>NC_041381.1:236004523-236006524 GCF_002162155.2 Triticum dicoccoides | reverse complement strand
TAGTCCAAGTGAGCGCATCCCTCGCACTCGGAGGCTTAGCCGCGAGCCAGTCCTCGCCTAAGTTAAAAAACTACTCCAAGTGAGAGCATCCCCCCCACTCGGAGGCTTAGCCGCGAGCCCGTCCTTGCCTAAGTTTAAAAACAACACTCCGAGTGAGAGCATCCCTCCCACTCATAGGCTTAGCCGCGAGCCCGTCCTCGCCTAAGTTAAACAAATCACTCCAAGTGAGAGCATCACTCCCACTAGGGGGCTTAGCCGCGAGCCTGTCCTTGCCTAAGTTAGAAAAATACGCCGAGTGAGCGCATCCGTCCCACTCAGAGTCTTAGCCACGCGCCCATCCTCGCCTAAACTAAAGAACTACGCCGAGTGAGAGCATCCCTCCCCTCGAAGGCTTAGCGACGAGCCCATCCTCGACTACGCTAAAAAAAATACTCCGAGTGAGAGCATCCCTACTATTCGGGGGCTTAGCCGCGAGCCCGTCCTCTCCTAAGTAAAAAAACTACTTCGGGAAGCCAGTCCTCGCCAAAGTTAAAACACTACTCCAAGTGAGAGCATCCCTTCCACTCGAAGGCTTAGCCGCGAGCCCGTCCTCTCCTAAGTTAATAAAACAACTCCGAGTGAGAGCATCCCTCCCACTCGGGGGCTTAGCCGCTAGCCCGTCCTCGTGAAAGATAAAAAAAACTATGCCGAGCGAGAGCATCCCTCCCACCTGGCTGCTTAGAAGCAAGCCCGTCCTCGCCTAAGTTAAAAAACTACTATGAGTGCGAGCATCCCTCCCACTCGGGGGCTTAGCCGCGAGCCCATCCTTGCCTAAGTTAATAAACTACTCCGAGTGAGAGCATCCCTCCCACTCGGGGGCTTAGCCGTGAGCCCGGCCTCGCCTAAGATAAAAAAACTACTCCTAGTGAGAGCATCCCTCCCACTCGAAGGCTTAGCCGCGAGCCCGTCCTTGCCAAAGATAAAAAAACTACAACGAGTGAGAGCATCCCTCCCACTCAGAGGCTTAGCTGTGAGCCTGTCCTCGCCTAAGTTAAAAAACTACGCCGAGTGAGAGCATCCCTCCCACTCAGGGGTTAGCCGCAAGCCGGTCCATGCCTAAGTTAAAAAACTACTCTGAGTGAGAGCATCCCTCCCACTCGGGTTCTTAGCTGCGAGCCCGTCCTCGCCTAAGTTAAAAAACTACCCCGAGTTTGAGCATCGCTCCCAGTCGGGGGCTTAGCAGCGAGCCCGACCTCGCCTAAGTTAAAAAACTACTCCGAGTGTGAGCATCCCTCCCACTCGGGTTCTTAGCCGCGAGCCCGTCCTCGCCTAAGTTAAAAAACTACCCCGAGTTAGAGCATCACTCCCTGTCAGAGGCTTAGCCGAGAGCCCATCCTCGCCAAAGATAAAAAAAACTACTCCGAGTTAGAGCATCCCTCCCACTCAGGGGCTTAGCCGCGAGCCCGTTCTTGCTTAACTTAAAAAACTACGCCGAGTTAGAGCATCCCTCCCACTCGGAGGCTTAGCCGCGAGCCCGTCCTATCCTAAGTTAAAAACCTATGCCGAGTGAGAGCATCCCCCCCACTCGGGGGCTAAGACGCGAGCATGTCGTCGCCTAAGTTAAAAAACTACTCCAAGTGAAGGCATCTCTCCCACTCGGAAGCATAGCCGCGAGCCCGTCCTCACCTAAGTTAAAAAACTACGACGAGTGAGAGAATCCCTCCCACCAAGAGACTTAGCTGCGAGCCCGTCCTCGCATAAGTTTAAAAACTACACCGAGTAAGAGCATCCCTCCCACTCGGAGGCTTAGCCGCGAGCCCGTCCTCGCCTAAGTTAAAAAACTACTCCAAGTGAGAGCATCCCTCGCACTCGAGGGCTTAGCCATGATCCTGTCCTCACCTGGTTTATAAAAACCACTCCGAGTGAGAGCATTCCTCCCACTCGGAGGCTGAGCCGCGAGCCCGTCCTTGCCTAAGTTAAAAAAACTACTCCACGTGAGAGCATCACTCCTACTTGGGGAAT
>NC_041381.1:236000055-236002441 GCF_002162155.2 Triticum dicoccoides | reverse complement strand
AGTCCGTCCTCGCCTAAGTTAACAACTACTCCAAGTGAAGCATCCCTTCCACTCGGGGGCTTAGCGGCGAGCCCGTTCTTGCTGAAGTTAAAAAACTACGCCGAATTAGAGCATCCCTCCCACTCAGGAGCTTAGCCGCGAGCCCGTCCTCGCCTAAGTTAAAAAACTATGCCGAGTGAGAGCATCCCTCCCACTCGGGGGCTAAGACGCGAGACTGTCCTCGCCTAAGTTAAAAACCTATTCCAAGTGAGAGCATCTCTCCCTCTAGGAAGCTTAGCCGCGAGCCCAACCTCACCTAAGGTAAAACACTACTTCGAGTGAGAGCATCCCTCCCACTCGGGGGCATAGCTGCGAGCACGTGCTCGCCTAAGTTTAAAACTACGCCGAGTAAGAGCATCCCTCCCACTCGGAGGCTTAGCCGCGAGACCGTCCTCGCCCAAGATAACAAACTACTCCAAGTGAGAGAATTCCTCGCACTCGAGGGCTTAGCCACGAGCCCGTCCTCGCCTAAGTTAAAAAAACCACTCCTAGTGAGAGCATCCCTCCCACTCGGAGGCTGTGCCGTGAGCCCATCCTCGCCTAAGTTAGAAAACTATTCCGAGTGAGAGCATCACTCCCACTCAGGGACTTAGCCGCGATCCCGTCCTCGCCTAAGCTAAAAAACTAAGCCGAGTGAGAGCATCCCTCTCACTCAGAGGCTTAGCCACGAGCCCGTCCTCGGCTAAGTTAAAAAACTATGCCGAGTGAGAGCATCCCTCCCACTCGAAAGCTTTGCCATGAGCCTGTCCTCGACTACGTTAAAAAACAACTCCAAATGAGAGCATCCCTCCTACCCGGGGGCTTAGCCGCGACCCCGTCCTCGCCTAAGTTAAAAACTACTCCCAGTGAGAGCATCCCTCCCACTCGGAGGCTTAGCCACAATACCGTCCTCGCCTACTTTACAAAAAACTACTCCAAGTGAGAGCATCCCTCCCACTCGGGGGCTAAGCTGCTAGCCCGTCCTCGCCAAAGATAAAATACTATGCCGAGTGAGAGCATGCCTCCCACTCGAAGGCTTAGCCGCGAGCCCGTCCTCGCCTAAGTTAAAAAACTACGCTGAGTGAGAGAATCCCTCCCACTCGGGGGGCTTAGCCGCAAGCCCGTCCACTTCTAAGTTAAAACACTACTCTGAGTGAGAGCATCCCTCCCACTCGGAGGCTTAGGCGTGAGCCCATCCTCGCCTAAACTACTCCGAGTGTGAGCATCCCTCCCACTCGGAAGCTTAGCCATGAGACTAATCTTGCCTAAGTTGAAAAACTATGTCGAGTGAGAGAATCCCTCCCACTCAAAGGCTTAGTAACGAGCCCGTCCTAGCATAAGTTAAAAAAACTACTTCGAGTGACAGTATCCCTCCCACTCGGGGGCTTAGCCATGATCCCGTTCTCAGCTAAGTTAAAAAACTACTCTGAGTGAGAGCATCCCTCCCACTCAGGGGCTTTGCAGTGAGCCCGCCCTCGTCTAAGTTAAAAACTACGCCGTGTGAGAGCATCCCTCCAATTCCGAGGCTTAACCGCGAGCCCGTCCTCGCCAAAGTTAAAAAACTATGCCTCGTGAGAGCATCCCTCCCACTCAGAGACTTACCCGCGAAGCCCGTCCTCGCCTAAGTTAAAAAACTACCCCGATTGAGAGCATCCCTTCCACTCGGGGCTTAGCCGCTAGCCCATCCTCGCTTAAGTTAAAAGAACTACGCTGAGTGAGAACATCCCTCCCACTCGGGTGCTTAGCCGCAAGCCCGTCCACGCCTAAGTTAAAAAACTACTCCGAGAGAGAGCATCCCTCCCACTCGGGGGCTTAGCCGCGAGTCCGTCCTCGCCTAAGTTAAAAAAACTACTCCAAGTGAAGCATCCCTTCAACTCGGGGGCTTAGCCGTGAGCCCGTTCTTGCTGAAGTTAAAAAACTACACCGAATTAGAGCATCCCTCCCACTCAGGAGCTCAGCCGCGAGCCCGTCCTCGCCTAAGTTAAAAAACTATGCCGAGTGAGAGCATCGCTCCGACTCGGGGGCTAAGACGCGAGACTGTCCTCGCCTAAGTTAAAAACCTATTCCAAGTGAGAGCATCTCTCCCACTAGGAAGCTTAGCCGCGAGCCCAACCTCGCCTAAGGTAAAACACTACTCCGAGTGAGAGCATCCCTCCCACTCGGGGGCATAGCTGCGAGCACGTGCTCGCCTAAGTTTAAAACTACGCCGAGTAAGAGCATCCCTCCCACTCGGAGGCTTAGCCGTGAGACCGTCCTCGCCCAAGATAAAAAACTACTCCAGGTGAGAGCATTCCCCGCACTCGAGGGCTTAGCCACGAGCCCGTCCTCGCCTAAGTTAAAAAACCACTCCGAGTGAGAGCATCCCTCC
>NC_041381.1:235998579-235999443 GCF_002162155.2 Triticum dicoccoides | reverse complement strand
CTAAGTTAAAAAACTATGCCGAGTGAGAGCATCCCTCCCACTCGAAGGTTTCGCCACGAGCCCGTCCTCGACTATGTTAAAAAAATCCGAATGAGAGCATCCCTCCTACTCGGGGGCTTAGCCGCGACCCCGTCCTCGCCTAAGCTAAAAAACTACTCCGAGTGAGAGCATCCCTCCCACTTGGAGGCTTAGGCACGAGCCCGTCCTCGCCTAAGTTAAAAAAACTACGCCGAGTGAGAGCATCCCTCCCACTCGGAGGCTTAGCCGTGAGCCCATCCTCGCCTAAACTACTCTGAGTGTGAGTATCCTTCCCACTCGGAAGCTTAGCCATGAGCCTAATATCGACTAAGTTGAAACACTATGTCGAGTGAGAGAATCCCTCCCACTCAGAGGCTTAATCACAAGCCCGTCGTAGCCTAAGTGAAAAATAACTACTTCGAGTGACAATATCCCTCCCACTCGGGGGCTTAGCCACGATCCCATTCTCACCTAAGTTAAAAAACTACTCCGAGTGAGAGCATCCCTCCCACTCGGGGGCTAAGACGCGAGACTGTCCTCCCCTAAGTTAAAAACCTACTCCAAGTGAGAGCATCTCTCCCACTAGGAAGCTTAGCCGCGAGCCCAACCTCGCCTAAGGTAAAACACTACTCTGAGTGAGAGCATCCCTCCCACTCGGGGGCATAGCTGCGAGGATGTGCTCGCCTAAGTTAAAACACTACGACGAGTGAGAGCATACCTCCCACTCAGAGGCTTAGCTGCGAGCTCGTCCTCGCATAAGTTTAAAACTATGCCGAGTAAGAGCATCCCTCCCACTCGGAAGCTTAGCCGCGAGCCCATCCTCGCCTAAGATAAAAAACTACTCCA
>NC_041381.1:235996468-235998250 GCF_002162155.2 Triticum dicoccoides | reverse complement strand
CAGGGACTTAGCCGCGATCCCGTCCTCGCCTAAGTTAAAAAACTATGCCGAGTGAGAGCATTCCTCCCACTCAGAGGCTTAGCCACGAGCCCGTCCTCGCCTAAGTTGATAAACTATGCCGAGTGAGAGCATCCCTCCCAGTCGAAGGCTTCGCCACGAGCCTGTCCTCGACTATGTTAAAAAAACCTCCGAATGAGAGCATCCCTCCTACTCGGGGGCTTAGCCACGACCCCGTCCTCGCCTAAGTTAAAAAACTACTCCGAGTGAGAGCATCCCTCCCACTTGGAGGCTTAGCCATGAGCCCGTCCGCGCTAAGTTAAAAAAACTACGCCGAGTGAGAGCATCCCTCCCACTCGGAAGCTTAGCCGTGAGCCCATCCTCGCCTAAACTACTCCGAGTGTGAGCATCCCTCCCACTTGGAAGCTTAGCCATGAGCCTAATCTCGCCTAAGTTGAAAAATTATATCGAGTGAGAGAATCACTCCCACTTAGAGGCTTAGTCACGAGCCCGTCCTAGCCTAAGTTAAAAAAACTACTTCGAGTGACAATATCCCTCCCACTCGGGTGCTTAGCCACGATCCCGTTCTCCCCTAAGTTAAAAAACTACTCCGAGTGAGAGCATCCCTCCCACTCGGGGGCTTTGCCGCGAGCCCGCCCTCGTCTAAGTTAAAAACTACGCCGAGTGAGAGCATCCCTTCCATTCCGAGGCTTAACCGCGATCCCGTCCTCACCTAATTTAAAAAACTACACCGAGATAGAGCATCACTCCCACTCAGAGGCTTAGCCGCGAGCCCATCCACGCTTAAGTTAAAAAACTACTCCGAGTGAGAGCAACTCTCCCACTCGGGGGCTTAGCCGTGAGCCTGTCCTCACCTAAGTTAAAACAACTACGTCGAGTGAGAGCATCCCTTCCCACTCGGAGGCTTAGGCGCGAGCCCGTCCTCGCCCAATTAAAAAAACTACGTCGAGTGAGAGAATCCCTCCACTCGGAGGCTTAGCCGCGAGCCCGTCCTCGCCTATGTTAAAAAACTACTCCGAGTGAGGGCATCCCTCCCTCTTAGGGGCTTAGACGCTAGCCCGTCCTCGCCTAAGTTAAAAAACTATGCCGAGTGAGAGCATCCCTCCCACTCGCAGGCTTAGCAGTGAGCCCGTCCTTGCCTTAGTTAAAAAACTACACCGAGTGAGAGCAACCCTCACACTCGGAGCCTTAGCCAAGAGCCTGTCCTTGCCTTAGTTAAAAAAACTACTTCGAGTGATAGTATCGCTCCCACACAGGGGCATTTCTACGAGGCCATCCTCGCCTAAGTTAAAAAAATACTCCAAGTGAGAGCATCCCTCCCATTCCGAGGCTTAACCGAGTTAAAAAAACTATGCCTTGTGAGAGCATCCCTCCCACTCACAGACTTACCCGTGAAACCCGTCCTCGCCTAAGTTAAAAAACTACCCCGAGTGAGAGCATCCCTCCCACTCGGGGCTTATCTGCGAGCCCGTCCTCGCTTAAGTTAAAAAAGTACTTTGAGTGAGAGCATCCCTCCCACTCGGGGGCTTAGCCGCAAGCCCGTCCACGCCTAAGTTAAAAAACTACTCCGATGGAGAGCATCCCTCCCACTCGGGGGCTTAGCAGCGAGCCCGTCCTCGCCTAACTGAAAAACTACTCCAAGTGAAGCATCCCTTCCACTCGGGGGCTTATCCGCGAGCCCGTTCTTGCTTAAGTTAAAAAACTACGCCAAGTTAGAGCATCCCTCCCACTCAGAAGCTTAGCCGCGAGCCCGTCCTCGCCAAA
>NC_041381.1:235994005-235995776 GCF_002162155.2 Triticum dicoccoides | reverse complement strand
AGCCCGTCCTCGCCCAAGATAAAAAACTAGTCCAAGTGAGAGCATCCCTCACACTCAAGGGCTTAGCCACGAGCCCGTTCTCGCCTAAGTTAAAAAAACCACTCCGAGTGAGAGCATCCCTCCCACTCGGAGGCTATGCCGCGAGCCCGTCCTCGCCTAAGTTAGAAAACTACTCCAAGTGAGAGCATCCCTCCTATTCGAGGGCTTAGCCGCGACCCCGTCCTTGCCTAAGTAAAAAAACTACTCCGAGTGAGAGCATCCCTCCCACTTGGAGGCTTAGCCACAAGCCCGTCCTCGCCTAAGTTAAAAAAACTACTACGAGTGAGAGCATCCCTCCCACTCGGGGGCTTAGCCGCTAGCCAGTCCTCGCCAAAGATAAAAAACTACTACGAATGAGAGCATCCCTCCCACTCGGAGGCTTAGCCACGAGCCCGTCCTCACCTAAGTTTAAAAACTACACCGAGTGAGAGAATCCCTCCCACTCGGGAGCTTAGCCGCGAGCCCGTCATCGCCTAAGTTAAAAAACTACTCTCAGTGAGAGTATCCCTCCCACTCAGGGGATTAGCTGCGAGCCCGTCCTCTCCAAGGTTAATAAACAACGCCGAGTGAGAGCATCCCTCCCACTCGGAGGCTTAGCCGCGAGGCTGTCCTTGCCTAAACTACTCCGAGTGAGAGCATCCCTCCCACTCGGAAGCTTAGCTGCGAGCCCGACCTCGACCAAGTTGAAAAACTATGTGGAGTGAGAGAATCCCTGCCACTCAGATGCTTAGTCACGAGCCCGTCCTCGCCTAAGTTAAAATAACTACTTAGAGTGATAGTATCCCTCCCACTCGGGGGATTAGCCATGAGCCCTTCCTAAGTTAAAATACTACTCCGAGTGAGAGCATCCCTCCCCCTCGGGGGCTTTGCCGTGAGCTCGTCCTCGTCTAAGTAAAAAACTACGCCGAGTGAGAGCATCCCTCCCACTCCGAGGCTTAACCGCGAGCCCGTGCTCGCCTAAGTTAAAAAACTACGCCGAGTGACAGCATCGCTCCCACTCAGAGGCTTACCCACGACGCCCGTCCTCGCTTAAGTTAAAAAACTACCCCGAGTGAGAGCTTCCCTCCCACTCGGGGCTTAGCCAAGAGGCCGTCCTCGCTTATGTCAAAAACAATACGCTGAGTGAGAGCATCCTCCCACTCGGGGGCTTAGCCGCGAGCCCGTCCTTGCCTAAGTTAAAAAACTAAGCCGAGTGAGAGCATCCCTCCCACTCGGAGGCTTAGCCGCGAGCCCGTCCTCCCCTAAGTTAAAAAACTACACGGAGTGAGAGCATCCCTCCCACTTGGAGGCTTAGCCATGAGTGCGTCCTCGCCTAAGTTAAAAAACTAATCCGAGTGGGAGCATCCCTCCCACTCAGGGGCTTAGCCACGAGCCCTTCCTTTCCTAAGTTAAAAAACTACTCCGAGTGAGGGCATCCCTCCCACTCCGAGGCTTAAGCGCGAGCCCGTCCTCACCAAATTTAAAAAACTACGCCGAGAGAGAGCATCACTCCCACTCAGAGGCTTAGCCGCAAGCCCATCCATGCTTAAGTTAAAAAACTACTCCGAGTGAGAGCAACTCTCCCACTCGGGGGCTTAGCCGTGAGCCCGTCCTCGCCTAAGTTAAAACAACTACGCCGAGTGAGAGCATCCCTTCCCACTTGGAGGCTTAGCCGCGAGCTCATCCTCGCCAAATTAAAAAAAGTACTCCGAGTGAGAGCATCCCTCCCTCTTAGGGGCTTAGACGCGAGCCC
>NC_041381.1:235992086-235992865 GCF_002162155.2 Triticum dicoccoides | reverse complement strand
CATCCCTCCCACTTGGAGGCTTAGCCACGAGTGCGTCCTCGCCTAAGTTAAAAAACTACTCCGAGTGGGAGCATCCCTCCCACTCAGGGGCTTAGCCACGAGCCCTTCCTTTCCTAAGTTAAAAAACTACTCCGAGTGAGGGCATCCCTCCCACTCCAAGGCTTAACCGCGAGCCCGTCCTCACCAAATTTAAAAAACTACGCCGAGAGAGAGCATCACTCCCACTCAGAGGCTTAGCCGCAAGCCCATCCACGCTTAAGTTAAAAAACTACTCCGAGTGAGAGCAACTCTCCCACTCGGGGGCTTAGCCGTGAGCCCGTCCTCGCCTAAGTTAAAACAACTACGCCGAGTGAGAACATCCCTTCCCACTCGGAGGCTTAGCCGTGAGCTCGTCCTCGCCAAATTGAAAAAAGTACTCCGAGTGAGAGCATCCCTCCCTCTTAGGGGCTTAGACGCGAGCCCGTCCTCGCCTAAGTTAAAAAACTATGCCGAATGAGAGCATCCCTCCCACTCACAGGCATAGCAATGACCCCGTCCTTGCCTAAGTTAAAAAACTACACCGAGTGAGAGCAACCCTCACACTCGGCGGCTTAGCCATGAGCCCGTCCTCGCCTAAGTTAAAAAAACTACTTTGAGTGACAGTATCGCTCCCACACGGGGGCTTTGCCACGAGCCCGTCCTCGCCTAAGTTAAAAAACTACTCCGACTGAGAGCATCCCTCCCACTCGGGGCTTATCCGCGAGCCCGTCCTCGCTTATGTCAAAAACAATACGCTGAGA
>NC_041381.1:235990645-235991260 GCF_002162155.2 Triticum dicoccoides | reverse complement strand
CACTCGGGGGCTTAGCCACGAGCCCGTCCTCGCCTAAGTTAAAAAACTATGCCGAGTGAGAGCATCCCTCCCACTCGGAGGCTTAGCTGCGACCCCGTCCTCCCCTAAGTTAAAAAACTACACCGAGTGAGAGCATCCCTCCCACTTTGAGGCTTAGCCACGAGTGCGTCCTCGCCTAAGTTAAAAAACTACTCCGAGTGGGAGCATTCCTCCCACTCAGGGGCTTAGCCACGAGCCCTTCCTTTCCTAAGTTAAAAAACTACTCCGAGTGAGGGCATCCCTCCCACTCCGAGGCTTAACCGCGAGCCCGTCCTCACCAAATTTAAAAAACTACGCCGAGAGAGAGCATCACTCCCACTCAGAGGCTTAGCCGCAAGCCCATCCACGCTTAAGTTAAAAAACTACTCCGAGTGAGAGCAACTCTCCCACTCGGGGGCTTAGCCGTGAGCCCGTCCTCGCCTAAGTTAAAACAACTACGCCGAGTGAGAACATCCCTTCCCGCTTGGAGGCTTAGCCGTGAGCTCGTCCTCGCCAAATTAAAAAAAGTACTCCGAGTGAGAGCATCTCTCCCTCTTAGGGGCTTAGACGCGAGCCCGTCCTCGCCTAAGTTAAAAA
>NC_041381.1:235986864-235989200 GCF_002162155.2 Triticum dicoccoides | reverse complement strand
TTAAAAAACTACACCGAGTGAGAGCAACCGTCACACTCGGCGGCTTAGCCATGAGCCCGTCCTCGCCTAAGTTAAAAAAACTACTTTGAGTGACAGTATCGCTCCCACACGGGGGCTTTGCCACGAGCCTGTCCTCGCCTAAGTTAAAAAACTACTCCGACTGAGAGCATCCCTCCCTCTCGGGGCTTATCCGCGAGCCCGTCCTCACTTATGTCAAAAACAATACGCTGAGAGAGAGCATCCTCCCACTCGGGGGCTTAGCCACGAGCCCGTCCTCGCCTAAGTAAAAAAACTATGCCGAGTGAGAGCATCCCTCCCACTCGGAGGCTTAGCTGCGAGCCCGTCCTCCCCTAAGTTAAAAAACTACACCGAGTGAGAGCATCCCTCCCACTTTGAGGCTTAGCCACGAGTGCGTCCTCGCCTAAGTTAAAAAACTACTCCGAGTGGGAGCATTCCTCCCACTCAGGGGTTTAGCCACGAGCCCTTCCTTTCCTAAGTTAAAAAACTACTCTGAGTGAGGGCATCCCTTCCACTCCGAGGCTCAACCGCGAGCCCGTCCTCACCAAATTTAAAAAACTATGCCGAGAGAGAGCATCACTCCCACTCAGAGGCTTAGCCGCAAGCCCATCCATGCTTAAGTTAAAAAACTACTCCGAGTGAGAGCAACTCTCCCACTCGGGGGCTTAGCTGTGAGCCCGTCCTCGCCTAAGTTAAAACAACTACGCTGAGTGAGAGCATCCCTTCCCACTCGGAGGCTTAGCCGCGAGCCCGTCCTCGCCCAATTAAAAAAACTACGTCGAGTGAGAGAATCCCACCACTCGGTGGCTTAGCCGCGAGCCCGTCCTTGGCTATGTTAAAAAACTACTCCGAGTGAGAGCATCCCTCCCTCTTAGGGTCTTAGACGCGAGCCCGTCCTTGCCTAAGTTAAAAAACTATGCCGAGTGAGAGCATCCCTCCCACTCACAGGCTTAGCAGTGAGCCCGTCCTTGCCTAAGTTAAAAAACTACACCGAGTGAGAGCAACCCTCACACTCGGAGGCTTAGCCATGAGCCTGTCCTTGCCTAAGTTAAAAAATTACACCGGGTGAGAACATCCGTCCCACTCCGAGGCTAAACCGCGAGCCCATCCTCGCCTAAGTTAAAAAACTACACCGAGTGAGAGCATCCGTCCCACTCAGAGGCTTAGCCGTGAAGCCCGCCCTCGCCTAAGTTAAAAAACTACCCTGAGTGAGAGCATCCCACCCACTCAGGGGCTTAGCCGTGAGCCCGTCCATGCCTAAGTTAAAAAACTACTCTGACTGAGAGCATCCCTCCCACTTGGGGGCTTAGCCGCAAGCCCATCCCCGCCTAAGTTAAAAAAATTATGCGGAGTGAGAGCATCCCTCCAATTCGGAGGCTTAGCCGCGAGCCTGTCCTCGCCTATGTTAAAAATTCACGCTGAGTGAGAGCACCCCTCCCACTCGCGGGCTTAGCCGTGAGCCCGTCCATGCCTAAGTTAAAAAACTACTTGGAGTGAGAGCATCCCTCCCACTCGGGGGCTTAGCCGCGATCCCGTCCTTGCCTAAGTTAGAAAAACTACACTGAATGAGAACATCCCTCCCACTCGGTGGCTTAGCCCCGAGCCCGTACTAGCCTAAGTTAAAAAACTATGTCGAGTGAGACAATCCCTATCACTCAGAGGCTTAGTCATGAGCCCGTCCTCGCCTAAGTTAAAAAAACTACTTCGAGTGACAATATCCCTCCCACTCGGGGGCTTAGCCACGAGCCCGTCCTCATCTAAGTTAAAAAACTACGCCGAGTTATAGCATCCCTCCCACTCCGAGGCTTAACGGCGAGCCTGTCCTCGCCTAAGTTTAAAAAAACTACGCCGAGTGAGAGCATCCCTCCCACTTGGAGGCTTACCCGTGAAGCCCGTCCTCGCCTCAGTTAAAAAACTACTCCAAGTGAGTGCATCACTCCCAATCAGGGACTTAGCCGCGAGCCCGTCCTCGATTAAGTTAAAAAAGTACGCCGACGGAGAGCATCCCTCCCACTCAGAATCTTAGCCACGATCCCGTCCTCGCCTAAGTTAAAAAACTATGCCGAGTGAGAGCATCCCTCCCACTCAAAGGCTTCGCCACGAGCCCGTCCTCTACTACGTTAAAAAACAACTCCGAATGAGAGCATCCCTCCTACTCGGGGGCTTAGCCGCGACCCCGTCCTCGCCTAACTTAAAAAACTACTCCGAGTGACAACATCCCTCCCACTCAGAGGCTTAGCCACGAGCCCATCCCCGCCTAAGTTAAAACACTACACCGAAGGAGAGCATCCCTCCCACTCGGAGGCTTAGCCGCTAGC
>NC_041381.1:235973092-235985379 GCF_002162155.2 Triticum dicoccoides | reverse complement strand
AACTACTCCGAGTGAGATCATCCCTCCCACTTGGGGGCTTAGCCGTGAGCCCATCCTTGCCTAATTTAAAAAATTACTCCGAGTGAAAGCATCCCTCCCACTCCGAGGCTTAACCGCGAGCCCGTCCTCACCAAATTTAAAAAACTACGCCGAGAGAGAGCATCACTCCCACTCAGAGGCTTTGCTGCGAGCCTATCCACGCTTAAGTTTAAAAACTACTTCGAGGGAGAGCAACCCTCCCACTCGGGGGCTTAGCCGTGAGCCCTCCCTCGCCTAAGTTAAAACAACTACGCCGAGTGAGAGGATCCCTTCCCACTCAGAGGCTTAGCCATGAGCCCGTCCTCGCCTAAGTTAAAAAACTACATCGAGTGAGAGAATCCCTCCACTCGGAGACTTAGCCTCGAGCCCGTCCACGCCTAAGTTAAAAAAACTACACCGAGTGAGAGCATCCCTCACACTCGGAGGCCTAGCCCCGACTCGTCCTAGCCTAAGTTAAAAAACTACACCGAGTGAGAGCATCCCTCCCACTCAGAGGCTTAGTCACGAGCCCGTCCTCGCCTAAGTTAAAAAAAATTACTTCGAGTGACAGTATCGCTCCCACTCGGGGGCTTCGCCGCGAGCCCGTCCTTGTATAAGTTAAAAAACTATGGCGAGTGAGAGCATCCCTCCCACTCAGAGGCTTACTCGGGAGGCTGTCCTTGCCTAAACTACTCCGAGCGAGAGTGATAGAGGCAAAGGTGTCCCGTCTTTCGATGAGATGATGGATATCGCTTTGGTGGAAGTCGACTTTGGCGATCCGACTACGAACGTGCGAGGACGTCGCGCCTTAGCAATCGCTAAACCAACTCCGAGAGGTTATTGACCATGCCAGAGCACGATCAACCTGACCACGAGGGTCTGTTTCCGGTGAGCAAACAAAGAACAAGCAAGAAACTGAGATTGCAATCTGGATATTCCGAATATAAGATGAAAGCTTTATTGATCAAGGTGGGGTTCTGTAACGCCTTTGTTTGGTCGTTGAACACAAACGAAGTACGCGAAGTTGCAGCTATGGCGAACTTTTAATCTAAACAAAACCCAAAGTCTAAACGATGCCCTAAGGGCTGTATATTTGGAGGAAGAGGGGGGGAATTTCGTGACCCTTGGTGGAGGGGTCCGAAATCAGCCCTATCTCTTGTTTCCCCACACATACAGACTCTAAAAATAGTCTATACTTATGTATTTCAAAATTACATGAGCCTGACCCAATAATAAGGTGACGCAACACCTAGAATAGCCTCGGGACAAAATTTATGAAGTGGTATCTTGTATATTTCGTCCAAGGCTTCATGCACCCATTATGGTGGCTTCAAAGTCCTAAAATCATCACTTGTAACTTCGTTCTTGTTCCCCTTGTGCATGCCATCATCTCCATGCTTGTTCTTGCTCCAATGTTCATCCTTCTCCAAGCTAGGCCCTTCATTTGTAAGCAAAACAAATGTATCCAATTTAGGCAGCATCATATTCTCATGAACATTAGAATCATTACCAAGAAATGAAAGTACCTGGTAATTTAGTTGGCGTGCGCGCGCTCTAGTAATTGGTCCAGTATGTATAGCATAAGGGGCTATGGGTGTAACAATTGTATTGATGTCCTCATCATCCTCCCCTTCTTGAAATGAAGTCGTCCTCGACGGAAGTTCATCTTCCTCACCCAAATAAGGTTTCAAATCTGCAATGTTAAAAGTGGGACTAACCCCAAAATCTGCAGGCAGCTCAAGTTTATATGCATTATCATTTATTTTGTCCAACACCTTAAAGGGACCATCAACACGTGGCATTAGCTTTGATTTGCGCAAATCATGAAATCTATCCTTACGCAAATGTAACCAAACAAGATCTCCAAGTGCAAACACAACATGTTTTCTACCCTTATCTCCAGCAAGTTTATATTTAGCATTCATACGCTCAATGTTTTCCTTAGTTAACTCATGCATTTTTAAAATCAATTCAACACGTTGTTTAGCATCAAAATTAACCTTCTCCGAAGATGGAAGAGGAAACAAATCAATGGGTGCACGAGGTAGGAAACCATACACAACTTCGAAAGGGCACATCTTAGTAGTAGAATGCAATGAACGATTATAAGAAAATTCAATATGAGGCAAGCATTCCTCCCACATTTTCTTATTATTCTTCAAAACAGCCCTAAGCATAGTAGACAATGTTCTATTGACTACTTCAGTTTGTCCATCAGTTTGGGGGTGACAAGTAGTACTAAAAAGCAGTTTAGTCCCCAACTTAGCCCATAAACATCTCCAAAAGTGGCTAAGAAATTTAGTATCACGATCTGAAACAATACTATTTGGCACACCATGCAAGCAAACAATTTCACGAAAGAACAAATCAGCAACATTAACGACATCATCGCTTTTATGACATGGTATAAAGTGTGCCATTTTTTAGAATCTATCCACGACGACAAATATGCTATCCTTCCCCTCCTTTGTTTGAGGTAGACCTAAAACAAAGTCCATAGATATATCCTCCCAAGGAACACTAGGTACAGGCAAAGGCATATATAAACCATGAGGATTGAGTCGTGACTTAGCTTTTTGACATGTAGTGCAGCGAGCAATAAAACGCTCAACATCCCGTCTCATCTTTGGCCAAAAGAAATGTGTAGCAAGTACATCCTCCGTCTTCTTCACGCCAAAGTGTCCCATTAATCCTCCTCCATGCGCCTCCTGCAACAACAAAAGACGAATAGAGCTACCAGGAATGCATAGCTTGTTAGCACGGAACACAAAGCCATCATTAATAACGAACTTGTTCCATGTTCGTCCTTCTTTACAATTCTGCATTACATCTTTAAAATCAGCATCATGCACATATTGATCTTTGATGGTCTCCAAACCAAATATTTTGAAGTCAAGTTGTGAAAGCATAGTATAGTGACGAGACAAAGCATCAGCAATAACATTTTCTTTACCCTTCCTGTGTTTAATGACATAAGGGAAAGTCTCAATGAATTCAACCCATTTAGCATGTCTACGATTCAGTTTAGCTTGACTTTTAATATGTTTCAAAGATTCATGATCAGAATGTATAACAAATTCTTTGGGCCATAAATAATGTAGCCATGTTTCTAAAGTCCGAACAAGAGCATATAATTCTTTATCATAAGTAGAATAATTCAGACTAGGCCCACTCAATTTTTCAGAAAAGTATGCAACAGGTTTGCCATCTTGTAATAACACACCTCCTAATCCAATTCCACTAGCATCACATTCAAGCTCAAAAGTCTTATTAAAATCAGGAAGTTGGAGTAAAGGAGCATGTGTCAACTTATCTTTCAATACCGTGAAGGCTTCTTCCTGTGCGGTACCCCAAACAAAAGGCACATCCTTCTTTGTAAGCTCGTTGAGAGGTGCAGCAATGGTGCTGAAATCTCTCACAAAACGCCTATAGAATCCAGCGAGGCCAAGAAAACTCCTCACTTGTGTGACCGTTTTGGGTTGTGGCCAACTCTCAATAGCGTCAATCTTGGCTTTATCAACTTCAATTCCCTGTGGAGTAACAACATAGCCAAGAAAAGATACTCGGTCGGTGCAAAAGGTGCACTTCCCAAGGTTACCAAACAAACGTGCATCACATAGAGCAATAAAAACAACACGTAAATGTTCCAAATGTTCTTCCAAAGATCTGCTATAAATCAATATGTCATCAAAGTAAACTACCACAAATCGTCCAATGAAAGCACGTAAAACTTCGTTCATTAATCTCATGAAAGTACTAGGTGCATTAGTTAACCCAAAAGGCATGACTAACCACTCATATAATCCAAACTTAGTTTTAAATGCGGTTTTCCATTCATCTCCAATTTCATACGAATTTGATGGTATCCACTACATAAATCAACTTTGGAGAATATTGTAGAGCCACTCAATTCATCAAGCATATCATCTAGCCTAGGAATAGGATGACGACAATGAATAGTAATATTATTAATGCCTCTACAATCAACACACATATGTGATGTACCATCCTTCTTCGGCACTAGAATAATAGGAACATCACAAGGACTAAGGGATTCACGTATATAACCTTTGTCGAGAAGCTCTTGTACTTGACGCATAATCTCCTTCGTCTCCTCTAGATTGGTACGGTATGGCGCACGGTTTGGCAGTGAAGCACCGGGAATTAAGTCAATCTGATGCTCAATCCCTCGAATAGGCGGTAATCCCGGTGGCACGTCTTGTGGAAAGACGACAGCGAACTCCTACAAAATGTTAGTGATAGCAGGAGGCAAAGAGGAAGGCACGTCCTCGAATGAAAATAATGCTTCTTTGCACACAAAAGCATAGCAAACAGTTTTGCTGAAATCTAGCTCATCAATATCAGATTTAGTGGCAAGTAAACATGCACTTTTCAATTTAATTTCAGAAGCAACACTAGATGGTTTACTATTAGGCTTCATTTGTTGCTCAAATTCTTTAGCCACAATCTGATTTTCACTCTTATTTTTCTCCTGTTTTGCTTTATTAGCTCTATTAATATCATCTTTCAAAATGGAATCAGGATTCATAGAAAGCAAAGTAATATTTTTATCCTTATGAACAAGAGTATACTGATTGTTTCTACCATGGTGTACAGAATTTTTATCAAATTGCCATGGTCGACCAAGTAATAAGGAACATGCTTGCATAGGTACCACATCACAATCAACATAATCAGCATATGTAGAGATACTAAAATGCACACAAACAGTACGTGTTACCTTAACCTTGGTGCTATTGTTGAACCATTGGATGTAGTAAGGATGTGGATGTGGTCTTGTGGTGAGAGAAAGCTTCTCCACCATCTCCATGCTAGCCAAGTTGTCGCAGCTCCCTCCGTCTATGATGACGCGCACAGAATGTTCCTTCACAACTCCCTTTGTATGGAACAAATTGTGCCTCTGATTTTGCTCAGCTTGTGTGACCTGCACACTCAAAACACATTGATCAACTAAACATTCATACCTATCAGCATCTTCAGGAGCCATGTATTGCGTCTCATGATCTGAATCATATCCACCATGTTCTTCACATGTAATAAGGGCCAAAGTCTCCTCATCATAGTCACTAGCGGACTCATACCCACCATCCTTAGTAGCAATCATCACACGCTGAGATTTGCATTCTCACGCATAATGACCTCTTCCTTTACAATGACGAAAAATAATATCACTTGTGTGCCCTGTTGATGCCATGGAAGAAGAAGAGCTCTGTGTAGGTCCGGCAAGTGCGCTCTTGGCAGATAGTGGTGGTTGTGCCTGCTTTCTTGTATCACGGCTGGAGGTGGCACCTAATGGAGGTGCTGGTGTAGTGGAAGTACAAGATGCACGCGGAGTCCATGAAGAAGGTCGACCTGCAGAAAAGTTAGTGCGCGCCATTGCTTGTCGATCCTGCACTTCACGTTCAGCTTTACAAGCAAGATGGAATAAACGAGTGATATTAGTATACTCCTTATACTCTAGAATGGTCTTAATCTCTCTATTTAATCCACCCGTAAAACGTGCAAGCATAGCTTCATTCTCCTCAACAATAACACATCTAATCATGCCAGTTTGTAATTCCTGATAATATTCTTCTACAGAAATTTTTCCTTGTCTTAAAGCTGCAATTTTTGAAACAATTCACGTTGTAATATGGTGGAACCCAATGAGTACGCATAGCAATTTTCAAAGCTGCCCAAGTAGCTGGAATAGGATATAATCTACAATGTTCAGACCACCATACACATGCAAAACTAGTGAAAGCACAAACAGCGGCAGCAACCCGTCTCTCCTCGGGATATTGTAAACATGTACAATGTTGTTCAGTTTCTAACTCCCAAGTAAGATATACATAAGGAACATATCTACCCTCAAATGGTGGAATATTCAATTTCAGTTTAGGAACATGGTCATGATCTCGTACCTGAGGTGGTGGTGGAGGCCTACCATTGCGATTATATACCTGAGGTCGACCTGCTAGTGGTGGTGCTGGTGGCTGCACGTAGTTCTGATTTTGATCAACCTCATCCTCATAATCTCCCACATAATCATCCTCCTCCACATCAGCAGCAGGAGCCATAGAAGTATCAACAGCAGCACCAAAAGTTTGGCCAAGCACAAGAGGGAAACGGCTCGCTCGGCGGAGGGCTGTTTCGCGACCTGGAGGTAGTCGTTGTTGTTGTTGTTGTAGAGGTGCGTTAGGTGCAGCCGGTGGTGGTGGTGGAAGACGCGCGAGCAATTCATTAAACTTGTTATCGAGCTTTGTTTCGAATGTCTTCTCCATGCCATCTATCTTCTCCATGGCCTCTTCAAATCTGTTTAGCACATCTTGCACCTGTCCACTCATCATTTGGTGAAATTTATCATGCAACTCCTTATTCGTCATGTTCTCCCAGTCAGTCTCGTCGGCTTGTGATCCTCGCATGGTTAGCAGCAATAGAAACACACAAGAATATGATCCTACAGACTACTAACAAGAGCTGGTGGTGGGTGTCACAAATCCATCAAGCAAATCTCAAATTCTTACCAGTTCTTACCAAACAGCAGGCGGTGATCGGTAACCGTTATAGTCAAAACGCTCAAAAGCTTGGATAGGGCAATTGCCAGGGAGAGTCAAACGCACGACGTAGATGTATGTGGAGCTGGGAAGGCTTATAGTATGGTAGCAAAAAGGGTCAGCTATAATCAATTCAGAGATGCAAAGTTGAATAAACGCTCAACAATGGTACTGTGCTGGTCCTAGGCTAGACTGTGCTAGAGACGCGAGCCTAGAATACCAAAAAAATCATGGCACGACACGTAAACTAGGGAGGAGCACACTCTGAATTTTTTTCCTTTTTTTGCACTTTTTTTCCTCTTTTTTTTCCTCCGCAACAATTTTTTTTTGAAAAAGTGTACAAATGGTCTAAAAAGTGCATAGCCAGAATTTTCCAGACTTACTTTTTTTTTGTGAGTTTGGAACTATTTCTCTACTACGGGTAGCATGGAAGTTGGGGAGTCCTTCTCTGTCACGACTCGGAGTATTGCGTGATCTGTAAATCCAAAACAGAGTAACAAAATACTGGACTCGGAATAGGACTGGTGGCGGAGATGAAATTGTTGGAACTCGGACTGGTGGCGGAGATGAATCTGGTGGAACTTCGACTGGTGGCGGATATATGTTGCAGTCGGACTCAGATTGGCATGATGGCGGCGAATATGTGGTGGCGTATATGGAATCGGATTGGCGGTGAATATGTGGTGGTGGTATATGGCAGCGACGACGTGACAACCTGTGAACAGAACTCGAAACTCTAAAGGACTAGACGCTAAGACCAAAAACATGACATGATGATGCAACCACAAATTCAACAAAGCAAATACAGAAAGATTATGCAAAAGCTCAGATTGTTTCGGATGGGATGAACTAACCCTATTTTTTTGTATTTTTCGTGGACTATAGGTATGAAGAACAGACTCGATCTAAACTATGAAAAACTGTAAAATCTCACCGAGCAACCTGGAAATCTGATACCACTTGATAGAGGCAAAGGTGTCCCGTCTTTCGATGAGATGATGGATATCGCTTTGGTGGAAGTCGACTTTGACGATCCGACTACGAACGTGCGAGGACGTCGCGCCTTAGCAATCACTACACCAACTCCGAGAGGTTATTGACCACGCCGGAGCACGATCAACCTGACCACGAGGGTCTGTTTCCTGCGAGCAAACGAAGAACAAGCAAGAAACTGAAATTGCAATCTGGATATTGCGAATATAAGATGAAAGCTTTATTGATCAAGGTGGGGTTCTGTGACGCCTTTGTCTAGTCGTTGAACACAAACGAAGTACGCGAAGTTGCAGCTATGGCGAACTTTTAATCTAAACAAAAACTAAAGTCTAAACGATGCCCTAAGGGCTGTATATATGGAGGAATAGAGGGGAATTTCGTGGCCCTTGGTGGAGGGATCCGAAATCAACCCTATCTCTCGTTTCCCCACACATACGGACTCTAAAAATAGCCTATACTTATGTATTTCTAAATTACATGGGCCTGGTTCAATAATAAGGTGACGCAGCACCTAGAATAGCCTCCGGACGAAATTTAGGAAGTGGCATATTGTATATTTCGTCCAAGGCTTCATGCACCCATTATGGTGGCTTCAAAGTTCTGAAATCATCACTTGTAACTCCATTCTTGTTCCCCTTGTGCATTCCATCATCTCCATGCTTGTTCTTGCTCCAATGTTCATCCTTCTCCAAGCTAGGCCCTTCATTTGTAAGCAAAACAAATGTATCCAATTTAGGCAGCATCATATTCTCATGAACATTAGAATCATTACCAAGAAACGAAAGTTCCTGGTAATTTAGTTAGCGTGCGCGAGCTCTAGTAGTTGGTCCAGTAAGTATAGCAGCAGGTGTCGGTGTCAAAACCGGCGGATCTCGGGTAGGGGGTACCGAACTGTGCGTCTAGGCGGATGGTAATAGGAGACAAGGGACACGATGTTTTACCCAGGTTCGGGCCCTCGTGATGGAGGTAAAACCCTACGTCCTGCTTGATTAATATTGATGATATGTGTTACAAGAGTGGATCTACCACGAGATCAAGGAGGCTAAACCCTAGAAGCTAGCCTATGGTATGATTGTTGTTTGTCCTATGGACTAAAGCCATCCGGTTTATATAGACACCGGAGAGCGCAAGGGTTACACAGAGTCGGTTACAATGGTAGGAAATATACATATCCTATCACCAAGCTTGCCTTCCCCGCCAAGGAAAGTCCCATCCGGACACGGGACGAAGTCTTCAATCTTGTATCTTCATAGTCTTGTAGTCTGGCCGATGATGATAGTTCGGCTATCCGGACACCCCCTAGTCTGGAACTCCCTCAGTAGCCCCTGAACCAGGCTTCAATGACGACGAGTCCGGCGCGCATGTTGTCTTCGGCATTGCAAGGCGGGTTCTTCCTCCGAATAATTTATAGAAGATTGTGAACATCAGGATAGTGTCCGGCTCTGCAAAAATAAATTCCACGTGCCACCGTAGAGAGAATAATATTACACAAGTTCAATATGTTGACGTATTTTGTGGCGTGACGTCATACCACTACCAATCCTTTACTCAAATTATTTTTATTGTTCCACCTCCGCACGTTTAGCGAAGCGGTTTCCTTGGCACGTCTTGTTGAAGCAGAGATCATGTTCCCCTTATTCCGGGATTCCCATCAATACGGACGTGGGTAACCCAACCGCGCCATTGATTGTGACGCTTGGGAGATAAGCGAGTTTTACCAGGCCGGTGGGGACACATGTTTTTGTCCGCCCATATAAGGGGATAAAGATCCAACCCTTTTACCTGCGCCTTCTTCCTCCTTGGCTTATCCATCTCCGCGAACTCGAGCTCCAGCGCCCAAGTCCGCACTTCTCACCTCAACCTTCTCCAACTATGTCTGGAGCGGGAGGCAAGTGGATGGCCTCCTCCGTCACGGAGGGGCAGATCCAGAAGCTGCGCGACACCGGATATTTGTCCAGCGACATCACGCACCGGCTCCCCGACAAGGAAGAGCTCATCCCCACCCCCAGGCCCCATGAGAGGGTAGTATTTCTTCCCCATTTCCTCCGCGGACTGGGCTTCCCACTTCATCCCTTTGTCCGGGGGCTCATGTTCTACTACGGCCTAGATTTCCATGATCTGGCCCCGAATTTCATCCTCAACATCACGGCGTTTATCATCGTGTGCGAGGCCTTCCTCTGCATCCAGCCCCACTTCGGCTTGTGGCTCAAGACCTTCAGTGTCAAGCCAAAGGTTGTGAAGGGCAGCCAAGCGGAGTGCAGAGGCGCCATGGTGGGCAGGATGTCCCACGTTACGTGGCTGGAGGGCACTTTCGTGGAAACCATTAAGGGGTGGCAATCGGGGTGGTTCTACATCACCGAGCCACGTGACCCTGATTGGGCAGCGGCCCCCGAATTTAGATCTGGCATCCCTACATGGCTCACCTCCTGGAAAGAGAGTGGCCGGATCTGGGGGGATTCGGAGGAGCTGACCGGACTCCAAGCCTGTATCCAGAAGCTGGTGGACAAGAAGCTCAAGCTTGTTAACGTAGTCCAGGTCATGCTCATCTGCCGGATTCTCCCGTGCCAACGACGGGCTTCAACATGTGGGAGTTCAATCTGGCGCAGCACCAGACTCTGAGCGGGCTCTTCGACACTACGTACGAAGATGTCTGGAAGGTGTTGTTCAAGGGCGCCGAGGCTCCCGCATCCGCTACTGAAGATCGCTGATTCCACTCGCAGCGTCCAGCTGACGAGGTAAGTGATTTCGCCACTTGTTTTCCATAGTTTGACTCTATGCGGGATCTAAACTCCCTTTACCTTTGACAGGACTGGCGGGCGAAGGCCGAACGGACTATCTGTCCGGCCCCATTGCCAGAGGACCCAGCGGACGCCCGCCTAACGGGGCTGCTGGCTCCGGCACCCCACGTGGTGCCAGAGAAGAAGGCCAAGAAGAAGGCCACGAGGACTCGGAAGAGTTCCCGTTTTCAGGTGCTATCGGATGATGAATCCGAGGCCGACTCCTCCCACCAAGGCGAGAAGGAGAAGAAGAAAGCCTCTTCCCCAGCGGGGGGAGGGAAGAAAAGGAAGGCCTCCCCAACAAGGGAGGCCGAAGGGTCCAAGAAGGGAAAAACTCTTCCCCCGGACTGCTCCGCCAACGCCAGTGACGACGATGAGGACTGGCCTCCAAGGGCCAAGCCCCTGGCGAGATCGTAAGTATTCGGACTCCCGAATAACTTCAAGGTTTATATTTTTCACCACATAATGTCTTTCTAATGCCGCATACAACCCTGCAGTCCGCCTAAGGATGATCTTCCCGCTTCATCGAGCGGGTCCTTAGGTGCGTCGGATATGGATTCTCTTCTGACTACCTCCACCCCCCGTGACGCGGACGATGCCGAGGTGGGATCCCAGGAAGGGACCCACCAAGAGGAGAGGGCCCCGGAGGTGTCGCAGGACAACCTCCCAGACTTTGCACCGGACTCGGCCCCGGAACCCACAGTGGCTCCGGAGTCCGGCGGGCGACCCTTTCGTAAGAAGGGCAAGACCGTGACGCCGGCAGCCTCCGTCCAACCGAAGGCGCCGGATAGCTTGCTGGAGGCGCTCAATGGCGCCTCCATCGAAGAGGAACACCGCACCGTTATGAGTGCGGCGATTCAGAAGGTGCAGCTCGCCAAGAGCGGGCTGACCGAAGCCTGCAGCAGCCTTCTAGTAGGCTTTGAGGTAAGAATTTCAATATGTATAGAATGGTACCGCATAGACAGTAGCCCCTGATGCTCGGTTCGGTGTTCGGAAAGAAAAGCCGGACTGAGGATCTAAAAAGATATACGCAGGAGTCATAATAAATATGTCAATATGGGATTGTAGGCTGCGCTGCTGACCTCTGCCGCACTGACTGCGGAGGTCAATACTTTGAAGGAAAACCTCGAGTGGTCCGACAGCGAGCTCGGCCGTGCCAAGAAGCAGCTCGAGGACAAGCAAGGTGAGTAACACCTTATTAAAATTGTACCTTACAGAAAAGGATTTTTGTTGCAAAAGAATGACAAGGTGTCACATCCCTAGCTGCTGGTAGTGCTCTAGGCTAGCTTCATGTTTGCATCATATTTAAATTTTGCCTAAATTTGAAATGGGGATGTTCAAACCCTAGCATTAAATCAACTCAACTAGGGTGAATTAAAATCTTTTCAATAAACCCAAAAGGTTCCTAAGAAAAGTTCATGATTTCTGGTTAAGGTGGAAACCTCTGCCAAAAATGATGATTATATTCTTAGGTCATTTTTGGATTTTTGAATTAAATCATATTGTATTTGACTTTGGGCATTTAAATACTATAAATAATTTAAATGCTCAAATAAATGTTGGAAATTGATAAGGGTCACTGAAATAATTCAGAAAGTACCCATAATTATTTCCAGGATTTTATAAAATGATTTGATATTTTAAAACAAATCAAAAACAAATTGCAGAAATAGAAAAAAAATATAAAACAGAACAGAATTATAAAAGAGAGAGAGAAACATTACCTGCAGCCACCTGGGCCACTTACCTGGCCCATCTCCCCCGGCCAGCCCAGCCCAACTCCCCACCGTCTTCAACCTCTGCCAGTAGGCAGAGGCGTGTCGACGCGCCCGCGCCCGAGCGCCACCTCCTGCTTCCACCTCCTGCTGCCCCCCCCTCATCGCCCTGGACTTCCTCCGCGACGCCACGCGACCCCGATGCTCTCTCACTCTCTGGTTCTCTC
>NC_041381.1:235965045-235973066 GCF_002162155.2 Triticum dicoccoides | reverse complement strand
AGCCGGTGCCCGCCGCTGCAAGGCACCGCGCCCACCGCCGTCCCCTTGCCCCGTGGCTGTGACCCCTAGCTCCGCCTCGCTGTCGTGAAGCTCCACGCCGAATAACACGCCTGCGGATGCCTAGCAGCGCCGTCGCCGACGCCATCTTCGTCCTCCGCACCGACGGCCGCCGTCGACCGATTCGTCATCACCAGGCCGTCCCCGAGCTCTCTGAGATCACCAACGACCCCGCCGTGAGCTCCTCTACCGACCCCCCCTTCTTCCCTGTCCATTAGCTCGTCGTATCCGTCGTTTCCGTCGAGACCGAGACCACACCGGCGCCGGACTTGTCGCCGTCGTCGTTTTGGTTCACCTCCGTCCAAACCGAGCACGCAGACGTACTCAGAGCGCTCCCAGGAGCCCGTAACGCCCACCAGCCCCTCCTCCCATGCACCATAGCGCCATCTCCGCTGTTGCCCGAGCTCCGGCCGCCGCCTCGCTCGCCGTCGGCACCGATTCCGGCCGCCCCGAGCGCAACTGACTCCACCAGTAGCTTCGGCTCGTCCCCAGCTCCTCCTAGATGCCCTCCGCGGCCCATTTGGTCGCCGGAGTGGCCAAAACCACTCTCGCCGCCGCGCTAATGGTCGCCGCCGGCCAGAACTCCGGCGGGCTGACATGGCTTAGTTAATTAGTCACTAACACCCCACCTACTGACGCTGACTAGTGGGCCCCAGGGCTTAGTCAAAGCTAACCAGCCCGGGTCAACGCGGGATTAGTCCCTGTGTCACTGACGTGTGGACCCCACACGTCAGGTTTGACCCGGGGCAGCCCTGTTGACTTGCTGATGCAAGCATGACGCAGTGCTGATGTCATAAGTATTTTCTGGATTTAATTTAATTCTGAAATTCCAGAAAATGCCTAAAACTTCAATAAATCATAGAAAATTAACCGTAACTCCAAATTAAATAATTTATATATGAAAAATTATCAGAAAAATTCAAGGAATCCATCTGTACCATTTTCATGCATGTTAGAACAACTTATCACTACTGTTTAGAGCAAATGAAGTGAATGGCATTTAAATAATCATATATGGAGTTTGAATTTGAATCTTGTATTCAAACCAACTTCATTTAATCTGGTTTTAGGTGCATCAGCCCAAAACACATTCATTTTGCCATGTCATGATCATGCATCATATTGTGCATTGCATTGATTGTGTTCCTTTCTGTGTTGCCGGTATTTGTCCCCTCTCGATAGACGTGTACCGATGATGTGATCGTTGACACTGATGAAGACTCAATGTTATCTTCAGAAGTGCCAGGCAAGCAAAACCCCCTTGTTCATTCCGATACAATCCCACTCTCTCGCTCCTGCTCTCTTTTACTGCATTAGGACAACAACGATTCATCTGTTACTTGCTGCGGTAGCTGAACCCCTTTATCCTTTGCATGACCTGTCATTCCACAGTAAATAGATGAAGCCCACTAGTATGAGTAGGAGTTGTTTGAGCCCTGTTGTGCCTACTCATTCTTGCTTGTTTGTCATGCCTGCTACTGCTTAGAGTTGAGTCAGGTCTGATTCATCGGGGATGAATCAGAGGTGTGTGAACATGTCCTACTGTGTGTGAGCTAAGTGTGTGAACACGATTTGGTAAAGGTAGCGGTGAGAGGCCATGTAGGAGTACATGGTGGGTTGTCTCATTGCAGCCGTCCTCAGGAACTGAGTTCTGTGTTTGTGATCCATGATTCAGCTACTACCACGCATTGGGCCCGAAACCAATGGACCCTCTCGGCTTCTTGATCACCCTTGTCCTCTGTCCAGGAGTTGCAAGTAGTTTCTGGTGTTTGTAGTATGCTGGAGGCCGTGGGCAGCGCTGACCGTAGGGGTGGGCTGTGATGCGGTAGGCACGTGGCACGGTGTACCGGGCGCCCGTTTGGTGTCTAGGGAACCCTGTTCACATCGTTTGGGGCTGTGAGCGAAACTCCGGCCGGATCTCCTCATGGATGGAACCCGAATAGGCGATAAACCTGGACTAGAGACTTAGGTGATTAGGTAGGTCGTGGCCGACACCCACGTTGGGCTTCCGCTTGAAGGTTGCCGAGTACATGTCGTGTAAACGACGGTAAGTGGTGAGAGCGTGTATGAAGAAGTACACCCCTGCAGGGTTAACCTAATCTATTCGAATAGCCATGTCCGCGGAAAAGGACTTCTGGATTGCTTATATCAGTTCATAGACAAGTGAAAGTGGATACTCTAGAATACGCAAGATAAGCGTGAGTGCTATGGATGGCGTTCTCGTAGGGAGACGGGAGCGGATCCATAGTGGTGTATTGATATGGTGAATATGTGGACTCGTGTGCGCCACCTCAAAAGAGTCGCTTGCAGTCGTAGTTTAGGATAGCCACCGAGTCAAAGCTGGCTTGCTGCAGTTAAACTCCACCATCCCCTTTGTTGATAACGATGCATATGTAGATAGTTCTGATGTAAGTCTTGCTGGGTACATTTGTATTCACGTTTGCCTATTTTATGTTTTTGCAGAGAGACTTCAGTCTCACTAGTAGTTCCACGTGGACTTCGACGTTTAGCTTGATACCTCAGCTACGATCTTGTGCCCTCGGCAGGATCTGATAGATAGTCAGGCTTCTCAGCCTTTTTCATTTATAGATGTCTGTACCCAGACATGATAGTTTCCGCTTGTGCTTTGACTTGTATGCTCTGAGTGTTGGGTCATGAGACCCCTGTTGTAATATCTCGCTCCTCGGAGCCTATTGAATAGACTACTTGAGTCGTAGAGTCATTTTGTGATGCCATGTTGTATTGCACATATCGAGCATATTGTGTGTATGTTATTGAAATGCTTGGTATGTGTGGGATCTGACTACCTAGTTGTTTATCTTTAGTAGCCTCTCTTACCGGGAAATGTCTCCTAGTGTTACCGCTGAGCCACGGTAGCTTGCTACTGCTCTGGAACACTTAGGCTGGCCGGCATGTGTCCTTCTTCGTTCCTGTGTCTGTCCCTTCGGGGAAATGTCACGCATTGAGTACCGGAGTCCTGTTAGCCCGCTACAGCCCGGTTTACCGGAGTCCTGCTAGCCCAGTGCTATAGCCCGGACCCACTTGCTGATGACCGACACGTTCGATGCTGGGTCATGGATGCCTGTCCCTGTAAGTCTGTGCCACTTTGGGTTTATGACTAGCCATGTCAGCCCGGGCTCTTTATCATATGGATGCTAGCGACACTATCATATACGTGAGCCAAAATGCGCAAACGGTCCCGGGCAAAGGTAAGGCGACACCCGTGGGGATACCGTGCGTGAGGCCGCAAAGTGATATGAGGTGTTACCGGCTAGATCGATGTGACATTGAGTCGGGGTCCTGACAGCGTTGGTATCAGAGCTTGACTGCCTGTAGGTTACCAAGCCAAACTGGTCGAAGTTGAGTCTAGAAAATTCTTTAGTTATATAAGGGAATTGATTGTGGGATGGAACGTAAGGCTCTTTTTACTCCTTATACCTCATGCCCTTCTGATCTGAGTCATCTTATCTTTCCTACGGGGTTAAGAAACTAGGCTATCTCTTCTTTCTATCAGGATCACGTGTTACTAATCAGTGGACTTATAAGATTGTTGGATTTAAGTCTCAGTTCAGTTCCTACTACTTCCGTATGATAATTGTTGATCTCGGAACCTTGATATTGTGCTTCTAAGTGGTTATGCCACCATTTTTGTGAATGTCTCAAATCTTTTCTGAGCATTTACAGCCGTTATGTTGTCCGAGTCATCCCAGGTTTCTAAGTAGTCTGATGCATTTGCAAATCCTTTCTTCCCGGTTCAATGTTCCCATGGGCCAGATTAACCACGCTAATCAGTGAGTTGAGGTACCCCGTTACCTTGACATATATGTTGGAGATATTATTATGACCCTAGGTGTCTTAGGGGATCATCTAGTAATTTAGCCATGATTTGTGTTCCAGTGTGATGACTCTGGCCGTCATTATCGAAAGCATCCCGTGATGCTACTTAGTAGTAGGTATTCTACTCCTGGGTTCTGAACCCGAGATTCACTCTACCTACTTCATGTTGATAGTAATTGCTAGTGCCTTTAGGATATTAGTAACCTTTGCGATAGTCCTCGAGGTCCGTGGTATTTCCTTCTTCCAAATACTATGAACCGCTTATGGCAGATGTTTATTGGATCAAAAATCACAATTAGAGTACTCTTGAGGAGTTCTCCATTCATAAATCGTGACTCTGCCAGTTCTACCTTTCTGCATGGGTTATCCGGAAGAAATATGTTGAACTTGGTTCGACATACTAATCTATGCATCCACAACTCAGAAAGTTATATGTTCCTTTGAGTTGTTCTCTTTAGTTGCATTCTGACCCTTGTCTATCAATTGATAGTCAAGAGTATGCGTGCGTTCGTTCATCGATGCCTATGACTCTTGTGGTCTGTCAAGCCATTCTATTCCGGAATGACTAGGAGAAACAAACTCCAGTACCTCTTCCATATCTAGGATTGGGTCAAAGTAGTTGTATTCCGCAGATCAAATGCCAATCCAGCTTTTGGTTCTGTTCTACCCTGAAGTATTACCTTCTTTATGACAGGAATTTCATGAGAATTGCACCACCTTTTGTGAATTCTTGACATAGTGATACTTCTTGCCATCCTTTGTCATTCCTCGGTCTTCGTGTTGAGGCAACCGGAATACCGACAAATGAATTGTGATGTGTGAAATCAATACTCCCAGCAACCTCGTTGCTTGGTAGTTAAAGGACAATAATTTCATTCTTAGCGTGTTGGTTTCTGAATCATCCTCTAAGACTGATCGTGCTACCTAGTCCTTATTTCGGTGCACCCTTCGATTGATGAGTTAGGATCTTGTCAAGTCCTCACTCATTTGATCATATCGTCTTGCCCTCAAAAGCGAGATTGTTCTCGAGCTTAGTAACATATCGGTGGTTCGTGATTTTTCGAATATCTTCTCGAAAGTATCACCAGGCTGTCACCTGACTGTTATGTTGAGCTCGTGATCAAGTTGGTTTCTTGTGAACCACCTTCTCTCCAAGAATCGGTGTTAGATATCCCTGAGCTAGTTGGTTAAGCTAGACAACAACTTGGAGAGTTGGAAGATAAAAGCTTGTTCAACTTAGTTCATGTTAAGGGATATCTTTTTGTGTGTGTGTGTTGAAGAAAGATGATATCTTCATCGATTGGTCCTTGTGATCAGTTGCTGGACCTATTGTCTTATCAATCCTTTGATTTGAGTGTGGGATATCGTCAAATCAAATCAGTACCAACGATGCTCGTAATGTTGTCTTATTCGTGGTTGATTCCTCGAGCATACACCATTACATCTTTGGTCTGACCAATGCTATCACTTGTTCACTTAACTATGGAATTCCTTTTAAAAGGAAACCCAGATAAATTGTTGTTGAGCCCATTGACAACATCCTTGTCTTCTCCATAATTTTACTGAACATTAAGCTAGTGTTGGAAACTTTTGAAAGCATTTGCTCATGCTAGCTCGTGAAGCATATGTTCGGATGTAAGAAGTGATTTCCTCTAGTTCGTGTGCATCTGATGCAAGTTGCCGCCGTGGACTCGAGAAAGTCAATGTTGCTTCCTCTGGAATCATCGCAAGTCAGTCATGCACACGTGCGAAGAATTCTGTGGTTTGAAGACTTGCAACCTTCAATCTATATGTATCCCTAGCACACCAAGCCACTGATTGATTTGTTCAAGGAGAAGAAGTTCCTTCTTAAGAGTATACCTTATGCAAGGACTTCGATATCCTCGATGATGGTTCCCCTCCTGAACTCGGTAGTGTTTTATTATAAGACTACCACGTGGTCATGCTTGTCTGGGACAACGTGTTCACATGTTTGTAGCAGAACCAACTCATGTTTTGGAGCTTACTATCGTAGTTCATTTCCCGAGAATCTCGCAACGTCATCTCGTCGATTTGTGTTGCAAACTTTCATTTTCCTTCCTAGACTCGATGAGTCTGGAATATCCTGACACCAACCAGATCTGAATCTCAGGCAGTTATGATGGTTGGAATATTTCCCAAGAATTATAATATTGGTCGCGCGATAACCGGTAAAGTGGATGTCGTGGCCAACACACCCAGCCGGAAGACCTGTTATTATAATGTCTTGATTGATGAAGTTGGCCACCTCCCCATAGGGATGTCGTAGGATTTACTCCCTAGTTGCCCTATGGATTTCTGTGTTCCGTAGTCCGACCTTTTACTTGATGTCTAGATATCAAACCATAATTATCTATGGATTACGCTAGCACATCAAGGAGAACATTAGAAGCGGAGTGCTAAATGTCTCTCGATCGATCATCTAGATTTTGTCCCCTTGGTCTCACTAAGGTGAAATCTGAGAAGGTGTTATCTTCCTTTGCATCTGCATCCTCCATCACCATTCATCATGGTAGTAAGTTGTGTTACCAGACCCTTGACACGGATATTGGTAAAACCTTGATGAATATGGAAATGCTCAAGTTCTTGAGAGCACGCACAAGCGCTACGTGTTATCATCGGCACTAACTGGGTTTGCTCTCAGTTTCCTCGGCAATGCTATGACCTTTTCAAACAGTGAATTCACTCCCTATTGTTGGGTTCTTCCCCAGTTACCAGAATCATTCCTAGCATTTGCATTTTGTTCCTAGCTTGCACCGCTAATGTGCCATTCTACCATGGGTCTCTTCCATTTCCGGTGATAAGCAAAATCATCCATTACGTTGTCTTCAACAAGGTAATCCACATCATCCAAGTCTGAGTATGCCATTCTACCGAACCCCTCCAAACGATCGCTCGAGATTTTCCTTAGGCTGGTATAAAGAGTTTCAATGATCTCTGAATCAAAGGTAATTCTTTTTGCCACTTAAGGGGATATCTCTACGAGTCACCTTCCCTAAGGTGTATCGTTATGGTATCATGGCAACTCAACTCCTCGCTACGTTGACAATCGTTTACCACCTTCTTAGGTGTGGAATTATTGTCCACCTAGTGAACCTTCGTCATCTGCTTCCCTCCATTCCTATGGATGTGTGCTTCGCCTCTCAGCTCGAGAGATGTTGCTATGTCTCATTCCATGAGTTGATCCTAAGTTGTTCGGTCTTCTCGAAGATCGATTGTTCTAGAGTTTTCCTTTCCTCTTCTTGTCATGATTAGCTGGAGTTCTCAGAGCAAGACATCAAGACAATGATGGTGATCGAATCAACGTTCAACTGAAGTGCACCCTGGATCGTGAAGATTGTACTAGTTTGCGTTTCCCCTTCACCTTACCCTACGCTTGAATCTCGAGACGAGATTCTTGTTTAGTGGGGGTGAGTTGTCACATCCCTAGCTGCTGGTAGTGCTCTAGGCTAGCTTCATGTTTGCATCATATTTAAATTTTTCCTAAATTTGAAATGGGGATGTTCAAACCCTAGCATTAAATCAACTCAACTAGGGTGAATTAAAATCTTTTCTATAAACCCAAAAGGTTCCTAAGAAAAGTTCATGATTTCTGGTTAAGGTGGAAACCTCTGCCAAAAATGATGATTATATTCTTAGGTCATTTTTGGATTTTTGAATTAAATCATATTGTATTTGACTTTGGGCATTTAAATACTATAAATAATTTAAATGCTCAAATAAATGTTGGAAATTGATAAGGGTCACTGAAATAATTCAGAAAGTACCCATAATTATTTCCAGGATTTTATAAAATGATTTGATATTTTAAAACAAATCAAAAACAAATTGCAGAAATAGAAAAAAAATATAAAACAGAACAGAATTATAAAAGAGAGAGAGAAACATTACCTGCAGCCACCTGGGCCACTTACCTGGCCCATCTCCCCCGGCCAGCCCAGCCCAACTCCCCACCGTCTTCAACCTCTGCCAGTAGGCAGAGGCGTGTCGACGCGCCCGCGCCCGAGCGCCACCTCCTGCTTCCACCTCCTGCTGCCCCCCCCTCATCGCCCTGGACTTCCTCCGCGACGCCACGCGACCCCGATGCTCTCTCACTCTCTGGTTCTCTC
>NC_041381.1:235955262-235964239 GCF_002162155.2 Triticum dicoccoides | reverse complement strand
CATGCACCATAGCGCCATCTCCGCTGTTGCCCGAGCTCCGGCCGCCGCCTCGCTCGCCGTCGGCACCGATTCCGGCCGCCCCGAGCGCAACTGACTCCACCAGTAGCTTCGGCTCGTCCCCAGCTCCTCCTAGATGCCCTCCGCGGCCCATTTGGTCGCCGGAGTGGCCAAAACCACTCTCGCCGCCGCGCTAATGGTCGCCGCCGGCCAGAACTCCGGCGGGCTGACGTGGCTTAGTTAATTAGTCACTAACCCCCCACCTACTGACGCTGACTAGTGGGCCCCAGGGCTTAGTCAAAGCTAACCAGCCCGGGTCAACGCGGGATTAGTCCCTGTGTCACTGACGTGTGGACCCCACACGTCAGGTTTGACCCGGGGCAGCCCTGTTGACTTGCTGATGCAAGCATGACGCAGTGCTGATGTCATAAGTATTTTCTGGATTTAATTTAATTCTGAAATCCAGAAAATGCCTAAAACTTCAATAAATCATAGAAAATTAACCGTAACTCCAAATTAAATAATTTATATATGAAAAATTATCAGAAAAATTCAAGGAATCCATCTGTACCATTTTCATGCATGTTAGAACAACTTATCACTACTGTTTAGAGCAAATGAAGTGAATGGAATTTAAATAATCATATATGGAGTTTGAATTTGAATCTTGTATTCAAACCAACTTCATTTAATCTGGTTTTAGGTGCATCAGCCCAAAACACATTCATTTTGCCATGTCATGATCATGCATCATATTGTGCATTGCATTGATTGTGTTCCTTTCTGTGTTGCCGGTATTTGTCCCCTCTCGATAGACGTGTACCGATGATGTGATCGTTGACACTGATGAAGACTCAATGTTATCTTCAGAAGTGCCAGGCAAGCAAAACCCCCTTGTTCATTCCGATACAATCCCACTCTCTCGCTCCTGCTCTCTTTTACTGCATTAGGACAACAACGATTCATCTGTTACTTGCTGCGGTAGCTGAACCCCTTTATCCTTTGCATGACCTGTCATTCCACAGTAAATAGATGAAACCCACTAGTATGAGTAGGAATTGTTTGAGCCCTGTTGTGCCTACTCATTCTTGCTTGTTTGTCATGCCTGCTACTGCTTAGAGTTGAGTCAGGTCTGATTCATCGGGGATGAATCAGAGGCGTGTGAACATGTCCTACTGTGGGTGAGCTAAGTGTGTGAACACGATTTGGTAAAGGTAGCGGTGAGAGGCCATGTAGGAGTACATGGTGGGTTGTCTCATTGCAGCCGTCCTCAGGAACTGAGTTCTGTGTTTGTGATCCATGATTCAGCTACTACCACGCATTGGGCCCGAAACCAATGGACCCTCTCGGCTTCTTGATCACCCTTGTCCTCTGTCCAGGAGTTGCAAGTAGTTTCTGGTGTTTGTAGTATGCTGGAGGCCGTGCACAGCGCTGACCGTAGGGGTGGGTTGTGATGCGGTAGGCACGTGGCACGGTGTACCGGGCGCCCGTTTGGTGTCTCGGGAACCCTGTTCACATCGTTTGGGGCTGTGAGCGAAACTCCGGCCGGATCTCCTCATGGATGGAACCCGAATAGGCGATAAACCTGGACTAGAGACTTAGGTGATTAGGTAGGTCGTGGCCGACACCCACGTTGGGCTTCCGCTTGAAGGTTGCCGAGTACATGTCGTGTAAACGACGGTAAGTGGTGAGAGCGTGTATGAAGAAGTACACCCCTGCAGGGTTAACCTAATCTATTCGAATAGCCATGTCCGCGGAAAAGGACTTCTGGATTGCTTATATCAGTTCATAGACAAGTGAAAGTGGATACTCTAGAATACGCAAGATAAGCGTGAGTGCTATGGATGGCGTTCTCGTAGGGAGACAGGAGCGGATCCATAGTGGTGTATTGATATGGTGAATATGTGGACTCGTGTGCGCCACCTCAAAAGAGTCGCTTGCAGTCGTAGTTTAGGATAGCCACCGAGTCAAAGCTGGCTTGCTGCAGTTAAACTCCACCATCCCCTTTGTTGATAACGATGCATATGTAGATAGTTCTGATGTAAGTCTTGCTGGGTACATTTGTATTCACGTTTGCCTATTTTATGTTTTTGCAGAGAGACTTCAGTCTCACTAGTAGTTCCACGTGGACTTCGACGTTTAGCTTGATACCTCAGCTACGATCTTGTGCCCTCGGCAGGATCTGATAGATAGTCAGGCTTCTCAGCCTTTTTCATTTATAGATGTCTGTACCCAGACATGATAGCTTCCGCTTGTGCTTTGACTTGTATGCTCTGAGTGTTGGGTCATGAGACCCCTGTTGTAATATCTCGCTCCTCGGAGCCTATTGAATAGACTACTTGAGTCGTAGAGTCATTTTGTGATGCCATGTTGTATTGCACATATCGAGCATATTGTGTGTATGTTATTGAAATGCTTGGTATGTGTGGGATCTGACTACCTAGTTGTTTATCTTTAGTAGCCTCTCTTACCGGGAAATGTCTCCTAGTGTTACCGCTGAGCCACGGTAGCTTGCTACTGCTCTGGAACACTTAGGCTGGCCGGCATGTGTCCTTCTTCGTTCCTGTGTATGTCCCTTCGGGGAAATGTCACGCATTGAGTACCGGAGTCCTGTTAGCCCGCTACAGCCCGGTTTACCGGAGTCCTGCTAGCCCAGTGCTACAGCCCGGACCCACTTGCTGATGACCGACACGTTCGATGCTGGGTCATGGATGCCTGTCCCTGTAAGTCTGTGCCACTTTGGGTTTATGACTAGCCATGTCAGCCCGGGCTCTTTATCATATGGATGCTAGCGACACTATCATATACGTGAGCCAAAATGCGCAAACGGTCCCGGGCAAAGGTAAGGCGACACCCGTGGGGATACCGTGCGTGAGGCCGCAAAGTGATATGAGGTGTTACCGGCTAGATCGATGTGACATTGAGTCAGGGTCCTGACACAAGGATAACATGGGTATTGCAGGGGCCACTAACGAGGTGGCGACCCTGAAAGAGGCGGTGGCCGCCGCCAAACGCAATGCAGCTGTGGAGCGCACCGAGCGAGAGAAGCAAGAGGCGCGGGTGGCGGAGGTACATCAAGAGCTCCAGGATCTCGTGAAAAAACATGAGAGCCTGGAGCGTGACTCGAAGACTCGAGAGTCTGAGCTTGGAACGGCTCCTGAGAGTGCCAAAGCCGCTAAGGCCGAAGCCTACAAGGCCCTCCAGGAGATTGAGGCGGTGAAGAAAATAGCAGCGGGTAAGGCATTTTTCATGCAAAGTAAGCATGTGAGTGTTAATTACCTATTGCTTACCCGAATTCGGAGCTCTCCAGGAGCGTTCGCGGATCTTCCTTGCAGCGTGTCCGATGCTGCCGCATTCTACCGGGCCGAGGAGGGGAGCTCGACGGAGAAGGTCCTCTGGTCTCAGTATGCTGAGGCCAGACATCTGGTGCCCCTTAGTGACCAGCTGAAGCAGCTGGTCGAGCTCCACAAGGCGGCCGAACAGGCCATGAAGGGCCTCATAGTTCGGCTGTGGCCTAAGGAGGCCATGCCTGGGAGCTACTTCGGCCTGGTGCGGCGGCTGGTGGATGCGTGCCTGTGGGTTGAAGTCATCAAGCACTCCACCTGTATTGAGGGTGCCCGTCGGGCCCTTGCCCGCGCAAAGGTGCACTGGGGCAAGATGGATGCCCAGAAGCTTGTGACGGACCCGCCACCAGAGGGCAAGGAGCATCGCACGCCCGAGATGTATTATAAGAGTGTGCTGAAGGGCGCTCGCAGTATTGCGGGGGAGTGCTCCAAAGATGTAATTTTTGAGTAGACTCGCATTTTGTTATCCTGTGCGCTGAAAACTTAGTTCATATGCGCTAAGCAACGCTTGTTAATTTAAAATATTACCTTCTGTGCGGCTGTTTATCAAATCTGAGAGATGGCAAGTTGTCGGCTTTGGCCCCCATGCCACGAGTGCTAGGGTGTTCGGGATAAACTTGAGCACTCTCGTTCCCATTTTTGGGTCCATCTAGGGAGGCGCTCAACATAGCGAACAAGGCAACCGGACTTATAATGCTTGAACACTCTCACTTAGCCATAGAATTCTATAATTTTAAATTTCGGCGAAGCCCCTAGTCTTCGGAAGGCCAAATTTGGGGCGCTATCCACGTCTGGGCCGGAGAAGATCCGCCTCCTCGCTCTAAGCGGCATAAGTCTTTAAGGACTCGCAAAAACCTCTCGAACAGTGACCGGCTCTCGCCTCATCATGACGGTCAGTTTTAGCTTTCTCCACTGAGGCGTTAACCCAGCTCAACTGGGGCGCAATCGCAGTGGTTCTCCCAGTGCTACCTTAGCCGATACAACGGAACGTAAGGTACCAAAACATGGGAGCCGGGCAAACCCAACTATTGACCCAAGACATGATTCAGAGCCGATGCATATAATGCTATAAGTTCGGGGTGCCGCACTTGTGAAAGTGTTCGGACTTATCACACCATGATGCGGGAAACATAAGCCCCTGGTGTGTTTTAACCGTACCAAAGTGCACGGATGTGACATGTCGTAAATGAACATATGTATGAAAAGAAATGCAATTATAAGCAAAAAGGTGCTGCATTGTTTTATTCAATAAGTGCTGCTATGAATGCAGAATGATACAAATAGTGTGATAAGCAAGGGATGGGACTGTTAAACATGTCCCCCTCCAGGGGTAGGCTGCGGATTGGTGTATAAAAATGCTCGTAATGGAGACCACCTGTATATTCGTTGTAGACTTTATCCTTCCCTGGCTGTTGCATCGTGAGTTCGACAGGTCTGCTGCCGGACAGGGCTTCTGACGAACGGAGTCCTGTGGGTAAAAAATAAAAAGGTAAAAAGAAAAAAAAAGAACGACACACTTGAGAGCCCTTGGTGTGGTTGAGCCCCAGTCTGGGCTTATCGTGGTCGTGCCGCTCTCCCCATGCCCATGGTATCTTCAGAGCGTAATGGTGTATGCGAAGGACCTGTTTTGACGTTTTGCAGGGGCTGGGGTCGGGGCCGCACTGCTACGCGTGCTCGGAACGTGCCAGGTGGTCTTGTTGTAGGTTACTCCAGGCACGCTTAGCTATGTCCGGCCGCTTAACAGCCGGACTCGAGAATTGCCTTAAGAGGCTGCATTGTACTTCTGCCGCGAGAGCCGCTGTGTGTTCCTCCGTTCGGAGAGAACGTTCAGTGTTTCTGTTGACCGTGATGACTCCTCGAGGGCCTGGCATCTTGAGCTTGAGGTATGCGTAGTGCGGCACCGCGTTGAACTTTGCAAACGCGGTACGTCCGAGCAAGGCATGATAGCCGCTGCGAACGGGACTATGTCAAAGATTAACTCCTCGCTTCGGAAGTTATCCGGGGATCCGAAGACCACTTCCAGTGTAACTGAGCCTGTACAATTGGCTTCTACACCTGGTATGACGCCTTTAAAGGTCGTCTTGGTAGGTTTAATCCTTGAGGGGTCTATGCCCATTTTGCGCACTGTATCCTGATAGAGCAGGTTCAGGCTGCTGCCGCCCTCCATCAGGACTCTGGTGAGGTGAAATCCATCGACGATTGGATCTAAGACCAATGCGGCGAATCCTCCGTGGCGGATGCTGGTGGGGTGGTCCCTTCGGTCAAAAGTGATCGGGCAGGAGGACCATGGATTGAACTTCGGGGCGACTGGCTCCATCGCGTATACATCCCTGAGTGCACGCTTCCGCTCCCTTTTAGGTATGTGCGTTGCGTATATCATGTTCACCGTTCGCACCTGTGGGGGGAAACCCTTCTGTCCTCTATTGTTCGGCGGTCGGGTCTCTTCCTCGTCACCGCTATGCAGCCCCTTGTCATTGTTTTCGGCAATTAACTTGCCTGCCTGCTTGAATACCCAAAAGTCCCTATTGGTGTGGTTAGCTGGCTTTTCGAGGGTGCCGTGTATCTGGCACAAGCGGTCGAGTATTCGGTTCAAATTGGACGGACCCGGAGCAGTTCTTTTGAATGGCTTTTTCCACTGACCGGGTTTAGAGCCTCTGAATCCGGCATTGACTGTCGTACCCTCACTATTGTCGCCGTTGATGCGGCGCTTGTTTTTGTTATGACACGACCTGCCATTTCGGTCCTTGAAATCCGTACTGCCAAATTTTTTGCTGAGGTTGTTGCTGCGTGCTAGCCAGCTATCCTCACCTGCGCAGAAGCGGGTCATGAGTGATGTGAGGGCTGTCATGGATTTCGGCTTTTCCTGTCCCAGGTGCCGGGCAAGCCACTCGTCGCGGATGTTATGCTTGAAGGCCGCGAGGGCCTCCGCATCCGGACAGTCGACGATTTGGTTTTTCTTGGTTAAGAACCGTGTCCAGAATTGTCTGGCCGATTCGTCTGGCTGTTGAATTATGTGGCTTAAGTCATCAGCGTCTGGTGGTCGCACATACGTGCCTTGGAAGTTATCGAGGAATGCGGCTTCCAGGTCTTCCCAACTCCCAATTGACTCTGCTGGCAAGCTGTTAAGCCAATGCCGGGTTGGTCCTTTAAGCTTGAGGGGGAGATATTTGATGGCGTGAAGATCGTCACAGCGGGCCATGTGGATGTGAAGAAGATAGTCTTCTATCCAAACCGCGGGGTCTGTTGTGCCATCGTAAGATTCGATACTCACGGGTTTAAACCCTTCGGGAATTTGATGATCCATTACTTCATCTATGAAGCATAGTGGGTGTGCAGCGCCTCTGTACTGGGTGATATCACGATGGAGCTCAGAAGAACTTTGTCTGTTTTGTTCGACCCGGCCGGACTTACTGTGTCCGGCGCGACGGCTATTGTCATGTACCGTGGGGCTCCCATGCGATCCATAGATCGATCTTGATTGTCTTGCCTTATCCTCCAATATATCTCGCAAGTCCGGAGCGTTCCCCTGTGGCCTTGTGCTTTTCGAGCGATGCCGGGGTACGGGTCTAGTGAAGGGCCTAGAGGCCTCTCTGTCGCGACCACGGGGTGGTCGGTCAGCCGTATTGTCTCCTGGTGATGCGGGTTCATACGCTTCCTCCTCTAAACGGGGGAGCAGCTTGCGTTTAGGGTAGTTTTTGGAGGGCGTTCGAGCTCATGCTCTTCGGCCGCGAGGACTTCAGTCCATCTGTCGGCTAGCAGATCTTGATCAGCTCTAAGTTGTTGCTGCTTTTTCTTGAGGCTGTTCGCCGTGGCCATAAGCCTGCGTTTAAAACGCTCTTGTTCGACGGGATCCTCAGGCACGACGAATTCATCGTCGTCGAGGCTTGCTTCATCTCCGGAGGGAGGCATATAATCCTCTACCTCTTATTTTGCCGCTCTCTCATGAGGGCTGGCATCTCCATCCTCCTGCGCAAGATCTTGCTGGAGTGGGTTGTCTTCGGCACTGTCCGGTGTATTATTGTCTCTGGTGCCGGAATCTTCATTCTTGATGTGGCGGGATTTACAGCGGCGCCGCTAACACCGGCGCTTGGGCTGTTTCTTGGAGGGGTCATCCTCCTCTGTTCCTTCACCATTCCCATCCTTTGGGATATCCACCATGTATATGTCATATGATGAGATGGCTTTCCAGTGCACGGTAGGCGCTGGTTCTTGGTTGTCTCTAGCATCTTCGTCCATACCGTCGATGTCTTCGGAGTCGTAGTCTAGCATGTCGGTTAGATCATCGACAGCGGCTATCAAGTGGGTGGTGGGTGGGCTTTGAATTTCTTCGTCGTCCGCATCCCAACCGTCCTGACCGCAGTTCGGCCAGGGCTCTCCTGATAACGAGAGATACTTTAGTGAACTCAAGATGTCGCCAAAAGGTGAGTGTTGAAAGATGTTCGCTGCGGTGAACTCCATGATTGGCGCCCGATCGGATTCAATCGGAGAGGGCGCTGGAGGTTCGGAGTCCGGCAAGGAGTCCGGCACCTCGGAGTCACGAGCTTCATGAGGGACAAGGTCATTGTTCAGCTCCATCGCCGTAGAGGTTGCAGCCCCCGAGGCGGTGTCTAGCCATCCGTCCTTGATCTGCGCAGCCGGTTCCGAATTGAAGATCGGAGTGGGTTCGAGTGCGGCCTCCAGGGTACTATCCGGCTGCAGAGCTAAATCATTGTCACCGTGACAGTGCGGCACGCTCGGCTGCGTCGTTGATGATGGTCGAAGAAGCCATCGAGCCTATCGGTGACGACACAGAGGAACTCTCAATGAAAGCACCAATGTCAGTGTCAAAACCGGCAGATCTCGGGTAGGGGGTCCCGAACTGTGCGTCTAGGCGGATGGTAACAGGAGACAAGGGACACGATGTTTTACCCAGGTTTGGGCCCTCTTGATGGAGGTAAAACCCTACGTCCTGCTTGATTAATATTGATGATATGTGTTACAAGAGTAGATCTACCACGAGATCAAGGAGGCTAAAACCCTAGAAGCTAGCCTATGGTATGATTGTTGTTCGTCCTATGGACTAAAGCCATCCAGTTTATATAGACACCGGAGAGGGCTAGGGTTACACAAAGTCGGTTACAATGGTAGGAAATCTACATATCCGTATCGCCAAGCTGGCCTTCCACGCCAAGGAAAGTCCCATCCGGACACGGGACGAAGTCTTCAATCTTGTATCTTCATAGTGTTGGAGTCCGGCCGATGATGATAGTTCGGCTATCCGTACACCCCCTAGTCCGGAACTCCCTTAGCAGGGGTTGTGGGTGTAACAATTGTATTGTTGTCCTCATCAGAGAGCATCCCTCCCACTCGGGGGCTTAACCGTGAGCATGTCCTCGCCTAAGTTAAAAAACTACTCCAAGTGAGAGCATCACTCCCAATCAGGGACTTAGCTGCGAGCCCGTCCTTGCCTAAGTTTAAAAAAAACTATGCCGAGTGAGAGCATCCCTCCCACTCAGAGGCTTAGCCACGAGCCCGTCCTCGCCTAAGTTAAAAAACTATGCAGATTGAGAGCATCACTCCCACTCGAAGGCTTCGCCACGAGCCTGTCCTCGACTACGTTAAAAAGAACTCCGAATGAGAGCATCCCTCCTACACGG
>NC_041381.1:235950030-235954616 GCF_002162155.2 Triticum dicoccoides | reverse complement strand
GAGCCCTTCCATGCCAAAGTTAAAAAACTACTCTCAGTGAGAGCATCCCTCCCACTCGGGGGCTTAGCCACGAGGCCATCCACCCCAAGGTTAATAAACTACCCCGAGTCAGAGCATCCCTCCCACTTGGAGGCTAACCGCAAGTCCGTCCTTGCCTAAACTACTCCGAGTGAGAGCATCCCTCCCACTCGGAAGCTTAGCGCCGAGCCAACCTAGCCTAAATTGAAAAACTATGTCGAGAGAGAGAATCCCTCCCACTCAGAAGCTTAGTCACGAGCCCGTCCTTGCCTAAGTTAAAAAAACTACTTCGAGTGACAGTATCCCTCCCACTCGGGGGCTTAGCCACGAGCCCGTTCTCGCCTAAGTTAAAAAACTACTCCGAGTGAGAGCATCCCTCCCACTCGGGGGCTTTGCCGCGAGCTCATCCTCGTCTAATTTAAAAACTATGCCGAGTGAGAGCATCCCTCCCACTCTGAGGCTTAACCGCGAAGCCCGTCCTCGCATAAATTAAAAAACTACCCCAAGTAAGAGCATCCCTCCCACTCAGAGGCTTACCCGCGGAGCCCGTCCTCGCCTAACTTAAAAAACAACCCCGAGTGAGAGCATCCCTCCCACTCGGGGCTTAGCCGCGAGCCCGTCCTCGCTTATGTTAAAAAAACTATGTCGAGTGAGAGCATCCCTCCCACTCGGGGGCTTAGCCGCGAGGCCGTCCTCGCCTAAGTTAAAAAACTACGCCGAATGACAGCATCCCTCCCACTCGGAGGCTTAGCCGCGAGCCCATCCTTGCCTAAGTTAAAAGACTACGCCGAGTGAGAGCATCCCTCCCACTTGGAGGCTTAGCCACGAGTCCGTCCTCGCCTAAGTTAAAAAACTACTCCGAGTGAGAGCATCCCTCCCACTCGAGGGCTTAGCCGTGAGCTTATCCTTGCCTAAGTTAAAAAACTACTCCGAGTGAGAGCATCGCTCCCACTCTGAGGCTTAACCGCGAGCCCGTCCTCACCTAACATAAAAAACTACACCGAGAGAGAGCATCACTACCACTCAGAGGCTTAGTCGTGAGCCTATCCACGCTTAAGTTAAAAAACTACTCCGAGTGAGAGCAACCCTCCCACTCGGGGGCTTAGCCGTGAGCCCGTCCTCGCCTAAGTTAAAACAACTACGTCGAGTGAGAGAAACCCTTCCCACTCGGAGGCTTAGTCGCGAGCCCGTCCTCGCCTAAGTTAGAAAACAACATTGAGTGAGAGAATCCCTTCACTCGGAGGCTTAGCCGCGAGCCCGTCCTTGCCTAAGTTAAAAAACTACTCCGAGTGAGAGCATCCCTCCCTATTAGGGGCTTAGCCGCGAGCCCATCCTCTCCTAAGTTAAAAAACTGCACCGAGTGAGAGCAACCCTCCCACTCAGAGGCTTAGCCACGAGCCCGTCCTCGCCAAATTTAAAAAACTACATTGAGTGAGAGAATCCCGCCCACTCAGAGGCTTAGCCAAGAGCCCATCCTTGCCTAAGTTAGAAAAACTACTTCGAGTGACAATATCGCTCCCACACGCAGGCTTTGCCACGAGCCAGTCCTTGCCCAAGTTAAAAAACTACCCTGAGTGAGAGCATCCCACCCATTCAGTGGCTTAGCCGTGAGCCCATCCATGCCTAAGTCAAAAAACTACTCTGACTAAGAGCATCCATCCTACTCGGGGGCTTAGCAGCGAGCCCGTCCCCGCGTAAGTTAAAAAAAACTACGCTGAGTGAGAGCATCCCTCCCACTCGGTGGCTTAGCCGCGAGCCTGTCCTCGCCTATGTTAAAAAACCACGCCGAGTGAGAGCATCCCTCCCACTCAGGGGCTTAGCCGCGAGCCCGTCCACGCCTAAGTTAAAAAACTACACCGAGTGAGAGCATCCCTCCCACTCGGAGGCATAGCCCCGAGCCCGTCCTAGCGTAAGTTAAAAAACTATGTCGAGTGAGAGAATCCCTACAACTCAGAGGCTTAGACACGAGCCCGTCCTTGCCTATGTCAAAAAAACTACTTCGAGTGACAGTATCCCTCCCACTCGGGGGCTTAGCCACGAGCCCGTCCTCATCTAAGTTAAAAAATTACGGCGAGTGAGAGCATCCCTCCCACTCAGAGGCTTACCCGCGAGGCCGTCCTTGCCTAAATTACTCTGAGCGAGAGCATCCCTCCCACTCGGGGGATTAACCGCGAGCCTGTCCTCGCCTAAGTTAAAAAAACTACACCGAGTGAGAGCATCCGTCCCACTCAGAGGCTTACCTGGGAAGCCCGTCCTTTCCTAAGTTAAAAAACTACTCCAAGTGAGAGCATCACTCCCAATCAGGGACTTAGCCGCGAGCCCGTCCTCGCGTAAGATAAAAAACTACGCCGAGTGAGAGCATCCCTCCCACTCAGAGGCTTAGCCACGAGATCGTCCTCGCCTAAGTTTAAAAACTATGCCGAGTGAGAGCATCCCTCCCACTCGAAGGCTTCGACACGAGCCCGTCCTCGACTACTTTAAAAAACAACTCTGAATGAGAGCATCCCTCCTACTCGAGGGCTTAGCCGCGACCCCGTCCTCGCCTAACTTAAAAAACTACTCCGAGTGAGAGCATCCCTCCCACTCGGAGGCTTAGCCACGAGCCCGTCCTCGCCAAAGTTAAAAAATTACACGTAGTGAGAGCATCCCTACCGCTCGGGGGCTTAGCCGCTAGCCCGTTCTCGCCAAAGATAAAAAACTACTACGAGTGAGAGAATCCCTCCCACTCAGAGGCTTAGCCACAAGCCCGTCCTCGCCTAAGTTTAAAAACTACGCCGAGTGAGAGAATCCCTCCCACTCGGGGCTTAGCCTCTAGCCCGTTCTCGCCAAAGATAAAAAACTACTACGAGTGAGAGCATCCCTCCCACTCAGAGGCTTAGCCACGAGCCTGTCCTCGCCTAAGTTGAAAAACTATGCCGAGTGAGAGAATCCCTCCCACTCGGGGGCTTAGCCGCTAGCCCGTCCACGCCTAAGTTAAAAAGCTACTCTCAGTGAGAGCATCCCTCCCACTCGGGGGCTTAGCCACGAGCCTGTCCTCGCCAAGGTTAATAAACTACATCGAGTGAGGGCATCCCTCCCACTCGGAGGCTTAGCCGCGAGGTCGTCCTTGCCTAAACTACTCCCAGTGAGAGCATACCTCCCACTCGGAAGTTTAGCCGCGAGCCCGACCTCGCCTAAGTTGGAAAACTATGTTGAGTGAGAGAATCCCTCCCACTCAGAGGCTTCGTCACGAGCCCGTCCTTGCCTAAGTTAAAAAAACTACTTCGAGTGAGAGTATCCCTCCCACTCGGGGGCTTTGTCGCGAGCTCGTCCTCGTCTAAGTTAAAAACTACGCTGAGTGAGAGCATCCCTCCAACTCCGAGGCTTAACTGCGAGCCCGCCCTCGCCTAAGTTAAAAAACTATGCCGAATGAGAGCATCCCTCCCACTCAGAGGCTTACCTACGAAGCCCGTCCTCGCCTAAGTTAATAAACTACCCTGAGTGAGAGCATCTCTCCCACTCGGGGCTTAGCCGCGAGCCCGTCCTTGCTTATGTCTAAAAAACTACGCTGAGTGTGAGAAACCCTCCCACTCGGGGGCTTAGCCGCGAGCCCGTCCTCTCCTAATTTAAAAAACTACGCCGAGTGAGAGCATCCCTCCAACTTGAGGGCTTAGCCACGAGTCGGTCCTCGCCTAAGTTAAGAAACTACTCCGAGTGAGAGCATCCCTCCCACTCGGTGGCTTAGCCGCGAGCCCGTCCTTACCTAAGTTAAAAAACTACTCCGACTGAGAGCATCCCTCCTTCTCTGAGCCTTAACCGCGAGCCCGTCCTCACCTAACTTAAAAAACTACGCCGAGAGAGAGCATCACTCCCACTCAGAGGCTTAGCCGCGAGCCTATCCATGCTTAAGTTTAAAAAACTCCGAGTGAGAGCAACCCTCCCACTGGGGGGCTTAGCCGTGAGCCCGTCCTAAACAACTACGCCCACTCGAAGGTTTAGCTGCGAGCCCATCCTCGCCTAAGTTAAACAAACTATGTCGAGTGAGAGAATCCCTCCACTCGGAGGCTTAGCCGCGAGCCCGTCCTCGCCAAAGTTAAAAAACTACTCTGAGTGAGAGAAACCCTCCTACTCGGAGGCTTAACCGCGAGGTCGTCCTTGCCAAATTTTAAAAACTACATCGAGTGAGAGAATCCCTCCCACTCGGAGGATTAGCCACGAGCCCGTCCTTGCCTAAGTTAAAAAAACTACTTCGAGTGACAATATCCCTCCCACACGGGAGCTTTGCCATGAGCCCGTCCTCGCCTAAGTTAAAAAACTACTCTGAGTGAGAGCATCCCTACCAGTCAGGGGCTTAGCCGCGAGCCCGTCCTCCCTAAGTTAAAAGATTACGCTGAGTGAGAGCATCCGTCTCACTCCGAGGCTAAATCACGAACCCGTCCTCGCCTAAGTTAAAAAACTACACCGAGTGAGAGTATCCCTCCCACTCATAGGCTTAGCTGCGAAGCCCGTCCTTGCCAAAGTTAGAAAACTACCCTGAGTGAGAGCATCCCACCGATTCAGGGGCTTACCCATGAGCCCGTCCATGCCTA
>NC_041381.1:235921335-235948997 GCF_002162155.2 Triticum dicoccoides | reverse complement strand
GTCCCGCTCAGAGGCTTAGCCACGAGCCCGTCCTCGCCTAAGTTAAAAAACCATGCCGAGTGAGAGCATCCCTCCCACTCGAAGGATTCGCCACGAGCCCGTCCTCGACTATGTTAAAAAACAACTCCGAATGAGAGCATCCCTCCTACTCGGGGGCTTAGCCGCGACCCCGTCCTCGCCTAAGTTAAAAAACTATTCCAAGTGAGAGCATCCCTCCCACTCGGAGGCTTAGCCACGAGCCCGTCCTCGCCTAAGTTAAAAAACTACTCCGAGTGAGAGCATCCCTCCCACTCGGGGGCTTAGCTGCTAGCCCGTCCTCGCCAAAGATAAAAAACTACTATGAGTGAGAGCATCCCTCCCACTCGGAGACTTACCCGCATGGCCGTCCACTCCTAAGTTGAAAATCTACGCCGAGTGAGAGAATCCCTCCCACCCGGGGGCTTAGCCGCGAGCCCGTCCACGCCTAAGTTAAAAAACTACTCTGAGTGAGAGCATCCCTCCCACTCGGGGGCTTAGCGGCGAGCCCGTCCTCGCCAAGGTTAATAAACTACGCCGAGTGAGAGAATCCCTCCCACTCGGAGGCTTAGCCGCGAGGCCGTCCTTCCCTAAACTACTCCGAGTGAGAGCATCCCTCCCACTCAGAAGCTTAGCTGTCACACCCTATCTAGTTCATGCATTAGAGTGTTGCATCATGTTTATCTTTCATCAGAAACTAGAAATGGGGATGACAGAACCCCCAGCCCCCCTAAAACCAACTAGGGTTTACTAAAAATATTTTCAATGAACCTGAAATGCCCTTCTAAAATGTCCATCGTTTTTGTCTTGGTTAGAACCTCTGCCAAAATTGGTTCAAATTTTTCTAGGACACATAAGGTCACTGGATTAAATCATTAGCTATCTGAGTTTGGGCATTTAAATAATACAAAATATTTTAAATGCTCAAATAATTGTGGAAATAAGTGTGGGCTGTTGGAAATATTCTAAACAAAGCCTCTAATTATTTACAGGATTTTTGGAGATGCCTAGCTATTTTGTATAAAGCCACACAGTTACAGAAAACTAGAAAAACAATTAAAATGAAAAAGATAGAGAGAATGGCCAGAGGCCACTTACCTGCACTGGGCTGGCCCACTTGGCCCATGCCAGTCACCACCCACCTCTGCCAGTAGGCAGAGGAGGGACACCGCGACGCCGCCGAGCTCGCCACGCCACCTCCCTGCCTGCATGCGTTGCCCGCACCAGCGCAACGCCTCGAAGGGCCTCCTCAGCGCCGCCCCGAGCCCCTGGACACCTCATTCGCCCCTTGATCCTCTCTCTCGCCCTCTCCCGCCATGGCCGACGCGGCTGCCGCTGCACCGTCGACGTAGACGCGCCCACCATCGTCCTCGCACCACCCCATCGTGTCCACGAGCTCCGCCGTCGCTCGTTCCACCGAGCCAGCCGAGCCCCGAGCTCGCACGCCTCGGAGACGCCTCCCCGACCTCGCCTTCACCGCCCCTCGCCGCAGATCCACTTCCCCGTCATGCTGCAATAGCTCATCCCCGACCTCGCCGTCTGCCCCGCCGTGACCGCCGTGAGCTCAGCTACCTCCCCATCCTCTCTGTTCTTGCTCTCGAGCACCGTAGCGACCGCATGAACCTCAACCGCACTCTCCGCCGCCGAGCTCGTCGCCGACGAGACTCCGGCCACACAACGTCCTCGCCACCCTGCCCGTTAGCCTCACCACATCCCCAGGAGCCTGTAGCACCACTCCACGCACCTTGTTGTGCCTCTTAGCGACAAGCCCGAGCTCTCCCGAGCTCCGGCAGCCGCCAAGGTCGTTGTCGGCGATGTTTCCGGCGACCCCGAGCTCCACCTCCACCACCAATCAACGCGGCTCGTTCCCAACTGCTCGTAGATGTGCTCCGCCGTTGTTTTGGTCGCCGGAGCACGAAATCCGCACCTCTCTGCTGTCCCTTGCCCTGCCGGCGACGAGCCCCGGGTCAACTTCAGCGAGTTTGACCCGGGTTGATCCCAGTTTGACCCCCTGGATCAATGACAGGTGGGGCCATGCCCTGCTAATTAACCTAGGTTAGTATTAACTAAATCTAGTTAGTTTAGTTAACCACTATCACACGGGACCCACAGGTCAGGTTTGACCTGGACTGTCCCCATTGACTGCTGACATAACCCTGACGCAATAACTCATTTACTGGATTTATTCTTATACAGGAAATTCCAGAAATTGCTACAAACTTCAAAAATTCATAGAAATTAATCTGTAGCTCCAAATGCAAAGTGTTATATATGAAAAATGATCAGAAAAATCCAATATTTCCATCTATACTGGTTTCATGCATGTTTGAGCAAGTTAACCTGCTGTTTAGTGCAAAACATGATAAAGCACTATTAAAGGCCATATATGAGCTTGGAACTTGAATCTTTGATTCAAAATGGTTCAAACCCACCCGGTCTTAGTTGCATTAGCCCAACACACTCATTTTGCCATGTATCATGCATGCATCATATTGTTGCACATTGTTTGGTGTTGATTGTATATCGATGCTCTCTGCGGCAGGTTCTGCCGCCGAAGAGTATCGCGAGTATTCAAACGAGGAGCAATACCAGTCCACGGACCCGCAAGGCAAGCAACCAACCAATTGATCATATCGATACAATCCCATGTTCTGGCCTCTGTTCTCTTTTATTGCATTTAAGACAACACGTTTCAAACTGGTGTGTGCTATGGTAGTTGAACCCATTTCCTCTGCATGACCTGTCATTGCCACAGTAACTAAATGAAACCCACTAGCAAGTGTAGGAGTTGATTGAGCCATGTGTATGTGTTTCCTACCTTCCTATGTCTGCTATGCTTAGAGTCGTGTCAGGTCTGGTCCATCTGGGTGATGGGATAGAGTGAAATGATCATGTCGGTAATGAGAGTGATGTGTTGAACACGATTTGGTAAAGGTATCGATGAGAGGCCATGTAGGAGTACATGGTGGGTTGTTTCATTGGAACCGTCCTTAAGCACTGAGATTTGTATGTGTGATTTAAGAATAAGCTACTACCATGCATTGGGCCCGAAACCAATGGACCCTCTCGGCTTCTTAACCACCCTAGTCCTTTGTCCAGGAGTTGCAAGTAGTTTCTGGTGTTTGTAGCATACTGGAGGCCGTGGGCAGCACTGACCCTTGGGGTGGGCTGTGATGTTGTAGGTACGTGGTCGGGCATGCCGGGCACCCTTTAGGTGTCTCGAAGCCATGTACACATTATTCAGGGCCGTATGTGAAAACCTAGGTCGGACTCCCTGTGGATGGAACCTGAATAGGTGATAAACCTGGACTAGAGACTTAGGTGTTTAGGTAGGTTGTGGCCGACACCCACGTTGGGCTTCCGCTTGAAGGTTGCCGAGTACATGTCGTGTAAACAGCGATAAGTGGTGAAAGCGTGTATGAAGAAGTACACCCCTACAGGGTTAACATCATCTATTTGAATAGCCGCGTCCGTGGTAAAGGACTACTTGGTTGCCTATAAAGTTCATAGACAAGTAAATGGATACTACTAAAAGCCTCAACATAAGCATGAGTGCCGAGGATGGCTCTTCCGTAGGATGACGGAGGTGGATCCTCGGTAGTGTATTGAAGTGGTGTGTAGTGGACTCGAGTGCACAAAACAATTTGAAGTTGGTGTCTCGTAAGATAGCTCAGCCAAGAGTCAAAGCTAGCTTGCTGCAATAACCCCACCATTCCTTCTTGATAATGTGCATGTATGTAGGATCTGATGTAAGTCTTGCTGAGTACCTTTGTACTCATGTTTGCTCAATTTACGTTTTACAGAAGACGATGTAACCCCTTCTGATGGGTTCTTCATAGACGTCGATGTCGATGAGTAGGCTGAAGCCCAGGTGGTGATCCTGAGCTCACGATGGACCGTGTAGTATAGTCAGGCTTTCACAAGCCTCTTTTATTTTCTAGTTGTCTGTACCCAGACATGATACTTCCGATGTTGGCTTGTATGTTTGCATGACTTGAATGCTGGGTCGTGTGACCCGTACTTGTGTGTATGATATGTATGGCTCTCTGAGCCTTTAAATAAAGTACTTGAGTTGTAGAGTCATGTTGTGATGCCATGTTGTATTTGCACATATCGGGCATATTGTGTGTATGATTGAAATGCTTGGTATGTGTGGGATCTGACTATCTAGTTGTTTATCCTTGGTAGCCTCTCTTACCAGGAAATATCTCCTAGTGCTACCACTGAGCCCTGGTAGCTTGCTACTGCTCCAAAACACTTGGGCTGGCCGGCATGTGTCCTTCTTCGTTCCTGTGTCTGTCCCTACGGGGAAATGTCACGCGATAACTACCGGAGTCCTGTTAGCCCACCATAGCCTGGTTTACCGGAGTCCTGCTAGCCCAGTGCTATAGCCCAGATTCACTCGCTGATGACCGAAACATTCGTTGCTGAGTCACGTATGACTGTCCCTATAAGTTAGTGCCACTTTGGGTTCACGACTAGCCATGTCAGCCCAGGCTCCTTGTCATATGGATGCTAGCAACACTATCATATGTGTGTGCTAAAAGGCGGAAACTGTCCCGGGCAAGGTAAGGCGACACCCGTCGGAATATCGTGCGGCAGGCCGCAAAGTGATATCAGGTGTTACATGCTAGATCGGTGTGGCATTGAGTCGGAGTACTGACATTAGCCGTGAGCCCGACCTCGCCTAAGTTGAAAAACTATGTCGAGTGAGACAACCCCTCCCACTCAGAGGCTTAGTCACGAGCCCGTCCTCCCCTAATTTAAAAAAAACTACTTCGAGTTACAGTATCCCCCCACTCGGGGGCTTAGCCACGAGCCCGTTCTCGCCTAAGTTAAAAACTACTCCGCGTGAGAGCATCCCTCCCACTCGGGGGCATTGTCGCGAGCTCATCCTCATCTAAGATAAAAACTATGCCGAGTGAGAGCATCCCTCCCATTCCGAGGCTTAACCGTGAGCCCGTCCTCGCCTAAGTTAAAAAACTACGCCAAGTGAGAGCATCCCTCCCACTCAGAGGCTTACCCGCGAAGCCCGTCCTCGCCTAAGTTAAAAAACTACCCCGAGTGAGAGCATCCCTCCCACTCATGGCTTAGCCGCGAGCCCATCCTCGCTTATGTTAAAAAACTACGCCGATTGAGAGCATCCCTCCCACTTGGAGCCTTAGCCACGAGTCCATCCTCTGCTAAGTTAAAAAACTAATCCGAGTGAGAGCATCCCTCCCACTCAGAGTCTTAGCCGCGAGCCCGTCCTTTCCTAAGTTAAAAAACTATTCCGAGCGAGAGCATCCCTCTCACTCCAAGGCTTAACCGCGAGCCCGTCCTGACCTAACTTAAAAAACTACGCCGAGAGAGAGCATGTCACACCCTGATTTTCATGCCACTACACTGAAGCTAACAATCATGATAAAATGTGGTTTGACAAAAACTTTTGAGTGTTTTGGACCTTGCCTTGATTGGTTTTTGTTTGTTGTTTGCAAGTGCTCTAAAAATAAAATAAATCCTCCAACTCTTATACTCCTTCTCCTTGATCCAAAAACCTTTCCCAATGATCACGACATGTATATAGGACATAAAAATAATTTCTTGCCAAAATAATTTGGCCAAATAGTGTTTTCAAAATTTAGTTTTTCAAAAACCCCTGAATTGAGGTTTGCACTGCAAGTACTTAATTAAGGGCAGTAAAAATCTTTCCAAAAATATATTTGACTCCTATTAGATATAGGATACCCAGAGACCTCAAAAATATAATTTTAAAATTTATTTTCCTATTTTATTTAAAAGCTTTTTCTTAAGGCCAGAAATGGTCTTTAATAGGGAAAAATTATTTTATTGTTTCCACACATGGTCATGTTCAAAATATTGGTCAAATCCCTCAAAAACCCTTTCTGGATATTTCAAGCTTTTGAAATATTTACAAAGGAAATATTCTCCAAAAATACCAAGAAAATTCTATCATGTCACATATGACATGTTTGATGATCTTGACAAGTATCATCTCATGGAGAATAGTATAACCCCATGAAATCCCCTCAAAACCATTTCTGTCCATTTTGAAGTTTGAGCAACTTTACATTGCCAAACATGTCCAAATGTTCTCAAACCTTGTGAACATGCTCAAATGGTATAATCATTCATCTAGACCAAGTGGCACAAGTTGGAGAACAAGTTAACTTGGTCAAAGTGCCCCAAAACCTTTCCTGTCCAGAACCAAATTTGAATAACTCTACATTGGAAACTTTCTCATTTTGATCTCAACTTTTGAGGACATGTTCAGAACCTCAAATGATGACACTACACCAAGTGGTGCATCAAGGAGAATAGGTTTGCATGACCGAATCTTGGAAAGTCCATTTCTGCTGATTTCTAGGGTTTACAAAAGTTGCATTGGCAACTTTGCCCAAATGGACTCAACCTTGGTGGAACCTATTATTATCTCATGCCATTTGACCTTGTCAAGCCTCATGACAAGAGGAATTCATATTCTTGCCCAAACCAGCAACACACACCTTCTGCCATTTTACTAAAACCCCTGTTTTGACCACTTCCACTCTTCTCCATGGCCTCCACTTTTTACCACAGCCCCTCCAAGTCCTCCTCTACCTCGAGTAACTCTTCCCTGGCCTCAACTCAATGATTGAAGGGTGAAACATCCCCATTTACCCTTCTGGACTGCATCATTCTTCTCCTTTCTCACCTCCCTCCTCACTAGTGGATCTCTAGGGCATCCAATGCCCCTCCCCACTTGTTTACTTCTCCCTAGCGCTACCAGACATGAGTGGGCACGCCCCTGCCCCTTAAACAATGCCATGGCAGCCAAAGGCACGCTCTGGAGCGCCCTACAGTGCGCTCTCGCACTGTAGCCACCCCCTTCCAACCGCCTTCGGCCACCTCGGGCCTCCCTAGTGCGCCCGACGATGCACCTCGGCGTCCGTGACACGCCACGGCCTGGTCCCCCTCCTCGTTCTCCCTCCCGCCGCCCCTCGCAGGCGTGCCAGAGCCGCCCGAGAGCCCAATGGACGAGCTCACATGCGCGACGCCCTGGCACTTCCCCGCTCCTTCTCTCCCTTCCCCTGGCCGTAGACCATCTCTATAAACGCCCCGGACACGCACACACGAGCCCCTGTGACTCCTGGCGACGGCAGCAACCTCGCCGACCCACTCGTCCACGGTGCACCATCGCCCCGCCATAAAAGGCCACCCCCGAGCCCTCTCTCTACTCCCCTGGCCCTCTCTCCCTCCCGGCGATCCTCTAGACCACCCACTTCCCTCCTCGCGCTCTCCATCCGCCACCATGGCCCGAGCCTTGCCGTCGGCCTCCGCCTAAATTCGCACCCACCACTCCTCCTCCTTCCCTCCTTTCTCCACTAGGAGAACCCCCTGACCACAACGGAACCCCTCACTGCTTCTCCCTCTTCTCCGGTGCCTCGTAGACCCAATGCCGCCATCGCCGTCGGCCTCGCCTGCCGCGGCCGACGCCCTACTCAACCCGGTGGCCCTGGGCGACCGTGCCACCCACGGTTGGATGCGGCGTGGCCTCCTGAGCGCGTCGGTATGCCGGGCGTTGCTGGAGGTGGCCAGTACCGCCGGGGAGTATGCCGGCAACCGCTCGGCCTTGCCTCCCCTGCCTCTGCTCTGTTCGAGTGGGAGGTAGGAGACGGGCTGAGCACCGGGCCCCGCTCATCAGCGACCCGGTGGGCGGGCCCCGTCCGTTTAAGTGGAAACAGGCTCTGCCCGCTGCCGCCTTCGCTCGGGGAAGGCTTCTTCCCTGGAATTCGCCCTTGATGTCGCCCCTGACACCCGCGCAGCTGAGCCGCTAGGCCGGCCCACTGCTATCTTTCGCTTGGTGCGCTGGATAAGGGTACACCCCCCTTTCCCTTTTCTTTTTTATTTTTCTGTAAACTTGTAATATCCATAACAATTCAAATAGTGTCCAAATTTGATGATTCAAATTTCCAGAGACTCCATAAATCAAGTCCTATTTAATAGGCCACAGTGGACATTTTTGTTGTCCTTGGTTTTCACTGAACCTTTTAAAAAGGTCATTTATCCACATAAATCCACTTCGAAAATCCATATTATATTCATTTCCACTCCAAATCCAGTGAAACCAATTCCAAAATGTTTCTAAAATCATGCCTGAATTAATGGGTACTTTTACTCATTTTTATAAAATGGCATTCTGTGTACAACTTGTGGACCCATCAAATCCATTGATTCCATCATATTGAAATGTTTAGAAATATCCATTGGTCCACTTCCAATGAAATCACCTTGGTCATTCCTCATATGACCAGAGGTATCCTAGAAAAGTCCTACTCATATTTTTAGAGCACTTTTATTTCCTGCCTTGTTGTGTTGCTTATTATGGTTGCTTTCGACGATAGTTGACGAAGTAGACGAAATGCTCGGAGTTGGACTAGAGATATTTGAAGACCTCGAAGACTTTGTTAAAACAGGCAAGCAGCCCTTTGACCATGTCTATGAAACCCTTTTTATGCATGTCATATAGCACCATATTGTTGTTGCAACGGAATCATGATGAGGTAATAACCACTTTGATGGTTTGCCACCGTACTTCCTCGTTGATACTTGCATTGCGCATGACCCTACCTTCTTATGAGGGTTACGCCGGTGGGAGTAGATAGGATGCTAAAGTAGATGCTACGCAAAAAGGGACGGGTATATGCATGGTGAAGGAGACAAAGCATTTTCAAAAGACTTTTCAAAAACCTCGTCGGGTGCCACTTATGCCCGAGGGAGATGATGAGATGGGTAACCACTTGATGAAGAAGTGGTGTACCGAGGCAAGTGTGTGTGTTGTTTTTGAAAACGGATTAGATTTAAGATTTGTTGACTGTCCCAACCTTACATGCGCAACCACTCTACCCTTATATGGGAAAGGGCATTATTGATTACCTAGACCGATACTAGCTTGGAGCCCGCATTACTAGTGACGGGAGAGTTGTTGGTGCGCTCTCTCGGGACGGGGTCGTGCCAGGTAGGGTGGCCATGACTGTTTTCACAGGGCACCAGATACACCATTGTGTCCCCTCTCGGATGTTACGATCTCGAGTGAGTCTTGTATGATGTACATCGTGAGGATACGGAGCAACGAGTGGACTCCATGTTAGTGTCGTCTAGGGAAAGGTAGTGATCGGGTGCTTACCCCGGGTACTTGAGGTATCGCGGGTCGTGGATGACACGGAAGTTCCCCGGATCTTGTGGGTAAAGTGTGCAACCTCTGCAGAGTGTAAAACTATTCGAATAGCCGTGTCCACGGTCAAGGACAGTTGGGCGGTGCTGCTTAAACTATGTCTAGAGTTTTACAACCGTGTGTGTGAGTTGATAAAATTACTTGGGTCAGGTCGAAGGACTTGACATGATTGAGTTGGGTTGGTGCCCACTCTATTTGTGTTGATATCTGTAACCTGTCCTCATGGTTACTTGAATTCTCCTGATGCATATCTTACAAGTTGTTGAACATGTCATTGCACTCAAAACTAGCTTTCTGCAAAAATTTACCTATATCATGCATTGTTGTATCTTGAACCAAAACATGGGTTGCTTGCGAGTACATTCAAAGTACTCATTGGCTTGTCACTGGTTATTTAATTGGCCAGGCATGAAAGAACAGGATATGATGAAGAATACTTCGGCGACGAACATGCGAGCTAGGACGTTTCCCAGTCAGAATGCCTGTAGGGTTAAGGCAGATGGCATGGGTCCAAGTTATCAACGAAGATTTCCACTGCGATGTTATACTCAAGACTCGACCATAATGGTCCTACTTGTGTAATACGGTATGTATGGATGTAAGACTCTTGTTATTCAGCTTCTGTGTGTTTAGTGAGCATTGATCTCTAAGATCACTGTACAGGTGCATTCGGTGATCACGACTTATGAGTCGAGGTCCCACAGAGCTGGTATCAGAGACATCCTGACTGTAGGAAGCCTTAGTTAGCATGGTCGTTAGTTAGGGTAAAACTATTTCCAAAACTACTACTAGTTTTCAAAACTATCTGTACTTCTCTTCCCTTCTCAGTTTTTTTTTGAAAACCAAGGTATACTTTCCTTATTGATCTCTTCTCCTACAAAACCTTTGGTCGCTAGAACCCTTATGCCCCTGACCACTGGATTCCTTTTAATCCTCGTGGATAATATAGAAGGAAGATGCCTTGCCAAACATTCACCCACAACTCCTAAACACAAGATTGGCGACATCACAACAAGACGATACCAACAGAAGATACATCCTCGAGGAATGAGGACCTGAAGACCCAGGAGATGGTGACACCCTTGACACTGCCCCAAGATGATGCAACCTTAGCCTACGATGATCAGGGCATAGAATATGCAAGATCATGATATACATCACTAATAGGGTAACCCTGTCACTACTGTTGTTATATCGGTAACCACCGATGGATGAGAACCTAGCAATTTGGTCCGCCTCACCATAGAGAGCAGGAAAATGGTTCTCCTCATCCCCCGCTCTTGGTGTCGATGTTGTCATCAACGTAACCGACATGATGGACCTCTATCACGCCTTGATAATGTCATTGCATAAAGGATTACCTACATGGTACCATCAATGACTTAGAAGACAAAAAGGGATCGTCAAGATTAAGAAGACAACAGAAGACCGAGTCAATGCCTGCTACGAGGAGCCACCTTCACCCCATCACTTCAACAGGCGAGAAGTTGTTGAAGGCTCTTCAGGCTCAACCGGGATCGTTTCATCAAACAACTACAAGAGACGTGGTGACACCTGAGGAAAACCCAAAAGACTGCACGAGGCACGGAGGAAGGCATGACTACTGAATCTGAGAACCCCTAGGGTAGGATGAGTCATGTACCCCCCTACGCGCAGTCAAGTCCGTATGATGGTTTGAATAGAACCATGATTGTGTGATGCTTGTTTTTATTGTTTGTGTTTTTGATATAAGTCACACTTTTGCCCTAGGCAATAAGTACGCGACTATCTCACCTTCCCTGCTTTCTTTTGTTTGGCACTTTTGCACCTGTTTGTTTGCACTTGCATTATAGAACCCCTTTAGGCATTCCCCTCCTCTATGCTACCTCTTCCTCTCATCTCTCTCCTCAACTGAAGGCTAGCAAGACAAGATACACCAAGGATTCTAGTTTGGCAACCAACCAGCACTGAAGACTTTTGCTACAACCTCCTCGACCAAGTGCAGCCCCTTAGAGTTATGGTTGCCCCTCAAGATTCGAGACCCATTCCTAGACCCTTCAAGACTTCATAAGATACGCCAGCTCGAATCCTTAACCATGTGCTTAAACCACAGAATTGCAAGAGAACCTATTAAGCCTCCGTAACCTTGCTTATCACTGGGTTCATTATGGAACTAGTGGATATAGTGAACGAGCACATTATCATCCTAAGATAGCACCAAAACTGCCGATGCCATTGGGAAGACCAATTTGAGGATATAGGAATAGAGGAAAATGACTTGATGAGTTTATATCAGTGACCTTGAGGAATTATTTGAGACTCTTCGGAGGATTATAAGGCTTTCATGTTGGTAGATGAACTTGGTGGGATCATGATTATAGAGCAGCATAGCTTTCATTAACCCTGAGTAAATTGGATTTATGGGACAATTATGATCGCAAGTTGAAACTCCTGGAAGAGCAAGGATTTTGACTTTATCAGATGATATTGATAGGAGACAGTTGATATTACGTAAATAACTTGAGGGAAACATGTAGGAATTCTCGTTGGACAAGATATTTGGATTTAAGTAGGTGATTCTAGTTGAATATAGATGCTGAGTATTTCTACATGGTTCGGAGTAAATTGGATTTAGACTAACGATCTCGATCATGATACCATGTTTCTCGATGGACGATAAACGAGGAGATTGGATTAATTGTGAGAGTTTATTTAGGGATCTATATATGCTTGACCTTGGAGTTACTTGACCCTGATAATGGGAATTCATGGACTGGCTATAGTAAATATAGCTCTTTCAAGTGTTTGGGGATTATAAGGACTTTAGAAGATCATGTGGAACACCATAAACATTGGATTTGTAGAATTAATGGATTGAGTAGTGATTGATGGTAGTTAATGGGTTGTTGGAGTTGATTCATAGAAAAGGAAACAAGATTTTGGAGTGGCATGCGACTTGTTTCCTTAGGATAGAGATGCACTAACATGGACCTTGGAAGAATAGGATGAACACTTGGATTGTCGTGTTTTATTCCAGCTTGGAAGCTTGTATGCTCTACCCATGGATTTTTATGGGTAGACATACATATGGGTTTGGGGATTGAGGGAGTCCCGGACTAGGGGGTGTCCGGATAGCCGAACTATCGTGATCGGCCGGACTCCAAGACTATGAAGATACAAGATTGAAGACTTCGTCCCGTGTCCGGATGGGACTTTCCTTGGCGTGGAAGGCAAGCTTGGCGATACGGATATGTAGATCTCCTACCATTGTAACCGACTCTGTGTAACCCTAGCCCTCTCCGGTGTCTATATAAATCGGATGGCTTTAGTCCATAGGACGAAAAACAATCATACCATAGGCTAGCTTCTAGGGTTTAGCCTCCTTGATCTCGTGGTAGATCCACTCTTGTAACACACATCATCAATATTAATCAAGCAGGACGTAGGGTTTTACCTCCATCAAGAGGGCCCGAACCTGGGTAAAACATCGTGTCCCTTGTCTCCTGTTACCATCCGCCTAGACGCACAGTTCGGGACCCCCTACCGAGATCCGCCGGTTTTGACACCGACATTGGTGCTTTCATTGAGAGTTCCTCTGTGTCGTCGTTGATAGGCTTGATGGCTTCTTCGACCATCATCAACGACGCAGTCCAGGGTGAGACCTTTCTCCCTAGACAGATCTTCGTATTCGGTTGCTTCGCACTGCGGGCCAATTCACTTGGCCAACTGGAGCAAATCGAAAGCTACGCCCCTGGCCGTCAGGTCAGATTTGGAAATTTGAACTTCACGGACGACACCCGCGGGGACTTGATCCTCGATGGATTCGAGCCACAACCGAGCGTGCCGCACTGTCACGGCGAGCATGATTTAGCTCTGCAGCCGGACAGTACCCTGGAGACCGCACTTGAACCCGCTCCGATCATCAATTCGGAGCCGGCTGCGCAGGTCGAGGACGGATGGCTAGACACCGCCTCGGGAGCTACAACCTCTACGGCGATAGAGCCGAACAATGACCTTGTCCCTCATGAAGCTCGTGACTCTGAGGTGCCGGACTCCTTGCTGGACTCCGAACCTCCCGCGCCCCCTCCTACCGAATCTGATTGGGCGCCGATCATGGAGTTCACCGCAGTGGACATCTTTCAACACTCACCTTTTGGCGACATCTTGAGTTCGCTAAAGTATCTCTCATTATCAGGAGAGCCCTGGCCGGACTGCGGTCAGGACAGTTGGGATGCGGACGACGAAGAAATTCAAAGCCCACCCACCACCCACTTGGTAGCCGCTGTCGACGATCTAACCGACATGCTAGACTACGACTCCAAAGATATTGACGGTATGGACGACGATGCATGACACGACCAAGAACCAGCGCCTACTGGACACTGGAAAGCCACCTCATCATATGACATATACATGGTGGATATCCCAAAGGATGGGAATGGTGAAGGAACAGCGGAGGATGACCCCTCCAAGAAGTAGCCCAAGCGCCGGCGTCAGCGGCGCCGCTCTAAATCCCGCCACAGCAAGAATGAAGACTCCGGCACCGGAGATAATAATACACCGGACAGTGCCGAAGACAACCCACTCCAGCAAGATCCAGCGCTGGAGGACGGAGACGCCAGCCCTCATGAGAGAGCGGCAGAAGAAGAGGTAGAGGATTATATGCCTCCCTCCGGAGATGAGGCAAGCCTCGAAGACGATGAATTCGTCGTGCCTGAGGATCCCGTCGAACAAGAGCGTTTTAAACGCAGGCTTATGGCCACGGTGAACAGCCTCAAGAAAAAGCAGCAACAACTTAGAGCTGATCAAGATCTTCTAGCCGACAGATGAACCGAAGTCCTCGCGGCCAAAGAGCATGAGCTCGAACGCCCCTCCAAAAGCTACCCTAAACGCAAGCTGCTCCCCCGATTAGAGGAGGAGGCGTATGAAACCGCATCACCAGGAGACAATACGGCTGACCGACCACCCCGTGGTCACGACAGAGAGGCCTCTAGGCCCTTCACTAGACCCGTACCCCGGCATCGCTCGAAAAGCACAAGGCCACAGGGGAACGCTCCGGACTTGCGAGATATATTGGAGGATAAGGCAAGACAATCAAGATTGATCTATGGATCGCGTGGGCGCCCCATGATACGTGACGACAACCGTCACGCCGGACACAGTAAGTCCGGCCGGGCCGAACAAAATAGACAAAGCTCTTTTGAGCTCCGTTGTGATATCGCCCAGTACAGAGGCGCCGCACACCCACTATGCTTCACAGATGAAGTAATGGATCATCAAATCCCCGAAGGGTTTAAACCCTTGAATATTGAATCTTACGATGGCACAACAGACCCCGCGGTTTGGATCGAAGACTATCTCCTTCACATCCACATGGCCCGCGGTGACGATCTTCACGCCATCAAATATCTCCCCCTCAAGCTTAAAGGACCAGCCCGGCATTGGCTTAACAGCTTGCCAGCAGAGTCAATTGGGAGTTGGGAAGACCTAGAAGCCGCATTCCTCGATAACTTCCAAGGCACGTATGTGCGACCACCAGACGCTGATAACCTAAGCCACATAATTCAGCAGCTAGACGAATCGGCCAGACAATTCTGCACACGGTTCTTAACCAAGAAAAAACTAATCGTCGACTGTCCGGATGCGGAGGCCCTCGCGGCCTTCAAGCATAATATCCGCGACGAGTGGCTTGCCCGGCACCTGGGACAGGAAAAGCCTAAATCCATGGCAGCCCTCACATCACTCATGACCCGCTTCTGCGTGGGTGAGGACAGCTGGCTATCACGCAACAACAACCTCAGCAAAAATTCTGGCAGTCCGGACATCAAGGACCGTAGTGGCAGATCGCGTTGTAACAAAAACAAACGCCGCATTAACGGCGACAATAGTGAGGATACGGCAGTCAATGCCGGATTCAGAGGCTCTAAACCCGGTCAGCGGCAAAATCCATTCAAAAGAACTACTCTGGGTCCGTCCAATCTGGACCGAATACTCGACCGCTTGTGCCAGATACATGACACCCCAGAAAAGCCAGCTAACCACACCAATAGGGACTGTTGGGTATTCAAGCAGGCAGGCAAGTTAATTGCCGAAAACAATGACAAGGGGCTGCATAGAGATGACGAGGAAGAGACCCGACCGCCGAACAATAGAGGACAGAAGGGTTTCCCCCCATAGGTGTGGACGGTGAACATGATATACGCAATGCACATACCCAAAAGGGAGAGGAAGCGTGCGCTAAGGGATGTATACGCGATGGAGCCAGTTGCCTCGAAGTTCAATCCATGGTCCTCCTGCCCGATCACTTTTGACCGAAGGGACCACCCCACCAGCATCCGCCACGGCGGATTCGCCGCATTGGTCCTAGACCCAATCATCGATGGATTTCACCTCACCAGAGTCCTGCTGGACGGCGGCAGCAGCCTGAACCTGCTCTATCAGGATATAGTGCACAAAATGGACATAGACCCCTCAAGGATTAAACCTACCAAGACGACCTTTAAAGGCGTCATACCAGGTGTAGAAGCCAATTGTACAGGCTCAATTACACTGGAAGTGGTCTTCGGATCCCCGGATAACTTCCAAAGCGAGGAGTTAATCTTCGACATAGTCCCGTTCCGCAGCGGCTATCATGGCTTGCTCGGACGTACCGCATTTGCAAAGTTCAATGCGGTGCCGCACTACGCATACCTCAAGCTCAAGATGCCAGGCCCTCGAGGAGTCATCACGGTCAACGGAAACGCTGAACGTTCTATTCGCACGGAGGAACATACAACGGCTCTCGCAACAGAAGTACAATGCAGCCTCTTAAGGCAATTCTCGAGTCCGGCTGTTAAGCAGCCAGACACAACTAAGCGCACCCGGAGTAACATACAACAAGACCACCTGGCACGTTCCGAGCACACGTAGCAGTGCGGCCCCAACCCCAGCCCCTGTAAAACGTCAAGACAGGTCCTTCGCGTACACCATTACGCTCTAAAGATACCATGGGCATGGGGAGAGGGGCACGACCACGATAGGCCTAGACTGCGGCTCAACCACACCAGGGGCTCTCAAGTGTGTTGTTCTTTTTTCTTTTCTTTTTCCTTTTTTACCCACAGGACTCCGTTCGTCAGAGGCCCTGTCCGGCAGCAGACCTACCCAACTCACGATGCATCAGCCAGGGAAGGATAAAGGCTACAACGAATATCCAGGTGGTCTCCATTACGAGCATTAAATCTGTTTTACGCACCATTCGGTAGCCTACCCCTGAAGGGGGACATGTTTAACAGTCCCATCCCTTGCTTATCGCACCATTTGTATCATTCTGCACTTACAGCAGTCCTTCTTGAATAAACAATGCAACACCTTTTTGCTTATAATTGCATTTCTTTTTTATACATATGTTCATTTATGGCATGTTGCATCCGTACACCTTGGTACGGCTAAAATACACCAGGGGCTTATGTTTCCCGCATCATGGTGTGATAAGTCTGAACACTTTCACAAGTGCGGCACCCCGAACTTATAGCACTATATGCATCGGCTCCGAATCATGTCTTGGGTCAATAGTTGGGTTTGCCCGGCTCCCATGTTTTGGTACCTTACGTTCCGTTGTATCGGCTAAGGTAGCACTAGGAGAACCACTGCGATTGCACCCCAGTTGAGCTGGGTTAACGCCTCAGTGGAGAAAGCTAAAACTGACCGTCATGATGAGGCGAGAGCCGGTCGCTGTTCGAGAGGTTTTTTGCGAGTCCTTAAAGACTTATGCCGCTTAGAGCGAGGAGCCGGATCTTGTCCGGCCCAGGCGTGGATAGCGCCCCAAATTCGGCCTTCCGAAGACTAGGGGCTTCGCCAAAATTTAAAATTATAGAATTCTATGGCTAAGTGAGAGTGTTCAAGCATTATAAGTCCGGTTGCCTTGTTCGCTGTGTTGAGTGCCTCCCTAGATGGACCCAAAAATGGGAACAAGAGTGCTCAAGTTTATCCCGAACACCCCAGCACTCGTGGCATGGGGGCTGAAGCCGACAACTTACCATCTCTCAGATTTGATAAACAGCCGCACAGAAGGTAATATTTTAAATTAACAAGCATTGCTTAGCGCATATGAACTAAGTTTTCAGCGCACAGGATAACAAAATTCGAGTCTACTCAAATATTACATCTTTGGAGCACTCACCCGCAATAGTGCGGGCGCCCTTCAGCACACTCTTATAATACATCTCGGGCATGCGATGCTCCTTGCCCTCTGGTGGCGGGTCCGTCACGTGTTTCTGGGCATCCATCTTGCCCCAGTGCACCTTTGCATGGGCAAGGGCCCGACGGGCACCTTCAATACAGGCGGAGTGCTTGATGACTTCAACCCACGAGCACGCATCCACCAGCCGCCGCACCAGGCCGAAGTAGCTGCCAGGCATGGCCTCCTTAGGCCACAGCCGAACTATGAGGCCCTTCATGGCCTGTTCGGCCGCCTTGTGGAGCTCGACCAGCTGCTTCAACTCGACCATACTGAGACCAGAAGACCTTCTCCATCGAGCTCCCCTCCTCGGCCCGGTAGAACACGGCAGCATCGGACACGCTGCAAGGAAGATCTGCGAACGCTCCTGGAGAGCTCCGAATTCGGGTAAGCAACAGGTAATTAACACTCACATGCTTACTTTGCATGAAAAATGCCTTACCCGCTGCTATTTTCTTCACCGCCTCAATCTCCTGGAGGGCCTTGTAGGCTTAGGCCTTAGCGACTTTGGCACTCTCAAGAGCCGTTGCAAGCTCAGACTCTCGAGTCTTCGAGTCGTGCTCCAGGCTCTCATGTTTTTTCACGAGATCCTGGAGCTCTTGCTGTACCTCCGCCACCCGCGCCTCCTGCTTCTCTCGCTCGGTGCGCTTCGCGGCCGCATTGCGTTCGGCCGCGGCCACCGCCTCTTTCAGGGTCGCCACCTCGTTAGTGGCCCCTGCAATACCCATGTTATCCTTGTCATTCTCTTTGCAACCAAAATCCTTTTCTGTAAGGTACAATTTTAATAAGGTGTTACTCACCTTCCTTGTCCTCGAGCTGCTTCTTGGCACGGCCGAGCTCGTTCTCGGACCGCTCGAGGCTTTCCTTCAAAGTATTGACCTCCGCCGTCAGTGCGGCAGAGGTCAGCCGCGACGCCTGCAATCCCATATTGACATATTTTTTATGACCCCTGCGTATATCTTTTTAGATCCTCAGTCCGGCTTTTCTTTCCGAACACCGAACCAAGCATCAAGGGCTACTGTCTATGCGGTACCATTTTATATATCGAAATTCTTACCTCAAAGCCTGTTAGAAGGCTGCTGGAGGCTTCGGTCAGCCCCCTCTTGGCGAGCTGAACCTTCTGAATCACTGCACTCATCACAGTGCGGTGCTCCTCTTTAATGGAGGCACCATTGAGCGCCTCCAGCAAGTTATCCGGCGCCTCCGGTTGGACGGAGGCTGCCAGCGTCATGGTCTTGCCCTTCCTACGAAGGGGTCGCCCGCCGGACTCCGGAACCGCTGTGGGTTCCGGGGCCGAGTCCGGTGCAAAGTCCGGGAGGTTGTCTTGCGACACCTCCGGGGCCTCCTCCTCCTGGTGGGTCCCTTCCTGGTATCCCACCAAGGCATCGTCTGCATCACGGGGGGTGGAGGCAGTCGGAAGAGAATCCATATCCAACGCACCTAAGGACCCGCTCGACGACGCGGGAAGATCATCCTTGGGCGGACTGCAGGGTTGTATGCGGCATTAGAAAGACATTATGTGGCGAAAAGGAAAAACCTTGAAGTTATTCGGGAGTCCGGATACTTACGATCTCGCTAGGGGCTTGGCCCTTGGAGGCCCGTCCTTGTCGTCGTCACTGGCGTTGGCAGAGCAGTCCGTGGGAAGAGTTTTTCCCTTCTTGGACCCTTCGGCCTCCCTTGTTGGGGAGGCCTTCCTTTTCTTCCCTCCCCCCGCTCGGGGAGAGGCTTTCTTCTTCTCCTCCTCTCCTTGGTGGGAGGAGTCGGCCTCGGATTCATCATCCGATAACACTTGAAAACAGGAACTCTTTCGAGTACCCGTGGCCTTCTTCTTGGCCTTCTTCTCCGGCACCACATGGGGTGCCGGAGCCAGGAGCCCCGTTAGGCGGGCGTCCGCTGGGTCCTCTGGCAATGGGGCCGGACAGATGGTCTGTTCGGCCTTCGCCAGCCAGTCCTGTCAAAGGTAAAGGGAGTTTAGATCCCGCATAGAGTCAAACTATGGAAAACAAGCATTCCGTAAAGGACAAAATCACATACCTCGTCAGTCGGACGCAGCGAGCTGAATCCGCGATCTTCGGTAGCGGATGCGGGAGCCTCGGCGCCCTTGAACAGCACCTTCCAGACATCTTCGTACATAGTGTCGAAGAGTCCGCTCAGAGTCTAGTGCTGCGCCGAATCGAACTCCCACATGTTGAAACCCCGTCGTTGGCACGGGAGAATCCGGCAGATGAGCATGACCTGGACTACATTGACAAGCTTGAGCTTCTTGTCCACCAGCTTCTGGATACAGGCTTGGAGTCCGGTCAGCTCCTCCAAATCCCCCCAGATCCGGCCACTCTCTTTCCAGGAGGTGAGCCGTGTAGGGATGCCGGATCTGAATTCGGGGGCCCCTGCCCAATCAGGGTCACGCGGCTCGGTGATGTAGAACCACCCTGATTGCCACCCCTTGATGGTTTCCATGAAAGTGCCCTCCAGCCAAGTAACGTGGGACATCCTGCCCACCATGGCACCTCCGCACTCCGCTTGGCTGCCCTTCACAACCTTCGGCTTGACACTGAAGGTCTTGAGCCACAAGCCGAAGTGGGGCTGGATGCAGAGGAAGGCCTCGCACACGAGGATAACGGCCGAGATGTTGAGGATGAAATTCGGGGCCAGATCATGGAAATCTAGGCCGTAGTAGAACATGAGCCCCCGGACAAAGGGATGAAGTGGGAATCCCAGCCCGCGGAGGAAATGGGGAAGAAATACTACCCTCTCATGGGGCCTAGGGGTGGGAATGAGCTCTCCCTCGTCGGGGAGCCGGTGCGCGATGTTGCTGGACAAATATCCGGCGTCGCGCAGCTTCTGGATCTGCCCCTCCGTGACGGAGGAGGCCATCCACTTGCCTCCCGCTCCGGACATAGTTGGAGAAGGTTGAGGTGAGAAGTGCGGACTGGGGCGCTGGAGCTCGAGTTTGTGGAATTGGATAAGCCAAGGAGGAAGAAGGCGTAGGTAAAAGGGTTGGATCTTTATCCCCTTATATGGGCGGACACAAACATGCGTCCCCACCGGCCTGATAAAACTCGCTTATCTCCCAAGTGCCGCAATCAATGACGCGGTTGGGTTACCCACGTTCGTATTGATGGGAATCCCGGAATAAGGGGAACACGATCTCTGCTTCGACAAGACGTGCCAAGGAAAACGCTTCGCTAAACGCGATGAGGTGGAACAATAAAAACAATTTGAGTAAAGGCTTGGTAATGGTGTGATGTCACGCCACAAAATACGTCAACAGATTGAACTTGTGTAATATTATTCTCTCTATGGTGGTACGTGGAATTTATTTTTGCAGAGCCGGACACTATCCTCGTGTTCACAATCTTCTATAAATTATTCGGAGGAAGAACCCGCCTTGCAATGCCGAAGACAACATGCGCGCCGGACTCGTCATCATTGAAGCCTGGTTCAGGGGCTACTCAGGGAGTCCCGGACTAGGGGGTGTCCGGATAGCCGAACTATCGTGATCGGCCGGACTCCAAGACGATGAAGATACAAGATTGAAGACTTCGTCCCGTGTCCGGATGGGACTTTCCTTGGCGTGGAAGGCAAGCTTGGCGATACGGATATGTAGATCTCCTACCATTGTAACCGACTCTGTGTAACCCTAGCCCTCTCCGATGTCTATATAAACCGGATGGCTTTAGTCCATAGGACGAACAACAATCATACCATAGGCTAGCTTCTAGGGTTTAGCCTCCTTGATCTCGTGGTAGATCCACTCTTGTAACACACATCATCAATATTAATCAAGCAGGACGTAGGGTTTTACCTCCATCAAGAGTGCCCGAACCTGGGTAAAACATCGTGTCCCTTGTCTCCTGTTACCATCCGCCTAGACGCACAGTTCGGGACCCCCTACCCGAGATCCGCCGAGTTTGACACCGACAGGGATTGTAGACATATATGATTTTGTTAGACCTCCTCTAAAGAGTCATGAGGATATGAATCACATGAGTGATGATTGGAGTTGACCTATACGAAATGATACCATCAGTGATATGATGTGATTTGTTTAAAGGACTAGATAGCACAATTGGCATCTCAGAAACTGTGCTCAAGGATGGGATGATAAACATTCACTCGCACACTAGAATCCTTGAAACCCTTACGCCTTACCAAGCCACAACATGGTCGGATCCTGACCTTGGGATTTGGCTCTAGATCGATAAGACCTTGGCCAATGCTCAATAGTGACCATCACCAATGCCCCAGCCTACTTTATGTACCCCGTGAACAAAGCCTTCATGGAGTGCTTAGACAAGATAGTTGTCATCATCATTTGGTGACCTACTTGTCCACCTGAAGACGAAAGAAGAGTCGTTCAGCTAGTCCAGGAACATTTGAAGACCGCCATGCCAAGGAGGAAGAACTACCACCATCATCAAGAAGTAAACATCCGCGTCGAAGACCAGGTGTATCTGCAAGCCACTCCTCTCTAAGGAACCAGGCATTTCCATGCCAAGGGAACCCACACCAAGATTCATCAGCCCCCTCCAAGATCACTTCAAGACAAAGAGTAGACGGCTCCCAGTTAGAGTTACCACATGAGTTACCCATTGTGCACAATGCTTTCCATGTATCACAACCCCAGAAGTGTTTCCAACTTCCTAACTTGCCCGATCTCTACGAGGGCATTGACCACCGAGCCATCGACCCCTAGCCCAATCTAACCTACTGCGAGCTACCCATTAGCAACCTGGATCAAGAAGAGCATCATACACGAAGCCTCACCATCAAGTACTTCAAGCTCCATGGAGCACTACACGGAAGCAGAAGCAACATGAGGACTTGAAGACTACCCTAGATCCAAGTTTCTGTATCCCTTTCCATGCCTAGTTTAGGAATCTCGGGGACGACATTCTTGTAAGGGGGGTAGGTCTGTCACACCCTGATTTTCATGCTAACAATCATGATAAAATGTGGTTTGACAAAAACTTTTGAGTGTTTTGGACCTTGCCTTGATTGGTTTTTGTTTGTTGTTTGCAGGTGCTCTAAAAATAAAATAAATCCTCCAACTCTTATACTCCTTCTCCTTGATCCAAAAACCTTTCCCAATTATAATGCCATGTGTATAGGACATACAAATAATATCTTGCAAAAATAATTTGGCCAAATAGTGTTTTCAAAAATTAGTTTTTCAAAAACCCCTGAATTGAGGTTTGCACTGCAAGTACTTAATTAAGGGCAGTAAAAATCTTTCCAAAAATATATTTGACTCCTATTAGATATAGGATACCCACAGACCCCAAAAATATAATTTTAAAAGTTATTTTCCTATTTTATATAAAAGCTTTTTCTTAAGGCCAGAAATGGTCTTTAATAAGGAAAAAATATTTTATTGTTTCAAAAATATTTGACAAAAACCTAGGGAAACTCAGTGGACATATATTGTCCATATATAAGAGTTTCCACACATGGTCATGTTCAAAATAATGGTCAAATTCCTCAAAAACCCTTTATGGATATTTCAAGCTTTTGAAATATTTACAAAGGAAATATTCTCCAAAAATACCAAGAAAATTCTATCATGTCACATATGACATGTTTGATGATCTTGACAAGTATCATCTCATGGAGAATAGTATAACCCCATGAAATCCCCTCAAAACCATTTCTGTCCATTTTGAAGTTTGAGCAACTTTACATTGCCAAACATGTCCAAATGTTCTCAAACCTTGTGAACATGCTCAAATGGTCTAATCATTCATCTAGAACAAGTGGCACAAGTTGGAGAACAAGTTAACTTGATCAAAGTGCCCCAAAACCCTTCCTGTCCAGAACCAAATTTGAACAACTCTACATTGGAAACTTTCTCATTTTGTTCTCAACTTTTGAGGACATGTTCAGAACCTCAAATGATGACACTACACCAAGTGGTGCATCAAGGAGAATAGGTTTGCATGACTTAATCTTGGAAAGTCCATTTCTGCTGATTTCTAGGGTTTACAAAAGTTGCATTGGCAACTTTGCCCAAATGGACACAACCTTGGTGGAACCTATTATTATCTCATGCCATTTGACCTTGTCAAGCCTCATGACAAGAGGAGTTCATATTCTTGCCCAAACCAGCAACAAACACCTTCTGCCATTTTACTAAAACCCCTATTTTGACCACTTCCACTCTTCTCCATGGCCTCCACTTTTACCACAGCCCCTCCAAGTCCTCCTCTACCTGGAGTAACTCTTCCCTGGCCTCAACTCAATGATTGAAGGGTGAAACATCCCCATTTACCCTTCTGGACAGCATCATTCTTCTCCTTTCTCACCTCCCTCCTCACTCCAGTGGATCTCCAGGGCATCCAATGCCCCTCCCCACTTGTTTACTTCTCCCTAGCGCTACCAGACATGAGTGGGCACGCCCCTGCCCCTTAAACAATGCCATGGCAGACAAAGGCACGCTCTGGAGCGCGCTACAGTGCGTTCCTGCACTATAGCCGCCCCCTTCCAACCGCCTCCGGCCACCTCAGGCCTCCCCAGCGCGCCCGACGATGCGCCTCGGCGTCCGCGACACGCCACGGCCTGGTCCCCCTCCTCCTTCTCCCTCCTGCTGCCCCTCGCATGCGTGCCAGAGCCGCTCGAGAGCCCAATGGACGAGCTCACAGGCGCGACGCCCTGGCACTTCCCTGCTCCTTCTCTCCCTTTCCCTGGCCGTAGACCATCTCTACAAACGCCCCGAACACGCACACACGAGCCCCTGTGACTCCTGGCGACGGCAGCGACCTCGCCGACCCACTCGTCCACGGTGCACCATCGCCCCGCCATAAAAGGCCACCCCCGAGCCCTCTCTCTACTCCCCTGGCCCTATCTCCCTCCCGGCGATCCTCTAGACCAACCCACTTCCCTCCTCGCGCTCTCCATCGGCCACCATGGTCGGAGCCTTGCCGTCGGCCTCCACCTAAATTCGCACCCACCACTCCTCCTCCTTCCCTCCTTTCTCTACTAACCCCCTGACCACAACGGAACCCCTCACTGCTTCTCCCTCTGCTCCGGTGCCCCGTAGCACCAATGCCGCCATCGCCGTCGGCCTCGCCCGCCGCGGCCGATGCCCTACTCAACCCGGTGGCCCTGGGCGACCGTGCCACCCATGGTTGGATGCGGCATGGCCTCCTAAGCGCGTCGGGGAGAACGCCGGCGCCCGCTCGGCCTTGCCTCCCCTGCCTCTGCTCTGTTCGAGCGGGAGGTAGGAGACAGGCTGAGCACCGGGCCCCGCTCGTCAGCGACCCGGTGGGCGGGCCCCGCCCGTCTAAGTGGAAACGGGCTCTGCCCGCTGCCGCCTTCGCTCGAGGAAGGCGTCTTCCCTGGAATTCGCCTTCGATGTCGCCCCTGACACCCGTGCAGCTGAGCTGTTGGGCCGGCCCACTGCTATCTTTCGCCTGGTGCGCTGGATAAGGGTACACCCCCCTTTCCCTTTTCTTTTTTCTTTTTCTGTAAACTTGTAATATCCATAAGCAATTCAAATAGTGTCCAAATTTGATGATTCAAATTTCCAGAGACTCCATAAATCAAGTCCTATTTAATAGGCCATAGTGGACATTTTTGTTGTCCTTGGTTTTCACTGAACCTTTTAAAAAGGTCATTTATCCACATAAGTCCACTTCAAAAATCCATATTATATTCATTTCAAGTCCAAATCTAGTGAAACCAATTCCTAAATGTTTCTAAAATCATGCCTGAATTAATGGGTACTTTTACTCATTTTTATAAAATGGCATTCTGTGTACAACTTGTGGACCCATCAAATCCATTGATTCTATCATATTGAAATGTTTAGAAATATCCATTGATCCACTTCCAATGAAATCACCTTGGTCATTCCTCATATGACCGGAGGTATCCTAGAAAAGTCCAACTCATATTTTTAGAGCACTTTTATTTCCTGCCTTGTTGTGTTACTTATTATGGTTGCTTTCGACGATAGTTGATGAAGTAGACGAAATGCTCGGAGTTGGACCAAAGATATTTGAAGACCTCGAAGACTTTGTTAAAACAGGCAAGCATCCCTTTGACCATGTCTATGAAACCCTTTTTATGCATGTCATATAGCACCATATTGTTGTCGCAACGGAATCATGATGAGGTAGTAACCACTTTGATGGTTTGCCACCGTACTTCCTCGTTGACACTTGCATTGCGCATGACCCAACCTTCTTATGAGGGTTACGCCGGTGGGAGTAGATAGGATGCTAAAGTAGATGCTACGCAAAAAGGGACGGGTATATGCATGGTGAAGGAGACAAAGCATTTTCAAAAGACTTATCGAAAACCTCGTCGGGTGCCACTTATGCCCGAGGGAGATGATGAGATGGGTAACCACTTGATGACGAAGTGGTGTACCGAGGCAAGTGTGTGTGTTATTTTTTAAAACGGATTAGATTTAAGATTTGTTAACTGTCCCAACCTTACATGCGCAACCACTCTACCCTTATATGGGAAAGGGCATTATTGATTACCTAGACCGATACTAGCTTGGAGCCCGCATTACTAGTGACAGGAGAGTTGTTGGTGCACTCTCTCGGGACGGGGTCGTGCCAGGTAGGGTGGCCATGACTGTTTTCACAGGGCACCGGATACACTGTTGTGTCCCCTCTCGGATGTTACGATCTCGATTGAGTCTCGTATGATGTACATCGTGAGGATACGGAGCAACGAGTGGACTCCATGTTAGTGTCGTCTAGGGAAAGGTAGTGATCGGGTGCTTACCCTAGGTACTTGAGGTATCGCGGGTCGTGGATGACACGGAAGTTCCCCGGATCTTGTGGGTAAAGTGTGCAACCTCTGCAGAGTGTAAAACTATTCGAATAGCTGTGTCCATGGTCAAGGACAGTTGGGCGGTGCTGCTTAAACTATGTCTAGAGTTTTACAATCGTGTGTGTGAGTTGATAAAATTACTTGGGTCAGGTCGAAGGACTTGACATGATTGAGTTGGGTTGGTGCCCACTCTATTTATGTTGATATCTGTAACCTGTCCTCATGGTTACTTGAATTCTCCTGATGCATATCTTACAAGTTGTTGAACATGTCATTGCACTCAAAACTAGCTTTCTGCAAAAATTTACCTATATCATGCATTGTTGTATCTTGAACCAAAACATGGGTTGCTTGCGAGTACATTCAAAGTACTCATTGGCTTGCCACTGGTTATTTAATTAGCCAGGCACGAAAAAACATGATATGATGAAGAATACTTCGGCGACGAACATGCGAGCTAGGATGTTTCCCAGTCAGAATACCTGTAGGGTTAAGGCAGATGGCATGGGTCCAATTTATCGACGAAGATTTCCGCTGCGATGTTATACTCAAGACTCGACCATAATGGTCCTACTTGTGTAATACGATATGTATGGATGTAAGACTCTTGTCATTCAGCTTCTGTGTGTTCGGTGAGCATTGATCTCAGGGATCACTGTACATGTGCATTCGGTGATCACGACTTATGAGTCGGGGTCCCACAGAGCATCACTCCCACTCAGAGGCTTAGCCGCGAGCCCATCCACGCTTAAGTTAAAAAACTATTCCGAGTGAGAGCAACCCTCCCACTCAGGGGCTTAGCTGTGAGCCCGTCCTCGCCTAACGTAAAAAAACTACGCCGAGTGAGAGCATCCCTTCCCACTCGGAGGCTTACCCGCGAGCCCATCCTCGCATTAGTTAAAAAATTACTCTGAGTGAGAGCATCCCTCCCACTCGGGGGCGTAGCCGCGAGCCCGTCCTTGCCTATTTAAAAAACTACTCCGAGTGAGAGCATCCCTCCCACTCCGAGGCTTAACCGCGAGCCCGTCCTCACCTAACTTAAAAAAGTACGCCGAGAGAGAGAATCCCTACCACTCAGAGGCTTAGCCGCGAGCCCCTCCTCATCTAAGTTAAAAAACTACGCCCAGTGAGAGCATCCATCCAACTCGGGGCTTAACGGCGAGCTTGTCCTCGCGTAAATTAAAAAAACTATGCCGAGTAAGAGAATCCCTCACACTCGGGGGCTTAGCCGCGAGCCTGTCCTCGCCTAAGTTAAAAAACTAGGTCGAGTGAGAGCATCCGTCCCACTCGGAGTCTTAGCCGCGAGCCCGTCCTCGCCTATGTTAAAAAACTACGCCGGGTGAGAGCATCCCTCCCAATTGGAGGCTTAGCCACGAGTCCGTCCTTGCCAAAATTAAAAAACTACTCTGAGTGAGGGCATCCCTCCCACTCGGGGGCTTAGCCGCAAGCCCGTCC
>NC_041381.1:235919878-235920334 GCF_002162155.2 Triticum dicoccoides | reverse complement strand
GCGAGCCTGTCCTTGCCAAATTTAAAAAACTACGTCGAGTGAGAGAATCCCTCCCACTCGGAGGATTAGCCACGAGCCCGTCCTTGCCTAAGTTAAACAAACTACTTCGAGTGACAGTATCCCTCTCACACGGGGGCTTTTCTACGGGCCCGTCCTTGCTTAAGTTAAAAAACTACTCTGAGTGAGAGCATCCCACCCACTCGGGGCTTAGCCGCGAGCCCGTCCTCGCCTAAGTTAAAAAATTACGCCGAGTGAGAGCATCCTTCCCACTCTGGGGCTGAACCGCGAGCCCATCCTCGCCTAGTTAAAAAAATTACACCGAATGAGAGCATCCCTGCCACACAGAGGCTTAGCCGCGAAGCCCGTCCTCACCTAAGTTAAAAAACTGCCCTGAGTAAAGGACATCCCACCCACTCAGGGGCTTAGCCGCGAGCTCATCCACGCCTAAGTTAAAAA
>NC_041381.1:235918998-235919715 GCF_002162155.2 Triticum dicoccoides | reverse complement strand
TCACGAGCCCGTCCTCGCCTAAGTTAAAAGAACTACTTCGAGTGACAGTATCCCTCCCACTCGGGGGCTTAGCTACGAGCCCGTCCTCACCTAAGTTAAAACACTACCCCGAGTAAGAGCATCCATCCCACCCGGGGGCTTAGCCGCGAGCTCGTCCTCGTCTAAGTTAAAAAACAACGCCGAGTGAGAGCATCCCTCCCACTCCGAGGCTTAACCGTGAGCCCGTCCTCACCTAAGTTAAAAAACTATGCTGAGTGAGAGCATCCCTCCCACTCGCAGGCTGAGCCGTGAGCCGTCCTTGCTTAAGTTAAAAAACTACACCGAGTGAGAGCAACTCTCCCACTCGGAGGCTTAGCCGCGAGCCCGTCCTCGCCAAGTTTAAAAAACTACATCGAGTGAGAGAATCCCACCACTCGCAGGCTTAGCCACGAAACCATACTTACCTAAGTTAAAAAAAGTAATTCGAGTGACAGTATCCCTCCCACACGGGGGCTTTGCCACGAGCCCGTCCTGGCATAAGTTAAAAAACTATTCTGAGTGAGAGCATCCCTCCCACTCGGGGGCTTAGCTGCGAGCCTGTCCTCCCTAAGTTAAAAAATTGCGCCGAGTAAGAGCATCCGTCCCACTGTGAGGCTAAACCGCGAGCCCGTCCTCGCCTAAGTTAAAAACCTACACCGAGTGAGAGCATCCCTCCCACTCAGAGGCTTAGCCGTGAAG
>NC_041381.1:235914878-235917438 GCF_002162155.2 Triticum dicoccoides | reverse complement strand
CGCCTAAGTTAAAAAACTACCCCGAGTGAGAGCATCCGTCCCACTCGGGGCTTAGCCGTGATCCCGTCCTCGAATAAGTTAAAAAAACTATGCCGACTGAGAGCATCCCTCCCACTCAGGGGCTTAGCCGCGAGCCCGTCCTCGCCTAAGTTAAAAAAACTACACCAAGGGAGAGCATCCCTCCCACTCGGGGGCTTAGCCGCGAGCCCGCTCGCCTAAGTTAAAAAACTACGCTGAGTGAGAGCATCCCTCCCACTTGGATGCTTAGCCGCGAGCCCGTCCTCTCCTAAGCTAAAAAACTACTTCGAGTGACAGCATCCCCCCACTGTCCGGATGAGCAAGGGGCGAAGGGATACATGGGCGAAGGCTAACCCTAAAACGTAGGTGGAGAGGTAGTGTATATAGTCTAAGGGGCGAAGGGATACATGGGCGTCGACCCAGAGGCACTACATGCAGGCAGGAGGGGGCCGGATGTCCGGGTGTCGGGACGGATGTCCGGGCGCTCGCTAGGGGCCGAATGTCCTAGCTGTCGGGCCGAATGTCCGGGCATTCGCGAGGGGCCGGATGTCCGGGCTATCAGGCCGGATGTCCGGGCTGGTGTAGTCGGCCTTGGTGATCTCTGGATAGACGGGGCCGAAAGTCTGGGCTGGTGGAGTCGGCCTTTGTGCTCTCTAGATAGACGGGGCCGGATGTCCGGGAGGAGGGGCCGGATGTCCTGGGCTTCGGGAGGAGCCGGATGTCCGGGCTGTTGGGTCAGCCTTCTGTGCTCCCTGGATGGCGTGTCCGGATGTCCGGGCTTGTGGCCGGATTTCCGGGGCGGTGGGCCAGATGTCTGGGCCCTGTACCTTCTGCTGCAGACTCCTGGCTGTGGGGAAGCTCTCCAGGGGCCAGATGTCCGGGGCCATGGCCAGATTTTCGGTGCCTGGAAGCTGTCCTTGCCTTCTTCCGTTGGTTCTCTTCTTCCATGGACTTGGGGGCTTAACCATCTTAATGTGCATCCTTAGGAGGGTCTTCTTGGTACCTACTGATGTCTACTACACAATCTTCTTATTGTAGACGTTGTTCGGTCTCCAAGTGCAGAGGTTTGTAGGACATTAGCAAATTTCCCTCAAGTGGATGACCTAAGGTTTATCAATCCGTGGGAGTCATAGGATGAAGATGGTCTGATGCGGAGCATCCCTCGGCCATCACCTTGGACGTCACACCACCACCGCAAGCACTGAGAGGACCTAGGACAAGAGCACACATACGTGCCATCGAAATCGAGGTTAACTCTTTCCACTTCGAGTTTCTTTCGGATTCACTCGTGAATTCAGTTCTACCTCAATCGGAAGCATTATGCACTCTTAGGTATCAACAAGAGGACCTCGAAGAGGCAAGGACGGAGGTACAAGCAACAACGGAGAACGAAATGAAGCGAACGGTCGTGAAGAATGAAGAAGTGGTGCGCCTGGACACTCCGGGTGCCCGGCCTCAACCTGGGCACGTCCCCTGCCAGCCCTGGGTGCCCGGCCATATGGGCCCGGGTGCCCGCCCCCCCTGGGCGCTGCCTCGCCGGCCCCGGGTGCCCGGCCCTCTCGCCCGGTGCCGCCTGCCACCTCCCCCGGGTGCCTGGGCCACCACCCTCGGGTGCCCGGCCTTTCCAGCGCCAAGGGCGCGGCACCCTGGTTGGTCCGGGTGCCTGGCCCCGCCCCCGGTGCCTCGCTCTGACCGGGCTGGGTGCCCAGTCCCTCGCACTCCGGGTGCCCGGACCCCTCCGTGTGCCTGCGTGCACTTTTGGGATTTGGTCCCTTACATCCCCCTCTTCCTCTCATTTCGTCCCTAGACTATATAAGCACCTCCCCTAACTCATTTGTAGGATAGCGAAGAATAGACACAAATCATAGAACTTAGCTCATGTACCTCCCCTTGTGGGATTCCTGAGAGAGAAGACTCCATTGGAGTACAAGACCTCCATTGGAGAAGATCCCTAGGGATTCAAGCCCCACTTGAGGGAAGGATCTACCTAGATCATCAAGCCCTCATCTCCTTCATAGGATTTAGGATGAACTCTACCATGTATCTTGTTTCCCTTTGATTGTTCATGTACCTTGTGGATCTTGTGTGTTTGTTGGTCTAGTGGATGTGTGATTGGACTTGTTCTTGAGTGTTCCTCTTGTTTTCGCTCTTGTGTTCATCTTGTTCTTGGGGATTCCCCCTTCAATTCGTGAAAGATCTTCACTTAGGGTTCCACCCTACAACATCTTGGTATCATGAGCCACGTTTATCACGAATTTGGAGTATCCCCCACCGTTTTCTAGCCTTGTTTTGTGTGATTTCATCCTAATTTTGAAAATTCCCCAGCAAAAATAGCCCCAAATTTTTCGTGATTTGTTGGTTTGATGAGATTTTGTTGGATTTGATCCAAGGTTTTGCTTGGTTTCAAGTGGACCTAGCCTTCCCCCCATCCATCTCCAACATTCCCTCCATGAAATCCACCAATTTCTCCCATTTTCCCACGAATTTCCGCCCAAATCCGACACCCCCGGGCACCCGGACCTCAAACCCCTGGCACCCGGAC
>NC_041381.1:235864403-235914490 GCF_002162155.2 Triticum dicoccoides | reverse complement strand
CCCTGACCACCCCGGGTGCCCGCACCTTCCACCCCCGGGCACCTGCACCCCCCAGAATCAGTCGCGTGCACTTTACGTTTTCCCTCATAACTTTCACTCCCGAACTCCGATTTGGGTGTTCTTTGGCTCGTTGAAAATCTAGCGACGTGCCCGAGCTGCTCATCTTGGTTTTACCACAATTAGACTCCATCCAAAATTTCGCATTTTGGCATCTTTGCCTCGGCCATCCACCATATCATCCTCAAAACCACCATAACTTTCCGCAACCTAACCCATTTTTGCTCCATATAGCATTTGTGGTTGCTTGAGTGGTGACTTGAGCCTCCTAAGGTGTTTTGGCTACTTAGGGACGGTTGCTTCATCATCAACCCCCACCACCACTATCGCATTGCTAACTCCGGAACCACCAACACATTCTGCCCCCACCATTTGACATTTGTCTTTGGAGATTTTGAGTTTGCGGTTTTTACCGTTTCCTAAGGTGTTTCGGCTACTTAGGGACGGGTCTACATCATCTTGGTATATACATCAAGAACACTGCCACTCGTCATCGCCACGAGGTCGTCATCGACATCGACCACTTCACCAATTTGACACCCTAACCGTAAGCAAGAACGGTAACCTCCATATCACATTGGTATCATGGTATCCCATCTTTGTACATTCTTGCCATTACATTGTTAACCCCTTAGCCCATTTTGCGTCACTTGCCTATCAAGACTAGCCATTTGAGTATTGCCGGCAACGTTACTTGTGCACATTAGTGATCCGTACCTTCCATTGTATATATACCATATCACATTTGTATCATCTTGGTATCATCATATCATCCCTTGTGTCACAAGATCATTCCCGCATATACACAATTGCTATCTTGGTTTGTGCATTTTGCATAAGTGGCCATATAAAAAAAGCTTTTAAGCAAAAAAAGAGAAAAGAGCTTGTGAGCAAGAGCCATGGCATCATACCACATTGAACATAAGATTGTTATATTCGATCATCTTGGATCATCTTGAGAATAACACCGGGAACATCATACACATAGCATACTTGGGATCGAAGGCTCATACATTTTGCATCTTATAGGTTGTGCACAAGTGTCATATCCCCCTATTGAGCAATCGTGCTAATGTCTCTCTTGAGTTGTGCAACATGAGCGTTTTCCGTGGATTCCACATTTTGTGCTCATTCCTTGGTTGCACGACCCCATTTATCTATCCGTGTGTGTGTTTCCATGTGCCACATATTCCTATTGGTCTACTTGTTTCACTTGCGAATTTGTGAATCTTTTCCGACATTATTGACTCTTGCTAACATTTTGCATCAAATTTTTCTGCCACTATCCTCACCGAGCTCCACCATAAGCTTTACTTGATAGGTGTGAGTGAACAAGTCTGGTACCAAGTCCACTATTCTTTCATCTCACATTGAGTGAAACGGGATACATATGCAACTTTGGGAAAAGGTAACTTGGTATTGTTTATCTCATTTCCTACTCACATCTACTCGAGTCTTGTGATGGATAGGCAAGGCATTTTGATGCGGAGCATCCTTCGGTCATCCCCATGGACCTTCCATCGTTTCACCAAGCACCAAGAGGACCCATGACTAGAGCATGAGCTAGAGCTCTCGAGAACAAGGTGACTTCTCTCCTTAGTGATATCTCATATGATCCTCTCGAGACATGTTTACTACCTAAGTCCAGAATGTTGTGCATGATTAGGTACCAAGAGGACCCTCCCGACGATGTCCATGAAGATGGTCAAGACCCCAAGTCCACAGAAGAAGAGAACCAACGGAAGAAGGCAAGAACAGCCTCCAGGCACCGGACATCCGGCCAGGACCCCGGACATCCGGCCCCTGGTGATCTACACGGTCAGGACTCTGCAGAAGAAGCTACAGGGACCAGACATCCGGCGCCCAGTCCGGACATCCGTCCCCCCTCTCTGGAAATCCGACCAAAGGCCCGGACATCCGGCACCGGTGTCGAGGGAGCACAGAAGGTTGCCCCAATAGCCCGGACATCCGTCCATCACCCTGGACATCCGGCCCCTCCGACCGGACATCCGGCGCTGCCCATCCAGATAACGAAACGGCCATCTTCACCAGCCCGGACATCCGGCCCTTCCGCCCGGACATCCGGCCCCTCGTGGGCCACCGGACATCCGGCCCGATGCCCGGACATCCGGCCTTCCCTGTCTGCGAACAGTGTAGGGTCGAGGCCCATGTACCCCTCTTCGCCCCTAGACTATATATACTCCATCCCCACCTACGTTTTAGGGTTAGCATTGTGATAGCTCATTTGATAGAGCATTGCTCATCGGTACCAGATCTACTCCTCGTGAGGGAACGCACCTCTTTGGAGAAGATCCATCCGGATTCAAGGCCTCCATCCGGAGAAAATAATCAAGACCTCATCATGGAGAAGAATGGTTACTCTTGTATCGTCCTTTGTTGACTTTGGATCTTGTGTTACTTTGTGCCTCGGTGATCTAGCCCTTGTGTGATCAATCCCTTGTCAGTGGACTGTTTCTCTTGTTTTCCCTTGTTATTTCCCGTCAGTTCTTCCGCGCGTTCTTCGTGTTCCTCGTAGGCATCCTCTCCAAACGTGAAAGATCGGCCCCTAGGGTTCCACCGTACATCATGTTGGTATCATGAGCCACGTTGATCATGTTTTTGGAGCCCCTACCCCGTGTTTTCTAGCTTGATTTTGTTGTTTTCGTCCTAAATCCGAAAATCCCCACCAAAAATAGCCCCCAAAATTTTATTTTGTGATTTGTTGGTGTGATGAAGTTTTGTTGGATTTGATCCACAGATCTACTTTGCATCGAGTGGATCTAGATTTTCCCCACCTTCTCCTCGATTTCCATCCACCAATTCGTCTGAATTTTGCCCTGGAGTTGCCCTTTTTCCCGCGGAGTTCATCGTGTTCGTCCCCGATCCAGGAGCCCGGACATCCGCCCGTGTCCACCAGACATCCGGCGTCCCGGACATCCGGCAGTTGGCCCGGACATCCGGCCCCTGGCAGCAGCAACCCCATCCCATGCGCCAATTTCCGCATAGTTTCGCCCAATTTTGCTCCGGTGCCCACGCTTACTTCTGCATACCTCCACCGCTTTCCGCAAGCACCACCACCGCTCACCGCTACCTTCTATGATGATTTTGACACGTTTGGGTCTTTGAGATTTTGGGTTGTGGTTCCTGTGTCCTATTGTGTTTCGGCTATATAGGTACGGTTCGATGTCACCATCACCACCACTCATCTCCATCGACTACTCATCATCGCCAAGGACGGTAACTTCAACGACATCTTTGTCATACCTTGAAATTGCATTGATACCCACTTGGCCTTAATTTGCTTAGCTTACCAATCGAGACTAGCCATTGAGTATTGCCGGCAACGTGACTTGTGCACATTAGTGATCATACTCCATATCATACATACCATACCATCGTGGTGCATATCTTGGCATCAACTTTTGTGTCACATCGTTGTCATCACATACACAAGTGCTATCTTGGTTCATGAAGTTTTGTATGAGAAAATAGCTCAAAAGTGAAAGAGCCACCCAAGCTTTTAAGCAAAGAGGAAAGATAAGCAAAGAGCTTATAGGCAAGGACCATAGCATCACACTACATTAAGATTGTCATACTCGATCATCTTGGATCATAGCACCGAAATACCATACATATAGCATACTTGGGATAGAGGTCGTTGCATTTTTGCCTAGTAGGTTGTGCAAAAGTTTTGTATCCGCCTATTGTGCAATCGTGCTAGCGTCTCTCGTGTATTGTGCAACAAGAGCATTTTCGTGGATTCCACATTTGGCTCACTTTTGGTTTGCACAATCCCATTTATCTATTTGCGTGTGTGTTTCCATGTACCCCTATTTGCTTGGTCTACTTGTTGCATTTGCAAATTTGTGAATTTTTTCCAACATTATTGAAGCTCACTTACAATTGCATCAAATTTTGTGCCACCATCCTAACCAAGCTCCATAATAAGCTTTTACTTGTGTAGGTGTGAGAACCGACAAGAATTGGTACCAATAGTGCTATTTCATTGTCCGCATTTGAGTGAACTTGATTCATCGTCAACACCGGTCAAGGTACATTGGTATAAGTTCTTCTCTTTCTACCACTCACATTTTGCTTGGAATGATGGATAGGCCGAGTACGTCTACCAACCCACTCTTCATCAAGCAAGACAATGGCATGTCATCATACGTCACCAAGAGCCACCTCTTTGGTGCACAAACAGCATTGCATCAAGAACAACAAGCTATGAACGAACGCATCGACAACCTCGCCACCGACTTGCGACTCTCCGAGCAACATACCAAGGACTACTTCAATAACAAGCTCTATGCGCACAAGCAAGAGAACGATGCAATGATGGATGAGATCCGCGCTTTGTTGGTGAACCGTCCTCCTTCTACATCATCATACTCAAGACGGGGCCACTCAAGTCGACACTCCGATGACTCCTTCTCCGGATCAAGTACACCATCATCGAACACTCTTCAATGAGCCGCGCGTCAAGACCATCATGCATCTCGCAATCTGCTACATGACAAGCATTCACAAGAGCAAGTCGATGAGCAAGTACCTCGTCCTCAACCACACCAAGTCGCTTTTGCTCAAGCTCAAGAACGACAACGGCAACGTCACCAAGAGGAAGAGCGAGTGTGTCTACACCAGGAGGAACAAGACGCCAAGGCTCAACGTCTTCAACAACAACAGCGTGAAGCGCAAGCTCTTGAGGCGCAACGTGCCCTTCAAGAATCAAGTCGAGCCATCGCCAACCGCAATCGCGAACAGAACAATCAAGAGGAAGCCCTTTGGGAAGAAATCCAAGAGAGGAACTACCAACCGCGTGTGCAACGTCAAGTTTCTCAAGCTCCTCCACAAGCTCGTCAAGCTCCACCTCAACCTCAAGTTCAACAAGAGTAAGTTGATCATGGACTTCATCCACGCCACGAGCAACATGAGGATGATTACCCTCACTGCCAAGGGCGTCATCATCACCAACGCCAACAACACAATGAAGAGCAACGCTATAGAAAGCTAAAATTCACCATGCCCAAGTTCAATGGAGGCAATGATCCCGAAGAATACCTCTCATGGGCATTGAAGGTCGAGAAAATCTTTCGTTTGCACAACTATGAGGAAGAGAAGATCGCTATGGCATCACTTGAGTTTTTTTTTACTGTACACAGTAGGGCAAAGCCCCACTGCAATTTTTATAATAATTTAAAAACAAAGGTCTTATAGTACAAAGGCTTGAGTTAAGCCAAAAGAAAGAAAAGAAAAAAGAAACAGAATAAAAACAAAAGATAAATTACAGTACAAGGTTATCAAGCCAAGTATAGAAAGCTCTGGCATAGCTATTTTTCACTCTATATCTCAGAAGATTAAGTTCATCAAGGAAAATGACTTTCCACCTCTGAATGGAAGGCTGAATGGCTTGAAAGATTAGATTATTTCTTGAAATCCATATGGCCCAAGAAGCTAGAATGATGATTTCCATGAAGAATGGAACATGAAGTTTGGACCTGAGATCCTCAAAGGCTTCAAGCACAGACACATTATGTTGCCTGGAAGGACAAATAATATCCCAACACTGAGCTGCAAAAGGGCAGGTCCAGAAGAGATGTTGTAAAGTTTCCTCCTGAGGACAATTATTTAGAGCACAATTGTAGCTAGCCAACTGGAAAGTTTTCCTGTAAAGAAGATTCCTAGTATTGAGCCTGTCATGAAGTAATCTCCAAAAAAACACCTTGTGCTTTGACTGACAAGAGCTATTCCAAATCCAATTGAACTGGTGGGGCACTATTTTAATTCCCATCATAACTTTATATGCCTTAGCAACTGAGAATTGCTCATTACCCCAAATGTAGCTCCAAGTGTCAGTGCAATCCAGGAAGTCAGAATTCCTTAGAGCAAAACGAATGTCTTCCATACTTTCAAATTCCTGGAAAGCTTGCATAGTGAGAGGGAGTTGAAATAGATCCTCCAAGTATTCAGTATGAATAATGGTGTGCACAGTGGTGTTCTGGTCCTTCACAAATGAGAAGAGGTGAGGGAACAAGTCCTGTAAAGAAGCTGAATGCCACAGATCAGACCAGAATAGAGCACTTTTACTATCCCCTATGTGACATCTGGCCAAGGATTTGAAATGATGAATGAGCTTGAGATTTGCCTTCCACCAAAAAGAACCAACCCAATTGCTGCCAGGCAGCAAATTATTTGCATAATAAGTTTCCCAAATCAAGTTAACCCATGGAATGTTGTGCCTATTATAAAACTTGTGCAGGTTTTTGAGAAGCAAAGCTTTGTTTTGGACAAAGATATCCATCACCCCCAGACCTCCTTGGTCCTTAGGTCTACAAACAGTGCTCCAAGCCACCATGGCAGGCCTATGATCCTCAAGGTCAGGTCCTCTCCAGAGACAGTGTCTCAACAACTTGATAGCTTGTGATTTGATGGTGACAGGCACATCAAGGCATCCCATTAGGTAAATCAACAAAGAGTTTAAAACAGATTTTACCAGCAACAATCTACTAGCCAGTGTCATGAATGAGGATAAACCCACAAGCTTTTTCTGCAATCTTGTGACTAGAGGAAAGCATTGTTCCACAGTAGGCTTATGAAGACCCAATGGTGTTCCCAAATACTGAATGGGAAAAGATTCTCTTTTACAATGAAATGTATTTGTCAAAATTTCCACCTTGTCCTCGGGCACATTGATTGGGATAAGACTTGATTTGTTATAATTCACTTTAAGGCCAGTTGCATCAGCAAAAGTATTTCGGAGTGCTTTGAGGCAATGAAGTTGCTTTGCATCAGCTTGGAGAAGAACCAGAGTGTCATCAGCATACTGGACAATGGGAAAGTCAGGACAGGATTGCACTTGCAGAGGTGAAGAAAGTATACCCAGGTTCATGGCCTTGTTAAGAATTGACTGAAGCAAGTCTGCAGCAAGCACAAATAATAGTGGTGATAGAGGATCTCCTTGTCTGACCCCCCTGAGACAGTAAAACTTTTTGCCAGGAACCCCATTAAGCATGATAGCAGATGATGCACAAGTGAACAACATTTTAATCCAGTTGATCCATCTGTCTCCAAAACCTTTGGCCTTTAATATCTCTAGTATTGCTTGGTGCTCAATGGTGTCAAAAGCCTTTTCGAGATCTAGTTTAAGCACAACAATTTCCTTTTTGGACTTATGGCATTGATGCAGATACTCATATGCCCAACCCAAACAGTCATGAATGGACCTTTCCTTGAGGAAACCATATTGGTTGATGTGCACTAGTTTTAGAATTACTTTCTGCAGCCTGTTAGCCAACAACTTAGTGACAAGCTTAAGACAACAATTAAGGAGAGAAATAGGTCTGAAGTCATTGGCTGTCAGTGGTGTGCTTCCTTTAGGGATAAGGGCGATGTAAGAGGTGTTTAAGCTCTCAAGTGAGATTTGCCCAACATGGAAATCCTGAATAAATCTAAGCACATCCCCTTTTATAATATCCCAACAAGATTTCAAAAATTCATTGTTGAAACCATCAGGACCTGGTGATTTATCAGGTGGAAGTTCCTTCACAACATCATTAATTTCCTCTTCAGAGAAAGGAAACTCCAAGTTATCAAAAATAGTGTGATCCTGCCTTGGGCCAAAAAGGGATTCCAAGTTGAAGTGCATAGCAGTTTTATGAGATGTGCCCATTCTCTTCTTATAAGCTTCCCAGAGGATTGCAGCTTTCCCAGCATGATATGATATTTCAACTTGATCATCATTTTGAAGTACAGCAATATGATTGTGTCTGTAATTGATAGAAGCTTTAGTATGGAAGAATTTTGTGTTCTCATCCCCAAATTTTACCCCCTTAACCTTTCCCCTTTGCTTCCAATAAATCTTTTGGTTCCTGAGAAGAATGAGCAGCTGCTCTTTTAAGATATCCCTGCAGTTCCATTCATGAGTGTCTAATTCTCTGAATTCCTCAAAAAAATCTCAAAGGAAAATGAGATCATTAAGCTTGGCAATCTTGTCTTTCATGCAGGATAAAGACCTAGCCCACAACTTCAAAGCTCTCCTCAAGTTCTTGAATTTTGCATTCAAATTTTTAACAGCATCAAGATTCCCCACTGGGATGCTCCAAGCAGCAGCCACCACCTGTTTGAAGTCTGAATGTTGCAGCCAAAAGTTTTCAAATCTAAAAACTCTTGCTTTAGGAATGGAAGTACCAATTTTGATGACACAGGGCAAGTGATCAGATATAGGTTTTGCAAGTGGCAGAACTATGGTGTTTGGGAAAGTGGTCATCCAGGAGGCAGAAGTAAAAAACCAGTCCAATTTGACCAAAAGAGGATCATGCTGCATGTTGCTCCAACTGAATTTTTTGCCCTGCAGTGGCAGCTCAATTAATCCCTGATTGTTGATTGCCTCATTGAACAAGAGCATGTCATTAACATCTCCACCGGGTCTGTTTCTGTCAGAAGGGGCTCTCATGAGATTAAATTCCCCCATAAGAATCCAGTCCACATCTGCAGGCATGTGAATATTGAGAAACCAATTAATGAAATCAACATTGTCCTGAGGATCACAGGGGCCATATATGTTAGTTAGGATCCAAGACTGATTGGATAACAAGCTGGTGAATTGAACTGAGAGTGAGAACCTATTTTGAGCAATAACTTCTCCTATAAACTGAGATCCATTCCAAGCCACTAGCAACCCCCTAGAAGCTCCAACAGATGGGAGGAAAGAAAATTTGTTAATTCTGTTAGGACAAAAGTTTTTGATGTAAGCTGTATCAAAAGACTCTCTTTTAGTTTCTTGAAGACACAAGATGCTACAGTCACTCTCTTCAATATTCTGCTTAATAGCCAACCATTTATCTTCAGAGTTCATCCCTCTAATATTCCAATTGAGGATATTCCAATTCCTGTTTGTGTTATTCATGACAACAATAAAATTTTCTGCAGCAGTAATCAAGCACCAGCACTTGATCAATCAAGAGCACATACATGAAGTTGAGGAAGCACAGAGAACATAAAACCATGAAGCACAACACATCACAGAAGCAGCACAGCATCCATGAACCATACATCATATAGGTCTTAATAATAGAGTGCACCAGCAGATCCACAAGATCCAGAAAGAACCAATCTCCCGTCATTACAAAAGTCATTGAGAAATCCCAGTAAGGACATCATATTCCAAACCTACTACCCCAAAACACCCTATACCAACTGAAGTCAACTAACATTAAGAAGAGTTGGATGGGTTGTCCTCTCCTAAGGCCAAGGGCACCTTGGTCAGTTCCTCATCTTGCCTTCTCCTGGGCTTCTTAGACAGCTTATCCTCCAGATCCCCCTCAGCAACCTTGCAGAAAGAGGCAGTGAGGTTTTTGACAACTGATTTTGAAATGATTGGAGGGGCAGCATTGCAAGGCAGACAGCTAGAATTTAAGCAAGAATTTCTTTTATAACCAGCATTATCTTTTTTGATTCTACCACTTCTCCTTACCTCTGTTTCAACCAGGGGTGTCTTCCCACTCCTTCTTTTCCTTAAGTTTTCAGAGCCAAAAGGCTGCAAAAGTTCCTGTGACTCCACATCATGCAAATTGGAAGCTAGTCCAATATTCTCCTTGCCCTTGACTTTGCTAAGTTGGCCCTCAATGTCCATGGCCTGACAAATAGGTGCATGAGAAGCAGGACACTCATGAGGGATGTAAAATATGTAAGCATGATCCATGTTTTCCACAGCAGAGACCAGTTCCCACATTCCAGACTTTAACATTTTAACAGTCAATTCAAACTTATCAGGTGACAGAAGTAGGTGGACAATAAAATTAAACCAACTTACAGGAATGTTGGCAGTGAAAGCACTCTTATTATCCACTGATTGCTCCTGAAAGTGCTTTTTCCACAACAAAAGACCTTCTTCACGGACAACAAGATCATTATTAGCAGAAGCAACAAGTTGAATATATTTCAATCCAAGGAGAGAAGGAGCCATGGTGAAGTGCTCATCAATTTGGTTGACCCAGTTACCTTGAAACCCAGGTTGCAGATCCTCTAAGTTAACCACTGGCTCAAGGCCTCCTCTTGAAGTAGTAATGTGCCCAGGGTTGCAGAATATGGTACCTTCTGAAGAGCCAGCAACCTGTGAAGGTAGAACACTTGCAGAAGCCTCTGAATCAGCCAACGGTAAGGAAGATATCCCATCCTCTCCAATATGTTGAACATGGGCATTAGAATCCAGAGCTTGATCACCAGGAATGACAGCAGAGGCCATTGCCTCATCAAGCCTAGGAGGAGGATTGACAGCAACAAGCTGCAAATGATTTGCAACATTTTGATCTTGAGGAATTTCAACAGGCAGAGCAGCAACCAAGATCTGATCTTGCAGCATGGGAGGCTCTTCATCATCAGATTGATATAATATTCTGAAGACCATTTGCTGTCACATTGGCAGTAGGTAAAGCAGCCCGTTCTACAAATATGGGTTGAAAAATCACAGGAACTGCAGGTTGCAAGAACAGGTTGGAATTGTCTCCTTCATAAAAAGACATGTCAGAATATAAGCTACTGTTACTTGCTGCTGGGATCAGTTCTTCTCCATCAGCCCAAGCCATCTCTTCTTGCTGCACAGCATCTAAGAGATCCTCCAGACCTGCATTCTCATTGTTCTGCATTGGTATGTTCCACTGATCCCAGTTCTCCTCATTCTGAACTTCCATACCATTGTTGTTAACAACCTCATTATTGAAATCATTGCCATGTGCAGCATCTTCAGGGAGAGGGTGTGGGTCTACATTTTCAGGAGGAATTGGGTCCTCATCTGCAGGCCCTCCACCAAGAAGCTCACTGGCCAAAACTTCAATAGATGAAGACCAGCCATCTTCCTCTAATTCATCCCCTTCAGTCCACCTCATACTTTTAGGAATGACGTCCAGATTCATCACTCTAGCCTTGAGCACAATGCGACCCATATGATCATGCTCTTTATCCCAAGAAATCATACGACCAAACTTACTGACAGCATACGCAAGATCCTCAGTATTTCGAAAATCAAAGGGTCAGTGATAACCAAACAGTCCGATTAAAATGCACCCTTCTATGATTTCTGCCCTCATCATGCTTAACAAACGTGATGAACACATCACCAAATTCATGTGGGCTGTCCAGCACCAACTTATCTCTGTCCCTAACCCTCGTCAGACGCACATAGGCCTCACCGAATGGACAACGTTGAACATCTCTTAGCCCTAATTGCCGATGCTCAACAATGAACTCCTCAAGAACGTCTCTTACATTGGGGAAAGGAGCATCGACGGGGAGCGGATGGATAGTTGCAATCGCCCAGTCTTCATGGCGACGAGGCCGATGAGGGAGCACCACCCGCGCCACTCCATTGCGGCCAGGGACTTACTGAATATCAAACCCATGCGGCACAAAAGGTCGTGGATCAATCGGGATATTAGCCATTAACGCCGCCGCACTAGCACCGACAGTCGACGGCGAGCTAGAGGCTGGAAGAGCAGGGTTTGAGAGCTGAAGAGAAGTAGAGGAGCAGGGTGCAGAAGTTGAGGAGGCAAGGGCAATTCGGGGCTGAAAATTAGGAAAATATCCCTCACTAAAAGAGGAAACCACCGAGGGGTCCCGGGCCGGGCCAAAAGACGAAAACCTGTCTTGTACCGCATCCAAATCCCACGCTTCAGCTGGTGGGCTGGGGAAAGTGGCAAAACATAGAAAAGGAAAAAGCCCAGGAAGGCTTTTCGCAAAACATTCTCTGGCAATGTGGCCCAAATTGCCGCATGCATAGCACTGAATCATGACATTTGAAGAACCCTGATTCCCGCTCTGTGAAACCACAGCATTAACCCCTCCAGAGGTATTAATCTCGTGCGTTAAATGCTCTCTATTGTCCGAAACCGCATTATTGCTAGATGCCGGAATCCCCACGAGACGAGAAAAAACCGATGGCCGGAGTTGATCACCGGAGACATTGCCGGCGGCCGCCCTAGGGCGAAAACCGTTAGTTACCAAAGTCCAGGAATTTTCCTCTTCACGATAGTAAAGTTGCTCTTCCCGAATCGAGTTCGGGCCACCAAAACCCCACAAATTAAAAACTAACTCAAAATCCTTTTCGATCACATGACCCTGATTATAAATTTCAAAGCCCACTGCTTTGGAAGCAACAGAAAACTTGAATGATCTATCCTTGAGATGATGCACACAGAATCCTTGAGGGTACCCACCAAAACAAGATTGGAGGGTGATGCTAACAGTGTAACAATCCAAACGAAAGTGAGCCCGACTAAAAGATACCACCAAAGTGAACTCACGTTAACGAAAACCAGGGGAGAACACCACTGGGTGACCCAATTTTTGCCTCATCGAGAGTTGAAACTCTTTACCTCGGGCAAAGTTGAGCGAGGGAGGCTCCATAGCCCACTCCCGAGGCCCTCCTCCTCCACCGAAGAGGTGATGAAACCCAGCCGACTGGAGACAAGTGCAGGGGTGATGTGGCTGCCGGCGCTGGAGTGGCAGCCCGCGTGAGGAGTAGATGGCCACCGGGGCCGGAGTGGCCACCGGCGGTGGTTGCCCTCGAGGAGCCTAGGGGAGGAGCCTAGGGGAGGAGCCTAGGGGTGGCAGAGGTTTTTCAACAATGGTTTGTTTTGCATTCTCGGCATCACTTGAGTTCCAAGACTATGTGCTCATATGGTGGGAACAAGTCCTTAAGCGCCGACAAGCAAGAGGTGAACCTCCAATCACCACTTGGGCTCAAATGAAGGAATTCCTGCAAACACGTTTTGTGCCCACCTACTACAACCGCGATCTCTTCAAGAAGCTACAACTCCTCAAGCAAGGAACAAAGAGTGTTGAAGAAGACTACAAGGAAATGGAGATAGCCATGATTCGAGCCAATGTCATGGAAGATGATGAGCAAACAATGGCACGTTTCTTGAATGGGCTCAATCATCCCATCAAGAAGATTGCCGACTTCCAACCCTACTCCAACCTCATTGAGCTCGTGCATCAAGCTACAAAGGTGGAACGTCAAGTGCAAGATGACTTCAAGTACGCCAAGTACTCATCCAAGACCTACGGATTCTCCAACAACCAAGCTTCAACAACTCCCCCTAACTCTACATCAACCAAGTCTTCTCCAAGCAACGACGACAAGTCAAGTTACAAGAAAACTTCGACAAGTTCAAGTCGTCCTCCTCCTACTACAAGCAACTTCAAGCCGCGTGCTTCTTCATCTACTTCAACCGATGAGACCGTCAAGACAAGCTCCTTCAAGTTTTTCACTTGCGACGGTCGACGCCACAAGTCTTATGAATGCACAAACAAGTGCACCATGATCGTCAACGATGATGGAACCTATGACTCTATGAGTGATGAGGAGATGGAAGCCCTTGAGCAAGTGGCCATGCACCGGCGAGTGACCGAGGATGGAGATGATCAAGTACTTTGTGATGAGGATTTGAGCCCCGCTCTTGTTGTCTCCAAAGTCTTGACTCTTCAACATCAATAAGAAGAAGACCAACGATGCCACATCTTCCACTCGAAGGCTGGCATCAATGGAAGGTCCGTCAAGGTCATCATTGTTGGAGGTAGTTGTCACAACTTGGCAAGTGAAGAACTATGCTCCAAGCTTCAGTTGGTCAAGATGAAGCACCCACACCCCTAAAAGGATCAATGGCTAAGTGACTCCGGAACTATACGAGTTGAGCATACGGTCCAAGTCTCCTTCAAAATTGGTGCATATGAAGACACTTTGGAGTGTGATGTCGTCTCGATGTCCGTTTGCCACCTCCTTCTTGGTCGACCATGGCAATTCGACCGTGGTGTTATCCACAATGGGCGTACCAATCACTATAGCTTCAAGATGAAAGAAAGGAGTATGTGCTACGACCTATGTCTCCTAGTCAAGTGATAGCCGACAAGCAAGCCACCCATCATGGAGAGAAGAGTGAGAAAGTGACCCACCAAAAAGTGAGTGAGATCCACAAGCCAAACTTGAGTGCCTCTTCACCTAGAGAGAAAAACCTAGTCCTATTCGCCACAAAAAGTGAGATGAGAGAAGTGTGTGAGAACCCATCGAGTGTTATGCACTTTGTGCTTGTGTGCAAGGATGGGGAACCAAACACTAACACTTCTCACGAGCTACCTTTAGTGCTTCGGTCTCTTTTGCAGGAATTCCAAGATGTTTTCCCCGATGAGCTACCTCCGAGTCTACCACCTCTACAAGTATCCCCGGAGCGCCCCTTCCAAACAAAGCTCCATACCGTGTCAACCCCAAAGAAACCAAGGAGATCCAACGGCAAGTACAACAACTAATCGATAACGGTCATGTACGTGAAAGCCTAAGCCCTTGTGTCGTTCCGGTTATACTTGTTCCTAAGCAAGATGGAAGTTATCGCATGTGTTCTGATTGTAGACCCATCAATGCTATTACCGTTTGTTATAGGCATCCCATTCCTCGCTTAGATGATATGCTTGATGAACTTAGCGGTGCCACATTTTTCTCAAAAATTGATCTTAAAAGTGGCTATTATCAAATCTGCATACATGAGGGTGATGAATGGAAAACTGCTTTCAAAACAAAAATTGGCTTGTACGAGTGGTTAGTTATGCCTATGGGTTTATCGGAAGCTCTCGGAAATTTCATGTGTCTTATGCATTTTGTGCTTCGACCTTATATTGGAGTCTTTGTTGTGGTTTACTTTGATGATATTATTGTGTTTAGCAAATCCATGAAAGAGCATCTTAATCATGTTAGGGCTGTTTTGCAAACGCTTCGCAAGGAACGTCTTTATGCCAACATGAAAAAGTGCACGTTTGGTGTTGACAAGCTAGTTTTCTTGGGTTTTGTCGTTTGGTGTTGATGAATCTAAAATTGAAGCTATTAAAACTTTGCCCCAACCCACCAATTTGCAACAAGTGCGTACTTTTCTTGGCCTTGCAGGTTTTTACCGTCGCTTTGTGAAGGATTTTAGCACTATTGCCGCTCCTTTGCATGCCTTGAGTAAGAAGAATGCTCCTTTTGTTTGGGGATCTTTGCAATCCACCGCTTTTGATGAGCTCAAGTCTTTGCTTACTCATGCCCCGATTCTTGATTTTCCCAACCTTGACAAAACTTCTGAGGTTCATTGTGTTGCAAGTGGTACCGGAATTGGCGGAGTTTTGATGCAAGAAAAACGAGCCATTGCATATTTTAGTGAAAAACTCTCCGGTGCTCAACTTAACTATCCCATATATGACAAAGAATTGTATGCTTTAGTGCGTGTGCTACATGTTTGGGAACATTATCTTAGACCTCATGAGTTTGTCATACATACCGATCATGAAACACTTAAGTACTTAAAAGGACAAACTAAATTAAACAAGCGTCATGCCAAATGGAGTGAATTTATTGAATATTTCCCCTATGTGATCAAGTACATTATGGGTAAGGAAAATGCAGTTGCGGATGCACTTTCGCGCATATGCACACTTGTCACTAAACTTGAGTTGAATGTTATTGGTTTTGAGCACATAAAAGACTTGTATGCTAATGATCCATCTTTTGCTACTCCTTTGCTAAATGCTTGACGCATACATCTTGGGAACGATATTACATCAAGGATGGTTATCTTATGAGAGCTAACAAACTATGCATTCCCGAGTCTTCTCTTTGTTTGCTCCTTTTGCAAGAGGCTCATGGAGGCGGACTCATGGGACATTTTAGACGCGACAAGACATTCGCCACGCTCTCCAAGAACTACTTTTTGTCCAAGATGTTCTGTGACGTCTCACGCTTCACCAACCGATGCTCTACATGTCGCAAAGCTAAGTCTAAAGCTCAATCCCATGGTCTTTAGATGCCTCTTCCTATCCCTTATCAACCTTGGGAAGACATTAGCATGAATTTTGTACTTGGTTTGCCTAGAACTCAAAATGGAAAGGATTCCATGTTTGTTGTTGTGGACCGATTTTCTAAGATGGTACATTTCATTCCTTGCAACAAGATAGACGATGCTTCACACGTTGCAAATCTCATTTGTAGGGAAATCGTGTGCCTCCATGGAGTACCAAAGACAATCGTCTCCAACCGCAACGTCAAGTTCTTGAGTTGATTTTGGAGACGCTATGCGCCAATCTCGGAATCAAGCTCTTGTTCTCATCCGCATATCATCCGCAAACCGACAACCAAACGGAGGTGACGAACCGTACGCTCTCCACTCTACTTCGCGTATTGATCAAGAAGAACATCAAGGAGTGGGAGGAGTGTCTACCCATCGCCGAGTACACCTACAATTGTGCAAGACATTCGACTAACGGCAAGCCCCCTTTCGAGGTCGTCTACGGCTTCAACCCGTTGTCCCCATTGGACATTCTACCTCTTCCTCTACAAGAGCGCACCAACCTCGACGCAAGTGCCCGTGCAAGCTACATCAAGAAGATGCATGAAGATACAAGGCACACCATCGAGCGCCAAGTACAACGACTCGCGACCAAGCTCAACGTCAACAAGCATCCCATGATATTCAACATCGGAGACCTTGTGTGGCTACACCTTCGCAAGGACCGCTTCCCCAATGAACGCAAGTCCAAACTTCTCCCTCGAGCCGATGGACCCTTCAGGGTGCTAGCACGCTACAACAACAACGCTTACAAGATCGATCTCCCACGCGACAAGTACAACGTAAGCGACATCTTCAACGTCTCTGACCTCTCTCCATACCATGGTGATGAGGATTTCAATCTGAGGTCGGATCTTTCCCAATGGGGGGGGAGATGATGCAGAGCATCCTTCGGTCATCCCCATGGACCGTCCATCGTCTCACCAAGCACCAAGAGGACCCATGACTAGAGCACGAGCTAGAGCTCTCAAGACCGAGGTGACTTCTCTCCTTAGTGATATCTCATATGATCCTCTTGAGACATGGTTACTACCTAAGTCCAGAATGTTGTGCATGATTAGGTACCAAGAGGACCCTCCCGACGATGTCCATGAAGAAGAGAATCAATGGAAGAAGGCAAGAACATCCTCCAGGCACCGGACATCCAGCCAGGACCCCGGACATCCGACCCCTGGAGATCTACATGGTCAGGACTCTGCAGAAGAAGCTACAGGGACCGGACATCCGGCGCCCAGCCCGGACATCCGGCCCCCCACACCGGAAATCCGGCCAAAGACCCAGACATCCGGCACCGGCGTCCAAGGAGCACAGAAGGTTGCCCCAACAGCCCGGACATCCGGCCATCACCCCGGACATCCGGCGCCTCCCGAAGCACCGGACATCCGGCCCCTCCGACCGGACATCCGGCGCTGCCCATCCAGAGAACAGAACGACCATCTTCACCAGCCCGTACATCCGACACTTCCGCCCGGACATTCGGCTCCTCGCGGGCCACCGGACATCCGGCCCGACGCCCGGACATCCGGTCTTTCCTGTCTACGAACAGTGTAGGGCCTAGGCCCATGTACCCCTCTTCGCCCCTAGACTATATATACTCCATCCCCACCTACATTTTAGGGTTAGCATTGTGATAGCTCATTTGAGATAGAGCATCGCTCATCCGTACTGGATCTACTCCTCGTGAGGGACCGCACCTCTTCGAAGAAGATCCATCTGGATTCAAGGCCTCCATCCGGAGAAGACAATCAAGACCTCCTCACGGAGAAGAACAGTTACTCTTGCATCATCCTTTGTTGACTTTGGATCTCGTGTTACTTTGTGCCTCGGTGATCTAGCCCTTGTGTGATGAATCCCTTGTCGGTTGAGTGTTTCTCTTGTTTTCCCCCCGTTATTTCCCTTGTGTTCTTCCGCACGTTCTTCGTGTTCTTCGTAGGGATCCTCTACAAACGTGAAAGATCGTCCCCTGGGGTTCCGCCCTACATCATGTTTCATCTCCGGTCTTCCACGACAAAGATAACACGAACAACTACATTACCAAAACGTCCATCTTGGGACTACAACGAGCAATGCAAGGCATTGAGCGACTCGCCATCGACATTCTCCAAAACGAAGCAAGGATAAGGGACTACCTCGACACCAAGTTGGCCAAACAAAGGGATCAAGTACGAGACATGATGGCCAACTACAAGTCTTCTTCCCCTTCATCATCTTCAAGGCGGCGACGCTCAAGTGGCCAATCTTCGGAACGTCATCGAGCTCAAGCACTACAACACCATCAAGATGAAGCTGCTCGTGATGCGTACACCTACAAGTCCCAAAAAGCTCTACATCAAGCTACGACCAGACATCATGAGCACAAGAGAAGACTGCGAGACAAGCACCACCAAGACGGAGCTACGACTACTACGACCACTTCGGCATCTTTGCCAAGTGTCATCAAGGCATCTTCACCTTTCGACGTATGGCATCTTTGCCTACCTCTGATGAGTACGCCTACATCGGCATTCCTCTACGGCGATGGTGAAGAGATGATCGAGCATGGGATTTTCCCTTCGGTCATGGAGAAGAGCGATGATGTGCCATCTTCGGCCTTCATCCACGGAGACGACGATGAGATGGTTGATCATGGGATTTTCCCTTCGACCATGACGACGTATGATGACTTGAGTTCTTGTGCCACCATATTGAGAGTAAGACTGACTTCACCACTAGCCCCATATATGACGAGTTGCCCCAATTCCCATGTGAGGAGAGCCACCAACACTACCACTTGAGTGATTTGAGTGACTCCACCATATGTGACATTGAGTGCACCTACCTTGAGGGAGTGAGTGAGCCACCACCACATAGAGAGAGTGAGGAAGTTGATAGGGCACGTGAGGCCATTTCGATTTCTAACAACTTAACCTCTACCTCTATTGTGTCTTCTCATTTGGTGCTAGGTCCCATATATGATGACGCGCCGATTCACGACGACCATGTCCTCCCTTTGGACAAGACGATGGCCATGGTGGAATATGATGCACCCCCCACATGGTTCCATCACGATGAAGATGACCACGCTTTGGTTCCTACCACCTCACCTACACCACATGAGTGGAATGACATCGGTAACATAGGTGACGGTGATGCTCTTGTCCCACTAGTGAACATTCTAGACATTGATTGCTTGCATGATGTTGATCCACCTATTACCATGCTTCATGCTAGTATGATTTCCCATTGCGATGATTTACCCATTTATGATGAGTTTGATGATTGCCATGAAGAGTCTAGTAGTTGTGATGCCATGTTACATAGGATTTCTTGTGATAATTCTCTTGGTCACATCATGTTTGATAATTCGCTTGACTTGTCATATGCTATGTATGAGATCAATCATATGTCTTATTTGCAATCTCATCATAGTGACTATGCATATGACATTAACATTAATCCAATTTGCACATATGGCATAGATGACAAGCCCATGGTCATTGGCTTTTGTTTTTCATGCGATGATATTGACATGCTTCCTTTACATGATTTGCACAATTCATCTACTATACCATGCCGTGACCACATAGAACCAAATATGCTTTGTTTTGGATGTTGTCGATATTCTCCATGTGTTGTTTCCAATATTGCTCATGAGGAGACCCCCATAGTTTCCTGACGCAGAGCATCCCACGTTCATCCCCATGTACACTCCGACTACTCTCCAAGACCCAAGAGGACATATGACGAGACCTCGAGCATACGCCATTGGACACAAGGTCAACTCGATCCTCTCTAAACCTTCACTTTCCACACGTGAGACATGGTTGCTACTTCAAGCGCGAACCTTGTGCATACTCAGGTACACCCGAGGAGACCATGGAGAACCCAAGGACCAACGCCGAGCGTGCGTGGAAGCAAAGGAAGAAGAAGGAAGAAGAGTCTGCTGCTACAGCAGCCGGACATCCGGCCATGTCCCAGACAACCGGCCCAACCACCGGAAATCCGGCCTCCATCACAGAATGCATCTGGAGGCGACCCCGACAGCCCGGACATCCGGTCCCGTGCCCCTAACGTCCGGCTCCTCCCGAAGCCCCGGACATCCGGCCCTCCTCGCCGGAAATCTGGCACCTGGTATCCACAGAGCACCCGCAGGGCACCCAGGCCAGCCCGGACAGCCGGCCTCCCCACCCGGACATCCGGCCCGTTGCGAAGCCCCGGATATCCGGCCCCCCAGCCCGGACATCCGGCGCCTGTCTGCGCACAGAGAACGGGCCAAGGGCCCATGTATCCCCCTCTCACTTACCCCATTCGTGGGCTAGCACTATATATACTCCCCCACCTCCTCCTAGTTAGGGTTAGCGTTGATTTAGCTCATTTGTGAGATAGAGCCTCGCTCATCCATCGGATCTCCTCCTCGTGAGAGACCGCGGCCTCTTCGGAGAAGATCCACTTGGATTCAAGACCCCTTTACGGGAAGATCCCCTCGTGGATTCAAGACCTCCTCTCGGAGAAGAACGGCTACCTTTGTATCTTTCCTTTGTTGATTTTGAATCTTGTGCTACCTCATGTGTTCGATGATCTAGCCCTTGTGTGATCGATACTTGTCGGTTGAGTGATTCTCTCGTTCCTCCCCGTGATTTCCCCTTTGTGTTTTCCGCGCGTTCTTCGCGTTTCCCCATAGGATCCACTCCAAACGTGAAAGATCGGCCCCTAGGGTTCCGTCCTACATCATCTTGGTATCATGAGCCACGTTGATCACATTTTTGGATCCCCTAACCCGTGTTTTCTAGCTTCATTTTGTTGTTTTCGTCCTAAATCCAAAAATCCCCACCAAAAATAATCCCCAATTTTTTTTTTGTGATTTGTTGATTTGATGATGTTTTGTTGATTTTGATCCATGGATTTGCTTGGTTTCAAGTGGATCTAGCTTTTCCCCAAGTTTCCCCACTTTCCATTCACGAAATCTCTCCAATTTTACCCCCGAAATCATCAATTTCCGCCCCAAAATCGAGTTCCTCGAGTTCATCCTCGGATTTGGAGCCCGGACATCCGGCCCGAGCCCCGGACATCCGGCCATCCCGGAAATCCGGTCATTAGCCCGGACATCCGGCTCCCGGAGCGCATTTTTGCGCAAGTTTCTGGACATCAGGTCCTGGAAATCCGGCCCGAGCCCCGGATGTCCGGCCCCTGGGATTTCAGCTTTTTCTGTTTCACCGTTTTGACCATAACTAATTCATCCGGAGTTCGATTTTGACGTTCTTTAGCTCGTCTTGAAGCTCTTGACATCCCCCTTCCCAAAAAATACCACCAACATCATTTGACTCCATCAAATTTTGTGAATTTTGGCATATTTACCTAGGGCTTCCACCACAACATCTGCATAACCACCACCGACTTCCGCAACCTAACCCATTTTGTTCCATATAGCATTACTGGTTGTTTGAGTTGTGATTTGAGTCTCCTAAGGTGTTTAGGCTACTTAGGGACGGTTGCTTCTTTATCAAACACCGCCACCATTTCCACATAACCTTGCCCACCATACATTGACAACCCAACTTAACCCAATTGTTGTTTGAGCTTTTTCGAGTTGTGGCTTGTGTCTCCTAAGGTGTTTAGGCTACTTAGGGACAGCAACTTCAACTTTGACACGTGTATAGCCCATCATCCCACTTCTGCATTGCCAAGTACAAACCACCACCGCTTTCCGCTACTACCATTTTGACATTTGACGTTTGAGATTTTGAGTTCGCAGTTTTTTCGTTTCCTAAGGTGTTTCGGCTACTTAGGGACGAGTCTCCATCATCTTGGTTTCGACATCAAGAACACCGCCACTCATCATATCCAAGGACGGTAACATCCATATCATCTTGGTATCGTGGTATCCCTCCATTGTATATTCCTCTTGCCATTGCATTGTTAACCCCTAGCCCAATTTGCGTTACTTGCCTATCGAGACTAGCCATTTGAGTATTGCCGGCAACGTTACTTGTGCACATTAGTGATCATACTTCCCATAGCATACATACCATATCATCGTGGTGCATATATTGCTATCATATCTTGTGTCACAAGTTTGTTCCCGCATATACACAATTGCTATCTTGGTTTGTGCATTGTGCAAAGTGACCATACAAAAAAAAGAGAATAAGCTTTTAAGCAAAAGAGAAAGAGCAAAGAGCTTGTAAGCAAGTGCCATAGCATCATTCCACATTGCATATAAGATTGTCATATCCGATCATCTTGGATCATCTTGAGAGAAACACCGGGAACCATACATACATAGCATACTTGGGATAGAAAGTTTATCCATTTTGCATCTTATAGATTGTGCACAAGTGTCGTATCCGCCTATTGAGCAATCATGCTAGAGTCTCTCTTGAGTTGTGCAACATGAGTGTTTTCCGTGGATTCCACATTTTGTGCTCACTCCTTGGTTGCATGACCCCATTTATCTATCCATGTGTGTGTTTCCGTGTGCCACATATTGCTATTGGTCCATTTGTTTCGCTTGCGAATTTGTGAATCTCTTTCAACATTATTGACTCTTGCTAACATTTTCCATTAAATTTTTGTGCCACTATCCTCACCGAGCTCAACCATAAGCTTTACTTGTGTAGGTTTGAGAACCGACAAGGATTGGTACCAATAGTGCTATTTCATTGTCCGCATTTGAGTGAACTTGATTCATCGTCAACATCGGTCAAGGTACATTGGTATATGTTCTTCTCTTTCTCCCACTCATATTTGCTCGAGTCTTGTGATGGATAGGCAAGGCATTCCCTCTCCGGTCTACGACAACAACGACGGCGTGAACAACTACATCAACAAAGTGTCCATCTTCGATCTACAACGACAAATGCAAGGCGCACAATCAAGATTGCAAGAGCGCATCGAGAACATATCCATCGACATTTTACACTCCGAAGCAAGGAAAAGGGACTACATCGACAGGAAGCTTTCCGCACATAAAGAGGAGCAAGATGCAAGGATGGAGGAGATTAGAGCCTTGATCAAGTCTTCTTCCCCTTCGTCATCGTCAAGGCGGTGACATTCAAGCCACAAGTCTTCGTAGCGCGGACACGATGCAAGTGCAAATCGTCCTCGTCCACATCTACATGGCGATCACCATCACGTTCGTGATCATCATCGCCATGAAGGGCAGGTCACCTCCAAGCATCATGTGCACGACGACGACAAACGACATCTACTACAAGCTCAAGCACGACAACGACATCATCATCATGAAGATGCTCCACAAGCGCAAGTGCACAAGTCCCAACAATCCCTACTTCATGCCAAGTCCAAGCTTCAAGAGAACAAAAGAAGACCGGGAGACAACCACCACCAAGAGGGCGCTACGGCTACATCAACCACTTCGGCATCTTTGCCAAGTGTTCTCAAGGCATCTTTGCCTTTGGACATACGGCATCTTCGCCTACTTCCCACGTGTACGCCTACATCGACTTCATCAATTCCAAGGCGACTATCTACGAGCGAGGGTGACACTTCCATCTTCGGAAGCCCCTCAAGGAAGATGGCCGAGCATGGGAAATTCCATTCGGTCATGGAGACGAGCTATGAGGTGCCACATCATATGGGCCTCCCACACCAAGACGGTGACAAGAAGGTCGAGCAAGGGCCATCCCCTTCGACCGTGGCGAGCGCGAACCTCTTCAACAACATGAAGACGGCGCCCATATTGGACTCATACTCCGAGTCAAGCTATGTGACCGAGCATGGAGACATTTGCACCTACATCTGTCCGACACCCACATATGTCGATATGCCCCATTTGTCATGTGAGGAGAGCCACCACCCCATGAGTGAGATGAGTGACTCCACCATACGTGACAATGAGATCATTTCCTATGAGAGGATGAGTGTGACCACCACTAGCCCCACACATGAGAGCATGCCACACATCCTATGTGAGGTTGAGCGCCATTTGAGTGACTCCACCAACCATATGAGTGAGATCACCCTTGAGGGAGTGAGTGAGCCACAACACTTAGTGAGTGAGATAGTTGACACGGCATGTGAGGCCACTATGATTTCGAACGACTTAACCTCTACTCCTAGTGTGTTTTATTCTTTGGTGCCAGGCCTCCTACATGACGACATGCCTACCCTCGACGAGTCCATCCCTCCAATGGAGACACCGATGGCCATGGTGGATAATGATGCACCCCCACATGGTTCCATCAAGATGAAGATGACAACGAGTGGGTCTTCAACACCTCACCTACAACACATGAGCGACGCACCAAAGGTAACATAGGTGATGGTACTTCTCTTGTCCCACTAGTGGACCATCTTGACATCGATTGCTCCCATGGTGTTGACCCACCTATTACCATGCTTCATGCTAGTGAAACTTCTTCATGCCTTGACTTACCTATTTATGATGAATATGATGATGAGCATGTTGAGTTGCCTAGTTGTGATGCTATGCTCCATAGGATATCATGTGAAAATTCTTTTGGTCACATCATGTTTGACAATCCATTGAACTTGTCATATGCTATGGGTGAGATCTCCCATATTGCATCATTTCAATCTCAACATAGTAACTATACATGCCCCATTAAAATCAGTCCTATTTGTACTTATGGCATAGATGACGAGATGATGGTCATTGGCTTTTGTTTTTCATGTGATGATATTGACATGCTTCCTTTACATGATTTGCCCAATTCATCTACTATGTCATGCCATGATCACATTGTTCCAAATATGCATTGTTTTGGATGTTGTCAATATTCTCCACGTGATGTTGGTACTCATGCTCGTGAGGACACCCCCATAGTTTCCTCATACATATTAGGAGATCTTGATGCATTTCATACTTGCATGATTCCCATGATAGTGTACATCATATGCATTCCATGAATAACAATGCTCTAGATATTGCTCGTGATGCATTACACAATTTGAGTCTCCATTATGCCATACATAACAACAAACCTCTCATGATGGATGACATGTTTCTATATCACGCATCTCATTTATTTGAGCATTGGATATTTTGTGCTAACTGACACATGCCCGTGCGCATCATGATGGATGATGTGTACATATACCATGCACACACAATTTTCTCTTTGTCTTTGTTTTGTGTAGGTACTCACATATACTCGTCAACCTCTCAATCCCAAGAGTTGACGAAACGAGCTCTTGAGAGCAATGATGACTTGGGATCCCGTGGACTATCTTTACCACCGTTCCCTTTGCGCAAGGACTACACGCATCTCTTCTACTTGGCTCTTACACGGCTATGGGATATCTACCACTTGTCACCTTATGCCCATACTATCATGTTCACTTTGCATGTTATGCCTCTTTACATGACTTTGCCATGCAATTGTGACCCTTGCTTGCATTTACCCATGATGCACCATTATGATATTCCTATGTGTATTTGCATGCTTGGTGGAGATCCTTGTTGCTTTTGCCATGTTTATCATGTGCCTCATGCTATTGTTGATTCCTGTGTTGGGAGAGTCATGATGTTACATTGCTATTTACATAGGACTTGTTGCCAACACCATGAACCTACTTTCCTCATATCTTGCTTTGATGCTTGTGCTATGACATGTGAATTCTTCATGCCCACTATTTGCACACATGACATGCTTACCATGATTCCTCCTAGTATGTTGCATCTTCGCACTACTAGCTTGCTTGACTTGATTACTATGATTGCTTGCTTGGTTGCATCACCTATGTTACACTCTTACTTGCTTTCTTGGGTTGATGACCTATATGCTCATGCCTCTCACATGATATATCTTGATCATTGTCTCTTGTGTCCATTAGTTGCATCTCTAATATCCACTTGTATTGAGTGCAACCATCCTATGCTTATTGATATTGGAGACTTTGACACTTTACTTGTGATGCATGCTTCGTTACTTGAGCCTCTTGTATTTGGTTATTCTTGCATCATATGCCTACATACTATGAAATGCTCCCTTGTCCTCTCTTATGATGAGCATGATGCATACACTTGTTGGGTATCTTACCTCACGAATGATAGGTGTTGCATTTGCACTAACCTCATTTGTTTTTCCAAGTGTTTATCATGTTCTTTCAGTTTGGAGGTTTCACAAGGCGGTGCTGTTATGCGACATATTGGTTATGTGAAGGCATACATGATATACGACTCCACCATCTTTGGGAACTTTCTTGAGGTGAACTCCTTCTCTTTGAGCCATCCTCAAATACGCATATTGGATGGGCCATTCTTTCATTGTTGTTTCCTTCTTGTTGTCTACATGATACATCTCGTGAACGGAGGAGCGACATTGGAGATTGGCTACATGGACCTTCACATTGAGGAGCGCTCGCACTTATTGGATGCACGTTCGGAACTCCACTCATGCCTCGACATCGAGCTTTGGTACACCAACACCTCCGTATTTGTTGATTGTGCTCATACATGCCATGCTCGATGGACATATCATACTTACCACAAGTTTGCACCTCATGCATGGATTGACTCACATTATGATTGCCTTGTTGCATCTTGTATTCCCATGTCATCCATGATATTTGAGCTTGTGCACTTCCTTAGCAAATTTGTTGTGATCTTCCTTGATGGCATATTCATACATAATGATCATATTGGCCACCATCAATTGCATGATAACATATACATATTGAGCATCCATTGCCATGTTCATGCTTTTGATGCACCATCCCATTATGATATCATTTTGCACAATGGTAGAATTTATCGCTTTGTGCACCATGCTAATTACCCCATGAATGCTTTGCATATCATTCTAGATCATCTTGATAAGCATCATGTGTCTTGCCACGCACTATCTTGCCGCACGGACTCATTCTTACATGATGGACACTTTGTGTGGGCTAACCTTTGTATTTCCGAGTGTCGCTTGTGTTTGCTCTTTTTGCATGTCTATCACTCCGGAGACACCTTGGAGTACTTGGATTGCGCAATGCCTTCATCTACGTCCGACTACAAGTCCGTCCACGACAACCGTTTCCATGGTGATGAGGATCACGATCCGAGGTCAAATCTTTCCCAAGGGGGGGAGATGATGCGGAGCATCCCATGTTCATCCCCATGTACACTCTGACTACTCTCCAAGCCCCAAGAGGACATATGACGAGACCTCGAGCATACGCCATTGGACACAAGGTGAACTCGATCCTCTCTAAACTTTCACTTTCCACACGTGAGACATGGTTGCTACTTCAAGCGCGGACCTTGTGCATACTCAGGTACACCCGAGGAGACCATGGAGAACCCAAGGACCAAGGCCGAGCGTGCGCACAAGCAAAGGAAGAAGAAGGAAGAAGAGTCTGCTGCTACAGCAGCCGGACATCCACCCATGTCCTGGACATCCATCCCAACCACCGGAAATCCGGCCTCCATCACAGAATGCATCTGGAGGCGACCCCGACAGCCCGGATATCAGGTCCCGTGCCCGGGACATCCGGCTCCTCCCGAAGCCCCGGACATCCGGCCCTCCTCGCCGGAAATCCGGCCCCTGGTATCCAGAGAGCACCCGCAGGGCACCCAGGCCAGCTCGGACATCCGTCCTCCCCGCCCGGACATCTGGCCCGTCGCGAAGCCCCGGATATCTGGCGCCTGTCTGCGCACAGAGAGCGGGCCAAGGGCCCATGTATCCCCCTATCACTTACCCCTTCGTGGGCTAGCACTATATATACTCCCCCACCTCCTCCTAGTTAGGGTTAGCGTTGATTTAGCTCATTTGTGAGATAGAGCCTCGCTCATCCATCGGATCTCCTCCTCATGAGAGACCACGGCCTCTTCGGAGAAGATCCACTTGGATTCAAGACCCCTTTACGGGAACATCCCCTCGTGGATTCAAGACCTCCTCTCGGAGAAGAACGGCTACCTTTATATCTTTCCTTTGTTGATTTTGAATCTTGTGCTACTTCATGTGTTCGATGATCTAGCCCTTGTGTGATCGATACTTGTCGGTTGAGTGATTCTCTCATTCCTCCCCGTGATTTCCCCTTTGTGTTTTCCGCGCGTTCTTCATGTTTCCCCATAGGATCCACTCCAAACGTGAAAGATCGGCCCCTAGGGTTCCACCCTACATCATTTCCTCATACATTTTAGGAGATTTTGATTCACCCTATCCATTTCATGATCCCAATACTTGTGTGCACAATATGCTTCCCATGAATAAACATGCTATTGATGTGCCATATACTTCTATGATAAATTTGCATCCCCATTGTGTCATACACAATAACTATTCTTTCATGATGGATGACATGTTCTTATACCATGCATAAAATTTCTTTGAGCGATGCGTATCTTGTGCTAACTCACATGTGCACATACACATCATGATGGATGATGTGTACATTTACCACGCGCACAATCGCTTTGGTTTGTATTTCTTTTGTGTAGGTACCCATGAATACTTGTCAACCTCACAATCCCATGAGTTGACAAACGAGCTCTAGAGAACAACGATGACTTGGGATCACATGGATTGCCTTTCCCACCGCTCTCTTCGCACAAAGACTTCGCGCATTTCTTCTACATGGCTCTCACATGGTTATGGGTTATTTACCACTTCTCACTTTATGCCCACATTGCCATGTTCACTTTGCATGATATGCTCATTACTATGCCCTTTTGCCATGCATTTGTGACCCATGCTTTCCATTACACATGATGATTGATTCTACTACTTGTATGTATATTTGCAAGCTTGGTGGAGATATTGCTTGTTATTGCCATGTTTGTTATGTGCCCCATGCCTACGATGATACTATGATCTTGCTTTGTGTTCGTGCTCGCGATATTTCATGTGCATTGCCTATATCTCTTATTTGCTCACATGACATGATTGCCATGATTTCCCCTAGTTTACACGACTTGATTTCTATGCTTTCTCATGTTGCATCCAATTCTTGGATTACTTGCTCCTATCATATGTTTGGTTGCAACAATGTCATCACTTCACATATGCCATGTCCCATTGTTGTCATATGATTGACTTGATGGCCTCGCACATGTTGCAAAATTACTATATCATTTGTGTTTAGTGCCTCACTTTCTTCACCACACCATATGCACATTATGCTTGGATTGTACTGCACTTGCCCCATGCATTTAGACATTGCCTTTCATTTGGTGTTGTGAATGATTCTTATGCCTACCATAGACCATTTGTCGAGCACTTTATGCATGTTTGCTATGATCTTGAGGTCGATGCTTGCTATCTTGTCAAACATATTTGCATCGCTACCTCACATTTGCATGCTTGTATCCATGATGTCCTTGATTGTGCTCAATTTAGATACTTAAATTCCATGCCACACTTCTTTGTCAAACCATATGCTATGCTTGATGACAACACTTGTTTGGTGACTCACCTCTTGAATGCTTGGTTTTGCTCTAACGCTAACCGCATTAGTTTTTCCAAGTGTTTGTTCTACTCGTTCCTCTCGAAGGAATCACAAGACGGTGCGACATGGAGAGTGACCATTTCGAGCTTCCATACGACAAGTGCTTGGTGGTTGTCAACTTCTACATGGCGACGCCATCTCGTTACCATGGTGATGAAGATCACGATCCATGGATAGGTCTCTCCCAAGGGGGGGAGATGATGCGGAGCATCCCTCGACCATCACCATGGACGTCACACCACCACCGCAAGCACGGAGAGGACCTAGGACAAGAGCACACGCACGTGCCATCGAAACCGAGGTTAAATCTTTCCACTTCGAGTTTCATTCGGATTCACTCATGAATTGGGTTCTACCTCAACCGGAAGCGTTATGCACTCTTAGGTATCAAGAAGAGGATCGTGAAGAGGCAAGGACGGAGGTACACGCAACAACGGAGAAGTAAAGGAAGGGAAGGATCATGAAGAATGAAGAAGTGGAGCACCTGGACACTCCGGGTGCCCGGCCTCAACCTGGGCACGGCCCCTGCCAGCCCCTGGTGTCCGGCCATATGGGCCCGGGTGCCTGGCCCCGCCCCCCTGGGCGCTGCCCCAGCTGGCCCCGGGTGCCCGGCCCTCTCGCCCGGTGTCGCCTGCCACATCCCGCGGGTGCCCTGCGTCTCCAGCGCCAAGGGCGCGCCCCCCTAGTTGGTCTGGGTGCCCGGCCCCGCCCCCGGTGCCTCCCTCTGACCGGACCGGGTGCCCGATCCCTCGCACTCCGGGTGCCCGGACCCCTCTGCGTGCCTGTGTGCACTTTTGGGATTTGGTCCCGTGTATCCCCTTCTTCCTCTCATTTCATCCCTAGACTATATAAGCACCTCCCCTAGCTCATTTGTAGGATAGCGAAGAATAGACACAAATCATAGGGCTTAGCTCATGTACCTCCCCTTGTGGGATTCCTCTTGAGAGAGAAGACTCCATTGGAGTACAAGACCTCCATTGGAGAAGATCCCTAGGGATTCAAGCCCCCCTTGAGGGAAGGATCTACTTAGATCATCAAGCCCTCATCTCCTGCATAGGATTTGGGATGAACTCTACCATGTATCTTGTTTTCCTTTGATTGTTCATGTACCTTGTGGATCTTGTGTGTTTGTTGGTCTAGTGGATGTGTGATTGGACTTGTTCTTGAGTGTTCCGCTTGTTTTCTCTCTTGTGTTCATCTTGTTCTTGGGGATCCCCCCTCCAATTCGTGAAAGATCTTCACTTAGGGTTCCAACCTACAACATGGTCTCTCTCAAACAACCCCACAACCAAATAACAAAGAGTCTCTTGTGTCCCCAACACAACCAATACAATGGCAAATTGTATAGGTGCACTAGTTCGGCGAAGAGATGGTGATACAAGGGCAATATGGATGGTACATATGAGTATTTGTAATCTGAAATATAAAAACAGCAAGGTAACTAATGATAAAAGTGAGCGTAAACGGTATTGCAATGCTAGCAAACAAGGCCTAGGGTTCATACTTTCACTAGTGCAAGTTCTCTCAACAATAATAACATAACTGGATCATTTAACAATCCCTCAACATGCAACAAAGAGTCACTCCAAAGTCACTAATAGCGGAGAACAAACAAAGAGATTATTGTAGGTTACGAAACCACCTCAAAGTTATCCTTTCTGATCGATCTATTCAAGAGTCCATAGTAAAATAACACGAAGCTATTCTTAGAGTTCGTACTAGAATAACACCTTAAGACACAAATCAACCAAAACCCTAATGTCACCTAGATACTCCATTGTCACCTCAAGTATCCGTGGGTATGATTATACGATATGCATCACACAAACTCAGATTCATCTATTCAAACCAACACAAAGTACTTCAAAGAGTGCCCCAAAGTTTCTACCGGAGAGTCAAGACAAAAACGTGTGCCTACCCCTATGCATAAGTTCATTGAACCCGCAAGATGATCACCAAAACATACATCAAGTAGATCATGTGAATATCCCATTGTCACCACAGATAAGCACGGCAAGACATACATCATGTGTTCTCAAATCCTTAAAGACTCAATCCGATAAGATAACTTCAAAGGGAAAACTCAATCCATTACAAGAGAGTAGAGGGGGAGAAACATCATAAGATCCAACTATAATAGCAAAGCTCGCAATACATCAAGATCGTACCACCTCAAGAACATGAGAGAGAGAGAGAGATCAAACACATAGCTACTAGTACATACCCTCAGCCCGACGGTGAACTAGTCCCTCCTCATCATGGAGAGCGCCAGGATGATGAAGATGGCCACGGGTGAGGGATCCCCCTCCGGCAGGGTGCCGGAATGGGCTCCCGAGAGGTTTTTGGTGGCTACAGAGGCTTGCGGTGGCGGAACTCCCGATCTAGGTTATTTTCTAGAGGTTTCAGTATTTATAGGAATTTTTGGCGTAGGTTTCACGTCAGGGGGGTTTCCGGGTTGTCCACGAGGCTGGGGTTGCGCCCAGTGGAAGTGGGCGCGCGGGCCACCCTCGTGGGCAGCCCGGGACTTTCCTGGCCCAACTCTTTCACTCTAGGGGCTTCTTTTGGTCCACAAACAATCATCAAAAATTGGCACATCAATTGGACTCCGTTTGGTATTCCTTTTCTGTAAAACTCAAAAACAAGGAAAAAACAGAAACTGGCACTGGGCTCTAGGTTAATAGGTTAGTCCCAAAAATGATATAAAAGTGTATAGTAAAGCCCATAAACATCCAAAACAGGTAATATAATAGCATGGAACAATCAAAAATTATAGATACGTTGGAGAAGTATCAAGCATCCCCAAGCTTAATTCCTGCTCGTCCTCGAGTAGGTAAATGATAAAAACAGAATTTTTGATGTGGAATGCTACCTAGCATATTTCTCAATGTAATTTTCTTTGTTATGGCATGAGTGTTCAGATCCAAATGATTCAAGACAAAAGTTCATATTGACATAAAAATAATGATACTTCAAGCATACTAACAAAGCAATCATGTCTTCTCAAAATAACATGGCTAAAGAAAGCTATCCCTACAAAATCATATAGTCTGGCTATGCTCTATCTTCATCACACAAAGTATTTAATCATGCACAACCCCGATGACAAGCCAAGCAATTGTTTCATACTTTAGTATTCTCAAACTTTTTCAACTTTCACGCAATACATGAGCGTGAGCCATGGACATAGCACTATATGCGAAATAGAATGGTGGTTGTGGAGAAGACAAAAAAGGAGAAGATAGTCTCACATCAACTAGGCGTATCAACGGGCTATGGAGATGCCCATTAATAGATATCAATGTGAATGTGTAGGGATTGCCATGCAACGGATGCACTAGAGCTATAAGTGTATGAAATCTCAAAAAAGAAACTAAGTGGGTGTGCATCCAACTTGCTTGCTCACTAAGACCTAGGGCATTTTGAGGAAGCCCATCAAACATACAAGCCAAGTTCTACAATGAAAAATTCCCACTAGTATATGAAAGTGACAACATAGGAGACTCTCTATCATGAAGATAATGGTGCTATTTTGAAGCTCAAGTGTGGTAAAAGGATAGTAGCATTGTCCCTTCTCTCTTTTTCTCTCATTTTTTTTGGGCCTTTCTCTTTTTTATGGCCTTTCTTTCTTTTTGGCCTTTCTTTTTTTATGGCCTTTCTCTTTTTTTTTGTTTTTTTCATAAAGTCCGAAGTCTCATCCCGACTTGTGGGGGAATCATAGTTTCCATCATCCTTTCCTCACTTGGGACAATGCTCTAATAATGAAGATCATCACACTTTTAATTACTTACAACTCAAGATTACAACTCGATACTTAGAACAAAATATGACTCTATATGAATGCCTCCGGCGGTGTATAGGGATATGCAATGAATCAAGAGTGACATGTATGGAAGAATTATGAAGGTGGCTTTGCCACAAATACGATGTCAACTACACGATCATGCAAAGAGCAATATGATAATGATGGTTCGTGTCATAATAAACGGAACGGTGGAAAGTTGCGTGGCAATATATCTTGGAATGGCTATGGAAATACCATAATAGGTAGGTATGGTGGTTGTTTTGAGGAAGGTATAGGGTGGGTGTATGGTACCGGCGAAAGTTGCGTGGTGCAAGAGAGGCTAGCAATGGTGGAAGGGTGAGAGTGCGTATAATCTATGGAATCAACATTAGTCATCAAGAACTCATATACTTATTACAAAAATCTATAAGCCATTGAAACAAAGTACTACGCGCATGCTCCTAGGGGGATAGACTGGTAGGAAAAGACCATCGCTCATCCCCGACTGCCACTCATAAGGAAGACAATAAATAAATAAAATTGTGCTTCAACTTCATCACAAAGCGGTTCACCATACGTGCATGCTACGGGAATCACAAACTTTAACACAAGTATTCTTTAAATTCACAATTACCCAACTAGCATGACTCTAATATCACCACCTCTATATCTCAAAACAATTATCGAGCATGAAATTGATCAGAGCATCCAATTCACTTTTTATGATAGTTTTTATTATACCCAACTTGGATGCCCATCATTCTAGGACCAATTTTATAACCATAGCAAATACCATGCTGTTCTATAAGACTCTCAAAATAATATAAGTGAAACATGAGAGATCAACAATTTCTTCAAAATTAAGCCACCGCCATGCTCTAAAAGATATAAGTGAAGCACTAGAGCAAACGACAAACTACTCCAAAAGATATAAGTGAACATCAATGAGTAGTCAAATAATTGTGCAACTATGTAAAGACTCTCTAAAATTTAAGAATTTAAGATCTTGGTATTTTATTCAAACAGCAAGCAAAACAAAATAAAATAAAATGATGCTCGAAGCAAAAGACATATCATGTGGTGAATAAAAATATAGCTCCAAGTGAAGTTACCGATGGATGAAGACGAAAGAGGGGATGCCATCCGGGGTATCCCCAAGCTTAGGCTCTTGGTTGTACTTGAATATTACCTTGGGGTGCCTTGGGCATCCCCAAGTTTAGGCTCTTTCCACTCCTTATTCCATAATCCATCAAATCTTTACCCAAAACTTGAAAACTTCACAACACAAAACTCAACAGAAAACTCGTAAGCTCCGTTAGTATAAGAAAATAAAACACCACTTAGGTACTGTTGTGAACTCATTATAAATTCATATTGGTGTTAAACCTACTGTATTCCAACTTCTCTATGGTTCATACTCTCCGAGACTACTCATAGATTCATCAAAATAAGCAAACAACACAATGAAAACAGAATCTGTCAAAAACAGAACAGTCTGTAGTTATCTGTATCAAATGTATGCTTATCGAACTACAAAACTCCTACCAAATTAGGAAGTATTAAGAAATTTGTGTACCAATCCATAGCAAAACGAATCAGATCAAAATCACGTTTATGTAAATTATCAAAACTAATTTACTGGTTGCAAAAGTTTCTGATTTTCAGCAGGATCAACACAACTATCACCGTAAGCTATCCTAAAGGTCTTACTTGGCACTTTATGGAAACAAAATCTATAAAACATGATTACTACAGTATCATAATCATGTGTACACACAAAAACAGTAAGGGTAAATATTGGGTTGTCTCCCAACAACCGCTTTTCTTTAATGCCTTTCTAGCTAGGCATGATGATGACAATGATGCTCACATAAAAGATAAGAATTGAAACATAAAGAGAGCATCATGAAGGATATGACTAGCACATTTAAGTCTAACCCACTTCCTATGCATAGGGATTTTGTGAGCAAACAACTTATGGGAACAATAATCAACTAGCATAGGAAGGCAAAACAAGCATAACTTCAAAATTTTCAACACATAGAGAGGAAACTTGATATTATTGCAGTTCCTACAAGCATGTATTCCTCCCTCATAATAATTTTCATTAGCATCATGAATGAATTCAAAAATATAACCAGCACATAAAGCATTCTTTTCATGATATACTTGCATAGAAATTTTACTGCTCTCCACATAGGCAAGTTTATTCTTTATGGCATACGTATCATCACAATAATCATCATAGATAGGAGGCATGCTTTCATCATAATAAATTTGCACATCAAAACTTGGGGGACTAAAAATATCATCTTCATAAAACATAGCTTCCCCAAGCTTGTGGCTTTGCATCTCATTAGCATCATGGATATTCAAGGAATTCATACTAACAACATTGCAATCATGCTCATCATACAACGATCTAGTGCCAAACATTTTAATGCATTCTTCTTCTAGCAATTGAGCACAATTTTCCTTTCCATCATTCTCACAAAAGATATTAAAAAGAAGAAGTGTATGAGACAAACTCAATTCCATTTTTTGTAGTTTTCTTTTATAAACTAAACTAGTGATAAAACAAGAAACTAAAAGATTCGATTGCAAGATCTAAAGATATACCTTCAAGCACTCACCTCCCCGGCAACGGTGCCAGAAAAGAGCTTGATGTCTACTACATAATCTTATTCTTGTAGACGTTGTTGGGACTCCAAGTGTACAGGTTTGTAGGACAGTAGCAAATTTCCCTCAAGTGGATGACCTAAGGTTTATCAATCCGTGGGAGGCGTATGATGAAGATGGTCTCTCTCAAACAACCCTGCAACAAAATAACAAAGAGTCTCTTGTGTTCCCAACACACCCAATACAATGGAAAATTGTATAGGTGCACTAGTTCGAAGAAGAGATGGTGATACAAGTGCAATATGGATGGTACATATGAGTATTTGTAATCTGAAAATATAAAAGCAGCAAGGTAACTAATGATAAAAGTGAGCGTAAACGGTATTGCAATGCTAGGAAACAAGGCCTAGGGTTCATACTTTCACTAGTGCAAGTTCTCTCAACAATAATAACATAACTGGATCATATAACTATCCCTCAACATGCAACAAGGAGTCACTCCAAAGTCACTAATAGCGGAGAACAAATGAAGAGATTATTGTAGGGTACGAAACCACCTCAAAGTTATTCTTTCTGATCGATCTATTCAAGAGTTCGCAGTAAAATAACACGAAGCTATTCTTACCGTTCAATCTATCTTAGAGTTCGTACTAGAATAACACCTTAAGACACAAATCAACCAAAACCCTAATGTCACCTAGATACTCCATTGTCACCTCAAGTATCCGTGGGTATGATTATATGATATGCATCACACAATCTCAGATTCATCTAATTCAAACCAACACAAAGTACTTCAAAGAGTGCCCCAAAGTTTCTACTGGAGAGTCAAGACGAAAACATGTGCCAACACATGTGCATAAGTTCATTGAACCTGCTAGTTGATCACCAAAACATACATCAAGTAGATCACGTGAATGTCCCATTGTCACCATAGATAAGCACGGCAAGACATACATCAAGTGTTCTCAAATCCTTAAAAACTCAATCCGATAAGATAACTTCAAAGGGAAAACTCAATCCATTACAAGAGAGTAGAGGGGGAGAAACATCATAAGATCCAACTATAATAGCAAAGCTCGTGATACATCAAGATCGTACCACCTCAAGAACACGAGAAAGAGAGAGAGAGAGAGAGAGAGAGAGATCAAACACATAGCTACTGGTACATACCCTCAGCCCCGAGGGTGAACTACTCCCTCCTCATCATGGAGAGCGTCGGGATGATGAAGATGGCCACCGGTGAGGGATGCCCCTGCCGGCAGGGTGCCGGAACGGGCTCCCGAGGGATTTTTCGTGGCTATAGAGGCTTGCGGCGGCGAAACTCCCGAGCTAGGTTATTTTCTGGAGGTTTCAGTATTTATAAGAATTTTTGGCGTAGGTTTCATGTGAGGGGGGTTTCCGAGATGTCCACGAGGCAGGGGGGCGCGCCCAGTGGAAGTGGGCGCGCGGGCCACCCTCGTGGGCAGCCCGGGACTCTCCTGGCCCAACTCTTTCTCTCCAGGGGCTTCTTTTGGTCCACAAAAAATCGTCAAAAATTGGCACGTCAATTGGACTCCATCTGGTATTCCTTTTCTGTAAAACTGAAAAACAAGGAAAAAACAGAAACTGGCACTAGGCTCTAGGTTAATAGGTTAGTCCCAAAAATGATATAAAAGTGTATAGTAAAGCCCATAAACATCCAAAAAAGGTAATATAATAGCATGTAACAATCAAAAATTATAGATACGTTGGAGATGTATCACCTAATCATGGACAACATTTCGGATTTAGGTAGTAGCCATGTCTCGAGAGGATCATATGAGATATCACTAAGGAGAGAAGTCACCTCGGTCTCGTGAGCTCTAGCTCGTGCTCTAGTAATGGGCACTCTTGGTGCTTGGTGAGGCGATGGTAGGTCCATGGGGATTACCGAAGGATGCTCCGCATCATCTCCCCTTCCTAGGGAAAGATCCGACCTCATATCGAAATCCTCGTCACCATGGTACGGGGAGAGATCAATGACGTTGAAGATGTCGCTCTTGTTGTACTTATCGCGTGGGAGATCGATCTTGTAAGCATTGTTGTTGTAGCATGCTAGCACCTTGAAGGGTCCATCGGCTCGAGGTAGAAGTTTGGACTTGCGTTCGTTGGGGAAGCGGTCCTTGCGAAGGTGTAGCCACACGAGATCGACGATGTTGAATATCATGGGTTGCTTGTTTATGTTGAGCTTGGTCGCTAGTCGTTGTACTTGGCGCTCGATGGTGTGCCTTTGTATCCTCATGCATCTTCTTGATGTAGCTTGCGCGTGCACTCGCATCCATGTTGGTGCGCTCTTGTAGTGGAAGAGGTAGAATGTACAATGGGGACAACGGGTTGAAGCCGTAGACGACCTCAAAGGAGGACTTGCCGGTAGTCAAATATCTTGCATGGTTGTAGGCGTACTCAGCGATGGGTAGACATGCCTCCCACTCCATGATGTTCTTCTTGATCAACAAGCGAAGTAGAGTGGAGAGCGTACAGTTCGTCACCTCCGTTTGGTTGTCGGTTTGAGGATGATTTGCGGATGAGAATAAGAGCATGATTCCAAGCTTGGTGCATAGCGTCTTCCAAAAGTAACTCAGGAACTTGACGTCACGGTCGGAGACGATTGTATTTGGTACTTCATGGAGTCGCAAGATTTCCATGACCGTTGTCGATTAGTTGTTGTACTTTCCATTGGATCTCCTTAGTTTCTTCGGGGTTGACGCAGTATGGAGCTTTGTTTGGAAGAGGTGCTCCGGGGATGAGGTCGATTCGGTGTTCAATGCCTCGAAGAGGAGGTAGTCCCGGAGGTAGCTCATTGGGGAAAACATCTTGGACTTCCTGCAAAAGAGAAGATAATACTAAAGGTAGATCGTGAGAGGTGTTAGTTTTTGGTTCTCCATCCTTGCACACAAGGACAAAGTGCATAACACTCGATGGGTTCTCACACACTTCTCTCATCTCACTTTTGGTGGCGAATAGGACTAAGTTTTTCTTGTCGCTCATCATGGAGGCACTCGATTTTGGCTTGTGTCTCTCACTCTCTTTTGGGTGGATCACTATATCACTTTTCTCTCCACGATGGGTGGCTTGCTTGTCGGCTATCAGTTGACTAGGAGACATAGGTCGTAGCACATATTCCTTCCCTTTCATCTTGAAGCTATAGTGATTGGTACGCCCATTGTGGATGACACCACGGTCGAATTGCCATGGTCGACCAAGAAGGAGGTGGCAAACAGACATTGGGATGACATCACACTCCAAAGTGTCCTTATATGCACCTATTTTGAAAGAGACTTGGACCTTATGCTCAACGCGGATAGTACCGGAACCGCTTAGCCATTGGACTTTGTAGGGGTGCGGGTGCTTCATCTTGACCAATTGTAGCTTGGAGCATAGTTCTTCACTTGCCAAGTTGTGACAACTACCTCCATCGATGATGACCTTGACGGACCTTCCATTGATGCTGGCCTTTGTGTGGAAGATGTGGCATCGTTGATCTTCTTCTTGTTGATGTTGAAGAGTCAAGACTTTGGAGACAACGAGAGCGGGGCTCGAATCCTCATCACAAAAGACTTGATCATCTTCATCATTGTTCACGCGCCGGTGCATGGCCACTTGCTCAAGGGCTTCCATATCCTCTTCACTCATGGAGTCATAGGTTCCATCATCGTTGAGGATCATGGTGCACTTGTTTGTGTGTTTGTAGGACTTGTGGCCTCGGCCGCCGCAAGTGAAACACTTGAAGGAGCTTGTCTTGACGGTCTCATCGGTCGGAGTAGATGATGAAGCTTGCGGCTTGAAGTTGCTTGTGGTAGAAGGAAGACGACTTGAGCTTGTTGAAGCTTTCTTGTAACTTGACTTATCGTCGTTGCTTGTAGATGGCTTGGTTGAGGTAGAAGTTGGAGGAGTCGTTGGAGCTTGGGTGTTGGATAAGTCGTAGGTCTTTGATGAGTACCTGGCGTAATTGAAGTCATCTTGCACTTGACGTTCGGCTTTGGTAGCTTGATGCACGAGCTCAATGAGGTTGGAGTAGGGTTGGAAGTCGGTGATCTTCTTGATGGGATGATTGAGGCCATTCAAGAAGCGTGCCATTGTTTGCTCATCATCTTCCGTGACATTGGCTCGTATCATGGCTATCTCCATTTCCTTGTAGTATTCTTCAACACTCTTTGTTCCTTGATTGAGGAGTTGGAGCTTCTTGAAGAGGTCGCGATTGTAGTAGGTGGGCAGAAAATGTGCTCGCATGACAATTTTCATTTGAACACAGGTGGTGATGGGTGGTTCACCCCTTGCTTCTCGGCGCTCAAGGACTTGTTCCCACCATATGAGCACATAGTCTTGGAACTCAAAGGATGCCATAGCGATCTTCTTCTCTTCCTCATAGTTGTGCAAACGAAAGATTTTGTCGACCTTCAATGCCCATGATAGGTACTCTTCGGGATCATTGCTTCCATTGAACTTGGGCATTGTGAACTTTAGCTTGCTGTAGCATTTCTCTTCATTGTGTTGTGGTCGATGGTGATGATGACGCCCTTGACGGTGAGGGTAATTGGCGTGGAGGAAGTCCATGATCAACTTGCTCTTGGCATGGAGGAAGTCCATGATCATCTTTCTCTTGTTGAACTTGAGGTTGAGGTGGAAATTGTCGGGCTTGTGGAGGAGCTTTAGGAACTTGACATTGCACTCGCAGATGGTAGTTCCGCTCTTGGATTTCTTCTCGAAGTGCTTCCTCTTGATTGCACCGATCTCGATTGCGGTTGGCGATGGCTCAACTTGATTCTTGATGGGCACGTTGTGCCTCAAGAGCTTGTGCTTCACGTTGTTGTTGTTGAAGACGTTGAGCCTCGGCATCTTGTTCCTCTTGATGTAAACGCACTCGTTCTTCCTCTTGGCGACGTTGACGTTGTCATTCTTGATCTTCTGCAAAAGCAACTTGGTGTGGTTGAGGACGAAGTACTTGTTCGTCGACTTGCTCTTGTGAGTGCTTGTCGTGTAGGGGATTGCGAGATGCATGACGGTCTTGACGCGCGGCTCGTCGAAGAGTGTTCGATGTCGGTGTACTTGAGCCGGAGAAGGTGTTGTCGGAGTGTCGACTTGAGTGGCTCCATCTTGAGAATGAAGAGGTTGAAGGAGGACAGTTCACTAACAAGGCGCGGATCTCGTCCATTCTTGCATCATTGTATTGCTTGTGTGCATCGAGCTTGTTGTCGAAGTAGTCCCTTGTATGTTGCTCGGAGAGTCGCAAGTCGGTGGCGAGGTTGTCGATGCAGCCGGTCATCGCTTGTTACTCTTGATGCAATGCTCGTTGTGCACCAAAGAGGTGGCTCTTGGTGACGAGTGATGACATGTCATTGTCTTGCTCGATGAAGAGTGGGTTGGTAGAAGAACTTGGCCTATCCATCATTCGAAGCAAAAAATGTGAGTGGTAGAAGGAGAAGAACTTAAACCAAATGTACCTTGACCGATGTTGGAGATGAATCAAGATCACTCAAATGCGGACGATGAAATAGCACAATTGGTACCAATTCTTGTTGGTTCTCACACCAACACAAGTAAAGCTTATGGTGGAGCTTGGTTAGGATGGTGGCACAAAATTTGATGCAATTGTAAGTGAGCTTCAATAATGTTGGAAAAGATTCACAAATTTGCAAATGCAACAAGTATACTGAGCAAGTAGTGGTACACGGAAACACACACGCAAATAGATAAGTGGGATTGTGCAAACCAAAAACGAGCCAAAATGTGGAGTCCACGAAAATGCTCTTGTTGCACAATACTCGAGAGATGATAGCATGATTGCACAATAGGCGGATACGTAACTTGTGCACAACCTACTAGGCAAAAATGCAACAACCTCTATCCCAAGTATGTTATATGTATGGTATTTTGTTGATATCATCCAACATGATCGGATATGACAATCTTAATGTAGTATGATGCTATGGTTCTTGCTTATAAGCTCTTTGCTTATCTTTCCCTCTTTGTATAAAAGCTTGGTTGGCTCTTTCACTTGTGAGCTCTTTTCTCATGCAAAACTTCACGAACCAAGATAGCAATTGTGTATGTGTTGACAACTTTGTGACACAAAAGATGATGCTAAGATATGCACCACTATGGTATGGTATGTATGCTATGGTGTATGATCACTAATGTGCACAAGTCAAGTTTCCGGCTATACTCAAAGGCTAGTCTCGATGGGTAAGCAACGCAAAAGTAAGGCTATGGTGGTTATCAATGCAATGGCAAGGAAATGACAAAGATGTCGTTGAAGTTACCATCCTTTGCGATGATGAGTCCTTTGCGAAGATGAGAGGTGGTGATGTTGGCGTCGAACCGTACCTATATAGCTGAAACACAATAGGACACGGGAACCACAACTCAAATTCTCAAAGACCAAGACGTGTCAAAATCGTCATAGGAGGTAGCGGTGAGTGGTCGTGGTGCTTGCGGAAAGCGGTGGTGGTATGCGGAAGTATGCGTGGGCACTGGGGCAAAATTTGGCGAGACTATGCGGAAAAGGGCGCGGGCGGATGGAGTTATTGCTGCCAGGGGCCGGAGGTCCGGGCCAGGGGCCTGATGTCCGGGACATCGGATGTCCGGGGGACTCGGGTAGATGTCCGTGTGAGGGAGTCCTGGATTAGGGGGTCCTTTGACAGCCGGACTATATACTTTGGCCGGACTGTTGGACTATGAAGATACAATATTGAGGACTTCGTCTCGTGTCCGGATGGAACTCTCCTTTGCGTGGACGGCAAGCTTGGATATTCGGATATGTAGATTTCCTTCTCTGTAACAGACTCTGTGTAACCCTAGATTCCTCTGGTGTCTATATAAACCGGAGGGTTTAGTCCGTAGGACAACAACAATCATAATCATAGGCTAGCTTCTAGGGTTTAGCCTCTACGATCTCGTGGTAGATCAACTCTTGTAATACTCATATCATCAAGATCAATCAAGCAGGAAGTATGGTATTACCTCCATCGAGAGCGCCCGAACCTGGGTGAAACATCGTGTCCCCTGCCTCCTGTTACCATTAGCCTTAGATGCACAGCTCGGGACCCCCTACCCGAGATCCGCCGGTTTTGACACCGACATTGGTGCTTTCATTTAGAGTTTGACTGTGCCATCCCGAGAAGGCTTGATGGCTCTCCTCGTTGTCAAGGACAACATCACCTCTGGAGGATCCCTGGCTATAGGCCACACTCTCTAGCTGGGCGGTTTCATCATGGCCGCCCGTTCGGCCACTGCACCGACGATGACTTCTCAGGTCATCAAGCAGATGGATCCAATGGAGCTCTCCTCCCTAAACGAGCTCTTGGATCACATCTCCGCCATGGGAGTCGCTACAGACTATGATCGGATTGGGCTTAAACCCGACCTAAGGGAGATTAACACTCCGCCGATCACCCATCAGATAGCGGTGGTGCAGGAACAAAATAGCAATTCTTACTCTTTTTTGAGGACGAACTATGTCCGGATTCCCGAGCTCTCCGAGGCGGATACCCGTATACAGGAGGACGTGGCCCAGGCTCCGAACTTAGAATCGGGCAATGGGCCACAAATATTGGGCAACATCCAGGAGCCCGAGCTGCCAAGCTCAGGAGCTCCTTCGCCCCTGAGTCCTAGATTGGGTCAGGATGTGGACTTAAGTCTACCCACCCACCTAGACACAAGTGATCTTTCCTACATCAGACAAGAGCCCCAAGAGACAGTACACCACTTCTGGGCCAGATTCCTCCTTGTAATGAGCAAGGTTAAGGACTGTCACGAGGAAGACGCAATCTCATTCTTTTGCAAAAATTGCACGGGCAAGGGAATTCTCAATGCCATAAGTCGCCGTGACATAGCACACTTTGCCGACTTGGCGGCCATAGTACAGAAGTACTGTGCGATGGAAAGCTCCTAGAAAACCCAAACAAAATTTTGGGATCATCCCGCCCTAACTAAACCCTCGTCCGAAATAAAATGGTGCGCTCTCGCAAGTCACCCAACCCAATTACAAAGAAGCCAAAGCCCTCTACAGGGCGTGGAACTGTACCGGAGGGATGGCTCAATAGGCCATGCAAAATTCACAGCACACCGGACACCATACCAACAGACAGTCTTAGAGCATGTTGGATACTCTGGCAGGTGGCCAAGAGCAGCAAGGACCTTCTCATCAACAATACCGCAGATCACCATCCCGCAAAAACTAACAATACAATACTGACCATCTTTGAGACTTTCGCCTTAAACAACAGGTGCAAGCGAGTGCTCCGCAGCCTCGCCGAAGTCTGCCACGTCACAGCAATAAACCCATGGAACGATACGGCCATAACCTTCAACTCCAACAACGAACCTCAATTCCAAACAGTCCGAGCACCAGCCGCTTTGGTCCTTAGTCCAATCGTGGACGGATTCCGGCTTACTAAAGTGCTCATGGACGGCGGCAGCGGGTTAAACCTCATCTATGAGAAAACTCTTAACAAAATGGAAATTGATAAGAGCCGCATTGAGGAAAGCAGCATGACCTTCAGAGGAATCATCCCTAGTCGGGAGGCACGATGCGCAGGGAAAATCACACTGGATGTGGTATTCGGCACCCCGGAGAATTATAGATCCAAAGAAATCACATTCCAAGTGGCCCCGTTTAGCAGTGGATACCACGCCCTCTTGGGGCGAGACGCATTCACAAGCTTCCAAGCTATACCCCATTACGGGTACATGAAGCTCAAGATGCTGGGGCCCAATGGAATCATCACTCTAGCCAGTGATCCGGACATAGCACTCCGCACCGAAAATAAAACTGCCGCACTAGCCCTGGAGGTATTATCCGAATCCCTCGCGGCCGAAGAGTTAACTGCGCTGCACTCCGCAGTAGGTAGGGACGATGTGATACTCGACAAATGACCCAAGTCCACCTATTTTAAACCAGCAGATGAGATAGTCAAATTCTAGGTCCACCCAACAGATCCTACAAAAACAGCATCAATTGGGGCACAGCTGAACCCCACAATAGATGCCGCACTACGAGAGTTCTCGCGCGAGAAATGGGACATTTTCGCCTGGCATCGTTCAGACATGCCAGGTATCCCATGCAGGCTGGCTGAACATAGCCTAAACATACTAAAGGGATACAAGCCGATTAAGCAGACTCTTCGGCGCTTTTCAGAACCCAAGCGACAAGCCATGGGAGAAGAGCTAGCCAAGCTACTCGAAGCCGGATTCATCAGAGAAATAAAACATCTGGACTGGCTAGCAAACCTGGTGATGGTACCAAAGAAGGACAAATCCTGGCGCCTATGCGTCGATTTCAAAGACCTTAATAAGGCTTGCCCTAAGGATCCCTTCCCCTCCCCCGCATCGATAAAATTATCGATGCTACCACAGGACACGACTCATTGTGTTTCCTCGACGCATACTCCGGATACCATCAAATCAAGATGGCGGAGCCCGATCAAGCCGCAACAGCATTTATCACTCCATACGATCCCTTCTGTTTTAACACCATGCCTTTTGGGCTCAAAAACACCGGTGCAACCTATCAACGCATGATTCAGACATGCCCGGAAACACAAATCGGCAAAACAGTGGAGGCTTATGTAGACGATGTGGTCATGAAAACCAGACACGTCGAATAACTAATAGAGGACTTGAGGCTTACGTTCGACAATCTCCGAACATATGACATCAAGCTCAACCTGGAAAAATGCGTTTTCGGCGTAGCAGCCGGAAAACTCTTGGGCTTCATTGTTTCCAATAGAGGAATTGAAGCAAACCCGCTAAAATCTAAGCTCTGTCATAGTTGGCTACCCCAACAGACCTCAAGCAAAACCAGAAACTAACTGGATGTGTGGCCGCCCTAAGCCACTTTATCTCCCGATTAGGAGAAAAGGCGCTACCTCTTTATCGCCTTCTTCGATGCACCGAACACTTCGAGTGGACGGATGCGGCTACGGCTGGGCTGGAGGAAATAAAAGCCCTCTTGGCCACCAATCCAATTCTGGCAGTGGCAAAAATCGGCGAACCCGTGCTGCTATACATAGCTGCAACACACCAGGTTGTAAGCGCAGTGCTCGTCATCGAACGAGAGACAGATGGACATAAATTCCCACTACAAAAGCCGGTATACTACTATCCACTGTCCTCACTCCATGCAAGTCACGGTACCCACATTATCAAAAGATAGCATACGCGGTCTTCATGGCATCCCAAAAACTACGACACTACTTTCAAGAGTGTTCAATCACAGTGGCCTCTGAAGTACCACTCAATGACATAATAAATAACCGCGATGCCATGGGCCGGATTGCAAAATGGGCTATCGAGCTCCTCCTATTCGACATAACATACAAACCATGGCGGTCCATTAAGTCACAAGTACTGGCTGACTTCGTCGCCGAATGGAGAGAGGCCGAACTCCCTAAAGATTGCGGCGCGTACTCCAATTGAATCATGCACTTTGACGGCTCTAAGATGCTAGCTGGTCTAGGGGATGGCGTCGACCTGACGTCCCCCACCGGAGATACAGTCCAATACGTACTTCAAATACTTAACACAGATTCCAACAATGCAGCTGAGTATGAGGCAATGTTGCATGGTCTTCGAATGGCGGTCTCCATGGGCATTCAACGTCTAGAAGTACGTGGGGATTCAAATCTCGTAATATATCAAATAAATGGAGACTTTGATGCCAAGGACCCAAAAATGGCGGCCTGCCGTAATGTCGTCCTCAAAATGTCAGCTCGATTCGAGGGCTCGAATTCCACCATGTGGTTCGAGAAAACAATCAAGCGGCAGATAACCTTGCCCGCATCGGCGCTAAACGTGACCCCGTCCCACCAAATATTTTTTTTGGAAAGGCTGTTCAAGCCATCCGTGGTATGGGAAGGGGAGTCCGGCAATACTAGTCCGGATCCGCATACAACCCCATATCCTGAACAATCTGACGTAATCGGAGGCTCCGCCATCGAAATCACACCTTCGGCCCATGTGATTATGGCTGTCATCGCCCCGTGGGCAGAACCCTTCCTAGCTTACTTAAATAGGCAGGAACTCCCGGAGGACCAAAATGAGGCACGTTGCATTGTGCGGTGCTCTATAGCCTAAAAAGTCCATGAGGGAGAGCTTTATAAGAAAAGCGCGACCGGAGTTCTCCAAAGGTGCATCTCCGAAGAGGAAGGGCGGCAGCTCTTGGCTGAAATTCATGCCGGCGGCCACCATGCCTCAGCTTAGGCGCTCGTAAGAAAGGCCTTCCATACAGGTTTCTACTGGCCGACAGCATGGGCAGACGCACAAGACCTTGTCCAACACTGTGTCGGTCGCCAGCTTTTTGCAAATCAAAGCCATATGCCGCCCAGCGCCCTCCAAACATTCCCCATAACTTGCCCTTTGTGGTCTGGGGGCTCGATATGGTTGGACCCCTTAAAGGAGGAAGCCATAAGAAGAAATACTTGTTGGTCATGGTCGATAAATTCACCAAATGGATAGAAGCCAAACCAGTTAAAACGGCTGAATCCGTACCAGTGATAGACTTTATATCTGGGGTCGTACACCGCTACGGTGTCCCCCACAGTATCATCACCGATAACGGTTCAAACTTTACAGCCGATGAGGTGAAAACCTGGTGCAGCAAAATGGGCATAAAACTTGATTACGCCTCTGTCTATCACCCCCAAACAAATGGTCAAGTCGAACAAGCGAACGATCTTATTATGAGTGGCATTAAACCCAGACTAGTGCGATCCTTGAAGGAATCGGATACGCACTGGGTCGAGGAGCTCGACTCCCTATTATGGGGGCTGCGGACCACGCCAAAGTGCACAACCGGATGCACACCGTCTTTTATGGTGTATAGCGCAGAGGCAGTGCTACCCTGCGATATCATCCATGATTGACCTAGAGTGCTCATGTACGAAGAGAGAGAAGCTGAGCTGGATCGGCAGGACATTTTAGATGCCCTGGAGGAGGAGCGTGATGTCGCAAAGGCCCGTTCCATATTCTATCAACAACAGGCTCGAAGGTATCAAAGCAGAGATGTGCGGGCCAAAACTTATAACATTGGCGAACTCGTTCTACGCCTACCAGAGAAGAAAAAGGACAAGCTCAAACCCAAGTGGAGGGCCCCTTCATCATTGACAAAGTTCTCACTGGAGGTGCGTAACGTCTGCTTGATGCATCATACAATCGACTCGAGCCGAACCCATGGAACGTGGCTAGACACCGAAGATTGTACGCCTAGTGCTGAACTCTGTGTTTGTCTCCTTTCCTCCGTCTTCCTTTTTAAAATATAACCTCTCTCTCTCTCCCTTTTACATTTATAGCCTTAAAAGCTTCAAGTATGCTTTGACCGCACACTCTGGACGCGCTATGCGCACTCAATATACCTGGGGGCTTAGAAGCTTAATTGTCTCCTGGGCTTTATGCCCACCACATATGCGTCACTTCTCCGTATGTGCCTTTTTTTCACCACTATATGCATCGATATGACTTAAGTTTTGGCCAAGTTGGGTTGCCTGGCTCTTGTCTTTATACCCTACGTTCCCGTTAATTCGGCTAGGGAATAAGGGGAGCACCTCTACGATTGTTACTGTTGGGTCAGCCGGATGTGTACCTCAGACTGGGTGAAGCCAAAAGCTAGCGTTCTTAAGAGAATATTCGGTCAGTGAACAAAAGATGTATTTTACCTATTACAAAACATGCCCCCAGATGCTTATATCCTGCGTAAATTTTCGCAGTTCGGACATGCACATCAATGCATGCACACCCAGGGAAAGGAACCCTTAACGGAACTATTCCCCTTGGAAGATGTTTCTTACTACCCATGTAATATAACATAACTAGTTGGGTACTTGTCTGTTCAAGCACTTATGACCCCTACGCCTGGTTTCCGCGCGTGCCTCGGTTTTTTCATAACTAAGAGGGTATTCGGATACACTCGGGACCGTCGGGTCTAGAGGCTGAAGCGAAAAGGTCGGCCAAGACAAATGATTTACAATCCGACTAGGGACAAATGTGTCCTTCGAAGTACAAAAGTCACTTAGACTGACTAAATTATTCTTCTATACCATCCAATAGGCTTCCTAGCCTACAGTCCTGTTGGGAATCCTAAGCGGCTAACACTACCTGGTCATATAACAGACTTACAGGGATCTTTTCCCATCTGATCCTACAGGTCCGACCTCAGCCATGTGGTTCGGGTTAGCCTTGGTATATCGTGTCTTCACCATGGCCCAGGCTTCCCTCGCACCTTGGCGGTAGGCCAATATCTTCCATAATTGGAAGCGCCGTCGTGGTCCCTTGAGCATCTCCACAAGCTTGCCCATGCCTCCTGGCAGAGAGGCGGATGGCCACAAGGCTTGTGCAATGCCCCGCATCACCTGCCGGACTTGTTCGTGCAGTTGTGAGAGCTCTAGCAGAAGATCGCCTGCAGATCCGGGCATCTCCACTTCGGGACGACCTGTCAGCATGCCTACAGACATAATTTTATTAGCACGCTTCTTCGCCGAACTTTATAGTGGTTCGTCAGAGCACTTGCTGAATATGCCGCGTCGAAGCCTCTTATTCTCCTTTATGGAGTCAGCAAGCTGGGCCCGAACATCCTTTAATTCGACATCCAGTCAGATGTTTGCGTCCTGGAGAGTTTTTTTCTCCTTTATAACTTTTGTAAGCACACGCTGGCCAGCCTTTAGCTGTCGCCGAACATGTTGCTCATCCTCTGGTACGATCTCTAGATTGCCTCTGGGATTGTCTACAGAATCTATTGTTAGAATCGCATTCATGCCGAATACTTAACTGGTACATACCATGACATTATTTTCATTTAAAGCAAAAATTACCAGATGGGGCCTTCGTAGACTCCTCCATCACGGCAATTGTGGCCCGTAGGTTGGCCTTGCACTCCTCTAGCCACTACTAGAAAAACCTCTACTAATGGCGCACCTATTATGGCCATTAATGGCGCATCTGTGGTGCGCCACTAACAGCACGCCATTAGTAATTTTTACTAATGGCGCACTAGTGGTGCGCCATTAGTATCTGGTATACTAATGGCGCACCACCGGTGCGCCATTAGTATAGGCCACGGTGCGCCATTAGTATGCCTCCCAGGGGCCAGGTGCTTTGGATACTAATGGCGCACCACAACTGGATGCGCCATTAGTAACCGCGGCATACTAATGGCGCACTTTCCTGTGATGCGCGATTAGTGATGCGTCATTTTGAATCTAGATCTGGATCGTGATTTTTTGCCCATTTTTTTGCTCGTTTTTTTTTGCTTGTTTTTTGGCACGACAATATTCTCAAATTTTGTTCCTGTTGTTTTTGGATCTTGTTGCCATGGTCTTTTGCCGGAGAGGAGTTCGCCGGAGAGGAGGAGGAGGAGC
>NC_041381.1:235858075-235863803 GCF_002162155.2 Triticum dicoccoides | reverse complement strand
GGAGGAAGGAGGGAGGAGGGAGGAGGGAGGAGGAGGTCGCCGCAGAGGAGGAGAGAAGGGAAGATGAAATGAAGAGAGGAGGAGAGGACCAGCCATATATACGGCATACTAATGGCGCACCGCGGGCACGTGCGCCATTAGTAATTTTTTTTATTTTTATTTATTTATTTTGAATTTTGAAGGCGGGAAGATACTAATGGCGCACCATGGTCAGGTGCGCCATTAGTAATTTTTTTTTATTTTTTTGACTTATTTTGAATTTTGAAGGAGGGAAGATACTAATGGCGCACCATGGGCAGGTGCGCCATTAGTAAGTTTGAATTTTTTTGATTTTTTTTGCCTCTCTAGATCTTAAAAGCCCCGTATCTTTTTTTCTGTTAGGTTTTTGAGGATTTTGAAAATGTTTAACGGGGTTCCCCCGATTAAATTTGGACATAACTTTTCGAGTAGATGATTTTTCATATAAAAAACTTTTTCATCCGAGTTAGTATGCAAAAGTTATGCCCATTTTTACAAATTCTCGCGAGATTTTGCAAATGAAGTCAAAATTCATATTTGCAAATTTTCCCAACAACTAGGCCACATATCACATGGGAAACTTATTTTCTTTTATTTTTTTGACATTTTTATCATTTTGTTTTATTTTTTTTAATACTGAAAAGGCGATCCACAGGGGGGGGTGCATTCGGTGGAAGTGGTGGCCAAGGTTACTAATGGCGCACCGTGGCATGGTGCGCCATTACTAGTTTAACTAGTAATGGCGCACCACACCCATGGTGCGCCATTAGTATGTTTGGACAGGCGCACTAGTTCAAAAAAAAAACAATTTGGTACTAATGGCGCACCGTAGGCAGGGTGCGCCATTAGTAGTTTCAACACTAATGGCGCATCAGAAGGTGGTGCGCCATTAGTATATACTAATGGCGCACCACATGTCTGGTGCGCCATTAGTGCCATTTCCATCTGTAGCCCTTTTCCTAGTAGTGAGCTCTTTAGATAGTTGGTTATTCTTCTTTGTCAGAACCTATGCACATGAAGGATCCTTAAATCAGTTGTACCACCTGTTTCAAGTCTCAGGGGCTACTGATATACATACTTATGAAATTTTCTTACCCATATATCCTTTACATACTGGTCCGTGGCCCTCGCGAGGCCACCTTGAGTGGCCCGGATGCACGCGTCCCCTGAGTTGCAGGCATCGAACGCCTCTTCAGAGAAAGTAGGGTCGCGTAGTGCGGCCCGTCGGCGCCTATAATTTTTGGCGCTCTCCACTTTGGAGTTTGTAGCGGAAAATCTATCTGCATCCTCTTTTGGAGGATCGTCCATGTTGACCTCCGCCCTTAATCCAGGCCTTGGGGTCGGGCTGGTGGGGGCGTGACCGGCATGCTCTCTGGATATTATCCGGCGAGCGCTTTTCCTGTCAGAAGACAGCGGACATTGTTATATTTTAACGATGGCAATTTCGTGGAAGGTTTTTAAATATACCTGATAGAGGCAAAGGTGTCTCGTCTTTCGATGAGATGATGGATATCGCTTTGGTAGAAGTCGACTTTGACGATCCGACTACGAACGTGCGAGGACGTCACGCCTTAGCAATCGCTAAACCAACTCCGAGAGGTTATTGACCACGCCGGAGCACAATCAACCTGACCACGAGGGTCTGTTTCCTGTGAGCAAACGAAGAACAAGCAAGAAACTGAGATTGCAATCTGGATATTGGGAATATAAGATGAAAGATTTATTGATCAAGGTGGGGTTATGTGACGCCTTTGTCTGGTCGTTGAACACAAACGAAGTACGCGAAGTTGCAGCTATGGAGAACTTTTAATCTTAACAAAACTCAAAGTCTAAACGACGCCCTAAGGGCTGTATATATGGAGGAAGAGGGGGGAATTTCGTGTCCCTTGGGGAAGGGGTCCGAAACCAACCCTATCTCTTGTTTCCACACACATACAGACTCTAAAAACAGCCTATACTCAAGTATTTCGAAAATGCATGGGCCTAGCCCAATAATAAGGTGGCGCAACACCTAGAATAGCCTCTGGACAAAAATTATGAAGTAGCATCTTGTATATTTTGTCCAAGGCTTCATGTGCTCATTATGGTGGCCTCAATGTTCTGAAATCATCACTTGTAACTCCGTTCTTGTTCCCCTTGTGCATGCCATCATCTCCATGCTTGTTCTTGCTCCAATGTCCATCCTTCTCCAAGCTAGGCCCTTCATTTGTAAGCAAAACAATTGTATCCAATTTAGGCAGCATCATATTCTCACGAACATTAGAATCATTACCAAGAAACGAAAGTACCTGGTAATTTAATTGGCGTGCGCCAGCTCTAGTAATTGGATCATGTAACGCCCACGATACGGCTATATCTCCCACGTGTCGAAGCACGACTTAGAGGCATAACTGCATGGTGGTTTTGTCGCGAGAAGGGTCATCTTCACACAATCCCATGTAATGAACAAGAATGGGATAAAGAGAGTTGGCTTACAATCGCCACTTCACACAATACATAAATTAATCCATACATCATTCAAGATAAACTCATAAACCGGCTACGGTCAAATCCAAATGAAAATAAGACAACCCCAAATGCTAGATCCCCGATCGTCCCAACTGGGCTCCGCTACTGATCATCTGGAAACGAAACATAGTAACGACCAAGGTCCTCATCAAACTCTCACTTGAGCTCGATTGCGCCACTTCCACTGGTATCCTCGGCACCTGCATCTGTTTTGGTAGAATCTGTGAGTCATGGGGACTCAGCAATCTCACACCCGCGAGATCAAGACTATTTAAGCTTGTAGGTAGGAAAGGGGTAATATGGTGGAGCTGCAGCAAGCACTAAGCATATATGGTGGCTAACATACGCAAGTGAGAGCGAGAAGAGAAGCAACGCATCGGTCGAGAAGCTAGAAGTGATCAAGAAGTGATCCTGAAACTACTTACGCTCATACATAACCCAAACTATGTTCACTTCCCGGACTCCGCCAAGAAGAGACCATCATGGCTACACACGCGGTTGATGCATTTTAATTAAGTCAAGTGTCAAGTTCTCTACAACCGGACATTAACAATTTCACATCTGCCTCATAACCGCGGGCATGGCTTTCGAAAGATAATACCCTGCAGGGGTGTCCCAACTTAGCCCATCACAAGCTCTCACGGTCAAAGAAGGATATACCTTCTCCCGGGAAGACCCGATCAGTCTCGGAATCCCGGTTTGCAAGACATTTCGACAATGGTAAAACTAGACCAGCAAAGCCTCCCGACTGTGCCGACAAATCCCGATAGGAGTTGCACATATCTCATTCTCAGGGCACACCGGATGGCAAGACGTCGGGTTGGCCTAGACCCTGGTTGCCCAGGGGGCGCCGGACATCCCCGAGGTTGGACCAGCACTCAAAGGAGCACTGGCCCGAGGGGGTAAATAAAGATGACCCTCGGGCTCGCTAAAACCCAAGGGAAAAAGGCTTAGGTGGCAAATGGTAAAACCAAGGTTGGTCCTTGCTGGAGGAGTTTTATTCAAAGCGAACTGTCAAGGGGGTCCCATAAATCACCCAACAGCGTAAGGAACGCAAAATCAAGGAACATAACACCGGTATGACGGAAACTAGGGCGGCAAGAGTGGAACAAAACACCAGGCATAAGGCCGAGCCTTCCACCCTTTACCAAGTATATAGGTGCATTAATTAAACAAGAGATATTGTGATATCCCAAAGTATCCATGGTCCCACAAGGAACAAACTTCATCTTCACCTGCAACTAGCAACGCTATAAGAGGGGCTGAGCAAAAGCGGTGACATAGACAAGCAACGGTTTGCTAGGAAAGGATGGTTAGAGGCTTGACATGGCAATATGGGAGGCATGATAAACAAGTGGTAGGTAGAGCTAACATCGCGATAGAGCGAGCAACTAGCAAAGCAAAGATAGAAGTGATATCAAGGGTATGGTCATCTTGCCTTCAAGGTTCTCAGAGTTGTCGAAAGCTTGATCCTCGTTAGCGTACTCAACAGGTTCCTCGTTCACGTACTCGTCTCCCGGATCTACCCAAAGCAAGAACACAAGCAATGGAACCACAATAAATCATGGTGCAATGCACAAGCAACATGATGCAATACATGGCATGATATGCGAGATGTGATATGCAATGCTTATGCGTGCTCCGGAAGGAAAATGATGAACACGGCATAAACTTCGCAAACCAAGTATGCCACTAGAAAGATGAGATGATTTCGGTTGAAATCGATATAAAGATCACCGGAATCGGATGCACGGTTTGCAAATGGCAAGCAAAACAAGAATGACACAAATCTGCGGTTAACAGCATGATATCACTTAGAATACATCAAGAAACTATTCTACAGCACCCCAACATAACAACAAAGCATATGACAGTGATCTACAGGAGATGATTGACAAAATAGGAACACTGAGCTACGGCTAAATCACACAATAGCAGGTTCAAACAAACATGGCAAAAATGCAAAAGATATCAGCTTGGACATGGCATAAACAGCATCAGGTAGCAATGTTCAGAGCAAGCAATCAACATGCTACAGGAATATATCATAGAAACTTAATGCATTGCATGATATTACTAAATGCATAGAACAAAAGTCCTTTACTAACCATGAGCCAAAAAGGATTAGAATATATGATGGCACCCATGTAAACATAGTAAGTTTCGTTAACAGAATCAGGAAACAGAGCATGGCATTAACAGCTTTACGAAGGCATCTTTGCGAGCTCGATTCACTCACCACAAGTCATTTCATGACAAGATTAGCATATCACCAGCAAGAATACATGTTTATGAAACTAAACATGGCAAGAAAAAGTTTATGTCATGCAAGGATCAACTAAAACAACCTTGGAAAAATTGAATAACATGTAAACAATCTGCCAGGAAACATTTTATAGCAAAAGTAGAGCAATAAAATGACATGCTAGACTACTCCATAATTAAAACAGGGGCATGGATAGATAGAGCATAACTACATGTTCAAAACATCCTTACTGAAGTATCTCAAAATATGCATGGATCTCTCTGTAGCATCAAGTTTTCATGGCATAAAAATAACAGCAGAACAGGGACTGAAATCAGCAACATCACGAAGCCTAGATTGCATGCTTGTTCTAGTCACCACATTGATCACAAAAATACATGGCATACACCCCTGTAAAGATGGCATGGCATAGTAAAAAACACATGTAGAGCTCATGCCCATAAGATGCACACAATAAATTTAGCAAAAATGACAAATGCACATATTCTGTTAAGAATCAGAAACTAACATCATATAGCACTCTTGCATCAGAGATTTGGAGATCGAGATGACCTCAAATGAACATGGCCAAATGGAACAAAATGAAGATCACATCATGGTGAACATTTTGATATATCATGCGCATGTTACGGAGCTACGACGACGGAGTTATGATGCGATGAACAGGGCTAAAAAAATATGCAGACAGAGAAAAACGAGGTCAACCTCTAGGGTTCCAGATCTGGATCAGATCGGGCGCGCGGATCGAGGTGGCCGGAGGCTCGCCGGAGCTGGAGAGGAGGAGGCCGGAGGAGGACGGGGATGGGGCGACGGCGCGGCGGCCGGGGCGGCGCGGCTGAGGCGGCGCGGCGACCGGGGCGACGGGGTGCCGGGGCAGCGCGGCTGAGGCGACACGTCAGAGCTCCACGGCGGCGGCCGGTGGCGGCGGCGCGGCTG
>NC_041381.1:235845208-235857219 GCF_002162155.2 Triticum dicoccoides | reverse complement strand
GGCGCGGCCAGGCTCGACGAGGCGGAGGCGTGGACGGCAGGGGCGGCGGCGGACGGGCTGCGGGGGCCCCACGTGGGCTTGGCAGGCCGGCGGCGGCGCGCGGGCGCTGGGGCCACGTGGCGGCGGATGGCTGGCTCGGGCGGTGGTGGGCGGACGCGTCCGGCGCCGGGCGGACGTGTCCGGCGTGCGTAGGAAGGGGAGACTAGGGTTTTTGCCCGAAAATTGGACGGGAAGGACATATTTATAGGTAGGAATAGTTTGGAGAGTCCAAATGAGGTGTAGTTTTTGCCCATGCGACCGTGATCGGACGGCGGAGAGCACGGAAGTGACTTGGATGGGTTATTGTGCTGTTTTGGAGGGGTGTTGGGCTGCAACCCAAAAGAGGCCTTTGCGGTTACCCGGTTAACCGTTGGAGCATCAAACGACCTCCAAATGGAACGAAACTTGACAGGTGGTCTACCGGTGGTGTACCAAGGCCACTTGGCAAGCCTCGGTCCATTTCGAGAACGTTTAACACGTGCTCACGAAAAGAGACAAGAGGGGTGCGCCGATGCATGTGGGAGCGTCGGAATGCAAAACGGACAACGGGGAAAAATGCTCGGATGCATGAGGCGAACACGTATGCAAATGAGATGCACATGATGACATGATATGAGATGCATGACATGAACAAAATGCAAAACAAAATACAAAACCCAACCACGGAGGGAATACCATAGCACATAGCCGAAAATGGCAAGGATTGGAGTTACAAATATGGAAAGTTACATCTGGGGTGTTACAACACTCCACCACTACAAGAGGATCTCGTCCCGAGATCTAGGACTGAAAGAACTCCAGATATTCGGAACAGAGGTGATCCTCGCGCTCGCAGGTGGCTTCTCGGTCGGAATGGTGTGGCCACTTCACTTTCAGGAATTTGATTGACTTGTTGCGAGTCTTGCGCTCGGTTTCTTCAAGAATAGCAATGGGGTGCTCATGATAAGAGAGATCTTCTTGGAGGTCAATTTCTTCGAAGTTGATAGTGCGCTCAGGCGTCTTGAAGCACTTGCGAAGCTGTGACATGTGAAACACATCGTGCACATTCCCAAAGTTGGACGGAAGCTCAAGTTGATAGGCGAGATCGCCTCTTTTGCCAATGATCTTGAAAGGGCCCACGTATCTAGGGGCAAGCTTCCCTTTGATACCGAAGCGACGGGTGCCTTTCATTGGAGAGACGCGGAGGTAGACATGGTCTCCGATTTCAAAAGCCAAGTCACTGTGCTTGGTATCATAGTAACTCTTCTAGCGCGATTGCGCGGCTTTGAGACTCTCATGAATGACTTTGCACATTTCTTCGGCTTCTGTGATCAAGTCGTTGCCAAGAAGTTGGCGTTCACCTGTCTCGGACCAATTGAGAGGAGTATGGCACTTTTTGCCATAAAGAATTTCGAATGGGGCCTTGCCCGAACTCGCTTGGAAGCTATTGTTGTAGGAGAACTCGGCATATGGAAGACAATCTTCCCACTTCATACCGAAGGAAATGACACAAGCCCTGAGCATATCTTCAAGGATTTGATTGACTCGCTCGACTTGGCCACTAGTTTGAGGATGGAAAGCTGTGCTGAAACGAATGTTGGTGCCCATGGCCTTCTGAAAGGAGTCCCAGAACTTAGAGGTGAAAATGCTTCCACGGTCTGAAGAAATCAATTATGGAATGCCGTGCAAGGAGACAATTCTGGAGGTGTATAATTCTGCCAACTGAGCTACTGTGATAGATTCTTTGATAGGAAGGAAACTAGCCACTTTTGTAAGCTTGTCAATGACAACGAAAATAGCATCATTCCCACGCTTGGACTTAGGAAATCCAGTCACAAAGTCCATCTCGATATGATCAAACTTCCATTCTGGAATAGCAAGAGGTTGGAGGAGACCAGCTGGTCGTTGGTGTTCTGCTTTCACCCTTCTGCAGACATCACATTCGTTCATGAATTGAGCAATTTCTCGCGTCATTCGAGTCCACCAATACGACTGCTTGAGGTCATGGTACATCTTCGTACTTCCAGGATGAATGGATAGAAGGGAATTGTGTGCCTCGTTCATAATGACTTTTCTCAGATCACCTTTAGGAACGACAATACGATCCTCGAAGAAAAGAGTATCTTTGTCATCAATGTGGAAGCACTTGTACTTGGAAATGCCCTTGTCGATACCACGTTTCACCTTTTTCACCATGGTATCCAGGAGTTGTGCCTCACGAATTTGATCTTCCAAAGTAGGAGAGACTATGAGGTTGGCAAGAAAGCCTTGAGGAACAACTTGAAGATTCAGTTTGCGGAAAGCTTCACAAAGATCCGGTTGGAAGGGCTTGAGAATTAAACTGTTGCAATAAGCCTTTCTGCTCAGAGCATCTGCAATCACATTCGCCTTGCCAAGAGTATATTCAATACTTGGATTGTACTCTTGAATCATTTCGACCCATCGAGTTTGCCTAAGGTTGAGGTTGGGTTGAGTGAAGATATACTTGAGACTCTTGTGATCTGTGAATATGTCCACTTTCCTTCCAAACAAGAGATGTCTCCATGTTATCAAAGCATGGACAACTGCCGCCAACTCGAGATCGTGAGTGGGGTAGTTCTTTTCGTTGGGCTTCAACTGATGAGAGGTGTAGGCCACAACTTTCTTCTCTTGCATTAACACAGCATCGAGACCTTGAAGGGAAGCATCACAGAAAACTTCGAATGGCTTGGATTCATCAGGAGGAGTCAAGACAGGAGCTGTGACTAGCTTCTCTTTGAGGGTGTTGAAAGCAATGTCACACTCAGGCGTCCAGACATACTTGACATGCTTCTAGAGGAGGTTGGAAAGAGGCTTTGCAATCTTAGAGAAATTCTCAACGAATCTTCGGCAATAGCTTGCAAGACCAAGAAAACTGCGGAGCTGCTTGACATTATGAGGAGGTTCCCAATTCACAATTGCAGACACATTCTCAGGATTAACAGCGATGCCCTTGGCGGAGATGATGTTACCAAGATAAAGAACTTCATCAAGCCAGAACTCAAATTTGGAAAACTTCGCATAGAATTGATGCTCTCTGAGCTTGTCGAGCACCAATCGCAAAATGTTTGGCATGATCCTTCTTATTCTTGGAGAAGACCAAGATATCATCGAGATACACCAGGACGAATTCATTGGTGTAGGGGTTGAAAATGAAGTTCATCATTCGAGAGATCATTGGAGGAGCATTGACAAGGCCGAAAGACATGATAGTATATTCATAATAACCAAAGCTTGTTCTGAATGATGTCTTGGGAATATCTTGTTCACGAATGCGAATCTGATGATAACCCATGCGGAGGTCAAGCTTGGAGAATACTTTAGCACCTTTGAGTTGCTCAAATAGCTCATCAATGTTGGGAAGTGGATACTTGTTCTTGATTGTCTTCTTGTTCAATGGACGGTAATCGACGCACAGTCGGTCCGTGCCATCCTTCTTCTGGACAAAAAGAACTCCACAACCCCATGGAGATGAACTCGGTCTGATCAACCCCAGACGCTCTTGTTCATCGAGTTGTTTCTTCAATTCCTTCAGTTCTTCAGGTCCAAGCTTGTATGGACGCTTGCAAACGGGTTCAGTGCTAGGCTAAAGATCGATAACGAATTCGACTGGCCGATGCGGAGGCATACCCGGAAGCTCTTCTGGAAAGACATCTTGGTACTCACAAACGACTGGAATCTGAGAGATTGCGTCTAGCTCTCCCTTCTCATTGAGAGAAAACAACTGAATGGTTTCATCACGAGCGGCATAGACGATAACATCCTCAGAAGAGTGTGTCAATTGAATTTCCCTAGTAGCACAATCAAGTTGAGCTTTGTGCTGAGAAAGCCAGTCCATCCTGAGAATTACATCAATATCAGAGTCACCAAGGACCATTGGAGAAGACAGAAATCTATAGTCGCCCATCTTGATAGAAACATCCGGAGCCATCATCTTTGTATTCATGAACAAACCCGGAGAGGAAACCACTATCGGCTTAGGCAGATCAACAGTATGCAAATCGCGCATGGATGCAAAAGGCTTTGATATGAATGAAATAGAAGCACTCGTATCAAATAAAACTTTTGCAGGAATATCATTAACTGGAAGATTACCCATTATCATATCAGTAGATTCCTCCGCTTGCGCTGCATTCATCATGTTCACCTTTGCAGACTTGGGATTATGCTTGACCACTGCATTGCTTGAAGATCTCACGGGAGGAGGAGGCGGAAGGCGCCTTTGGTTGAAGCACTTGTTCGCGTAGTGACCTTTCTGCTGGCACTTGTTGCAAATTACCTCTGAGAGCGGACGATGGTAAGGAGCATTTGACCTTGGAGCTTGAGAATTTGACTTGTTCTGATAACCTGGGTTGGGTCGGTGGGAAGATCCACGACCACCTGAGTTCTTCTGCTGATAAGGCTGACGAAACGGAGGAGGAGGAAGGTAGAACTTCTGCTGCTTAGCTGCCACTTGTGAGGAAGAAGAAGACTGAACTGCATCCCTGATTCTCTTCTTAGAAGCCTCACACTTGAGCTGAGCACCTTCTTGCTTGAGGGCCATATTGTAGAATTGATCAAACTGAGTAGGCTCAACAAGAATGAGAGCTAACTTCAGATCCTCTCTAAGGACACCTTTGAATTGATAGATCATACTCTTTTCATCAGGAACGTCTTGTTTAGCGAAGAGAGCATGTTTCTAAAACTGCTTGTTGTATTCGTACACTGACATGTTGCCTTGCTTGAGATTGCAGAACTCCTCACGCTTACTCTCAACAACACTGGTAGGAATGTGGTGAGCTTTAAAGTCCCGACAGAAGTCAGTCCAAGTAATCACTCGACCTCCTCTGGAATCCTTGTATGGATGGAACCAATCAGCTGATTGGTCCTTGAGCTGAAAAGAAGCGAACTTGACGTAGTCCTCAGGCCTGACATTGTTGCATTCAAAATGCTTGTTGATATCCACGAGCCAATCGTCGGCGTCTGTGGCCTCGGCACAGTAGCTGAAAGACTTCGGCTGATTTGCAAGGAACTGGTTGAGGGTAGGAAACTGATGCTGATGATTGAACTGCCCTTGACCTTGATTCCCTTGGTTGCCTTGGCCTTGGTTACGCTCTTGCATTAGCTGAATCAACAACTGAGCATTGGCGTTTGTGGTTGCCATCAAAGCTTGCCATGTCTCCAGAGGCGGAGATGGAGGTGGAGGGTTCGCTTGACTCCCATCATAGCGTTCCGGATTCTGACGCGTTGGCGGAGCCATCCTGAAGAGGGTGACATACGTTAGCATCTTGATAGACAGATAGACAAGTTGAATCAACGGATAGAAATTGCAACATATAGTCTTCACAATAAACATTCGAACAAGGATGAACGAATGAATTCCAAAGTAAACAACACGTCCATTAAGGTGAGAAGCCACTTGATAAGGGGTTGATGAATGAAATAAAAAAGGTATAACTGGAACAAATAAGTGGTAAGGATTACCCAATCACAAACCAAATATCTGCGGGAAGAAATGCTAGAGCTACTTGAATCCCACCTATAAACTCCCGAAACTTTCTGGTTATGCAATCAGCTGTTGGGGATATAGGGGAAGCAATATATCTCACCCAAACTAACAATCCCTACATCCAGCTGTATCCATCCGTCAACACATAACCAAGAAACCTTCGGAAATCGTGTACCTCAACCTTCGAAAAGCATCCGTTATACGAGTTACGACAATACTCCCGAACTCCCCAGTACTGGGTGACGTCGAGGTTATCTCACCAACAACTGCATAAAAGAGATTTTCGATGTCGGCAAAACTCAGGTATTCCAGAACTGCAATGATAAAATTGTGACGACAATACCTCAGAGCTCAACTCCCCGGGACACTGCCACAACCCCTAAATGTCAGGAGGCACCAAGAACAATGTTCTCGTCACAAAACCATCGGAACAATTCCAAGATACCCGCGTGATCCTAAATTTTTTTTTAGTGAAATTTGAGGAGAGGAGAGTCAAAACTTCTACGTCAGGAGACCTCACCAGAGCGACGAAGGGACTGAGGAGTAAAAAGAATCCTACTCTCCAATATATATAATCCTAAGAATCAAAACATTTTTTGTTCTAGACTCAACAACGCCAGCAATCAATCAAGCAAGGGGCTCCTAAGTCGGGGATGGCTCTGATTACCAACTTGTAACGCCCACGATGCGGCTATATCTCCCACGTGTCGAAGCACGACTTAGAGGCATAACCGCATGGTGGTTTTGTCGCAAGAAGGGTCATCTTCACATAATCCCATGTAATGAACAAGAATGGGATAAAGAGAGTTGTCTTACAATCGCCACTTCACACAATACATAAATTAATCCATACATCATTCAAGATACACTCATAGGCCGGCTACGGTCAAATCCAAATGAAAAGAAGACAACCCCAAATGCTAGATTCCCGATCGTCCCAACTGGGCACCTGCATCTGTTTTGGTAGAATCTGTGACTCACGGGGACTCAGCAATCTCACACCCACGAGATCAAGACTATTTAAGCTTGTAGGTAGGAAAGGGGTAATATGGTGGAGCTGCAGCAAGCACTAAGCATATATGGTGGCTAACATATGCAAGTGAGAGCGAGAAGAGAAGCAACACATCGGTCGAGAAGCTAGAAGTGATCCTGAAACTACTTAGGCTCATACATAACCCAAACCGTGTTCACTTCCCGGACTCCGCCGAGAAGAGACCATCACGGCTACACACGCGGTTGATGCATTTTAATTAAGTCAAGTGTCAAGTTCTCTACAACCGTACATTAACAAATTCCCATCTGCCTCATAACCGTGGGCACGGCTTTCGAAAGATAATACCCTGCAGGGGTGTCCCAACTTAGCCCATCACAAGCTCACACGGTCAACGAATGATATACCTTCTCCCGGGAAGACCCGATCAGTCTCGGAATCCCGGTTTGCAAGACATTTCGACAATGGTAAAACTAGACCAGCAAAGCCTCCCGAATGTGCTGACAAATCCAGATAGGAGCTGCACATATCTCGTTCTCAGGGCACACCAGATGGGCAAGACGTCGGGTTGGCATAGACCCTGGTTGCCCAGGGGGCGCCGGACATCGCCCAGGTTGGACCAGCACTCGAAGGAGCACTGGCCTGGGGGGGTAAATAAAGATGACCCTCAGGCTCGCGAAAACCCAAGGGAAAAAGGCTTAGGTGGAAAATGGTAAAACCAAGGTTGGGCCTTGCTGGAGGAGTTTTATTCAAAGCGAACTGTCAAGGGGGTCTCATAAATCACCCAACCGCGTAAGGAACACAAAATCAAGGAACATAACACCGGTATGACAGAAACTAGGGCGGCAAGAGTGGAACAAAACACCAGGCATAAGGCCGAGCCTTCCACCCTTTACCAAGTATATAGGTGCATTAATTAAATAAGAGATATTGTAATATCCCAAAGTATCCATGTTCCAACAAGGAACAAACTTCATCTTCACCTGCAACTAGCAACGCTATAGGAAGGGCTGAGCAAAAGCGGTGACATAGCCAAACAACGGTTTGCTAGGAAAGGATGGTTAGAGGCTTGACATGGCAATATGGGAGGCATGACAAACAAGTGGTAGGTAGAGCTAACATAGCGCTAGAGCAAGCAACTAGCAAAGCAAAGATAGAAATTGCAACATATAGTCTTCACAATAAACATTCGAATAAGGATGAACGAAGGAATTCCAAAGTAAACATCACGTCCATTAAGGTGAGAAGACACTTGATAAGGGGTTGATGAATGAAATAAACAAGGTACAACTGGAACAAATAAGTGGTAAGGATTACCCAATCACAAACCAAATATCTACGGGAACAAATGCTAGAGCTACTTGAATCCCACCTATAAACTCCCGATACTTTCTGGTTATGCAATCAGGTGTTGGGGATACAGGGGAAGCAATATATCTCACCCAAACTAACAATCCCTACATCCAGCTGTATCCATCCGTCAACACATAACCAAGAAACCTTCGGAAATCGTGTACCTCAACCTTCGAAAAGCATCCATTATACGAGTTATGGCAATACTCCTGAACTCCCCAGTACTGGGTGACGTCGAGGTTATCTCACCAACAACTGCATAAAAGAGATTTTTGATGTCGGCAAAACTCAGGTATTCCAGAACTGCAACGATAAAATTGTGACGACAACACCTCGGAGCTCAACTCCCCGGGACACTGCCACAACCCCTAAATGTCAGGAGGCACCAAGAACAATGTTCTCATCACAAAACCATTGGAACGATTCCAAGATACCCGCGTGATCCTAATTTTTTTTAGTGAAATTTGAGGAGAGGAGAGTCAAAACTTCTATGTCAGGAGACCTCACCAGAGCGACGAAGGGACTGAGGATTAAAAAGAATCCTACTCTCCGATATATATAATCCTAAGAATCAAAACATTTTTTGTTCTAGACTCAACAACGCCAGCAATCAATCAAGCAGGGGGCTCCTAAGTCGGGATGGCTCTGATTACCAACTTGTAACGCCCACGATGCGGCTATATCTCCCACATGTCGAAGCATGACTTAGAGGCATAACCGCATGGTGGTTTTGTCGCAAGAAGGGTCATCTTCACACAATCCCATGTAATGAACAAGAATGGGATAAAGAGAGTTGGCTTACAATCGCCACTTCACACAATACATAAATTAATCCATACATCATTCAAGATACACTCATAGACCGGCTACGGTCAAATCCAAATGAAAAGAAGACAACCCCAAATGCTAGATTCCCGATCGTCCCAACTGGGCACCACTACTGATCATCTGGAAACGAAACATAGTAACGACCAAGGTCCTCATCAAACTCCCACTTGAGCTCGATTGCGACACTTCCACTGGTATCCTCGGCACCTGCATCTGTTTTGGTAGAATCTTTGAGTCACGGGGACTCAGCAATCTCACACCCGCGAGATCAAGACTATTTAACCTTGTAGGTAGGAAAGGGGTAATATGGTGGAGCTGCAGCAAGCACTAAGCATATATGGTGGCTAACATACGCAAGTGAGAGCGAGAAGAGAAGCAACGCATCGGTCGAGAAGCTAGAAGTGATCAAGAAGTGATCCTGAAACTACTTACGCTCATACATAACCCAAACCGGGTTCACTTCCCGGACTCTGCCGAGAAGAGACCATCACGGCTACACACGCGCTTGATGCATTTTAATTAAGTCAAGTGTGAACTTCTCTACAACCGGACATTAACAAATTCCCATCTGCCTCATAACCGCGGGCACGACTTTCGAAAGATAATACCCTGCAGGGGTGTCCCAACTTAGCCCATCACAAGCTCTCACAGTCAACGAAGGATATACCTTCTCCCGGGAAGACCCGATCAGTCTCGGAATCCCGGTTTGCAAGACATTTTGACAATGGTAAAACTAGACCAGCAAAGCCTCCCGAATGTGCCAACAAATCCCGATAGGAGCTGCACATATCATGTTCTCAGGGCACACCGGATGGCAAGACGTCAGGTTGGCATAGACCCTGGTTGCCCAGGGGGCGCCAGACATCGCCCAGGTTGGACCAGCACTTGAAGGAGCACTGGCCCGGGGGGGGGGGGGTAAATAAAGATGACCCTCAGGCTCGCGAAAACCCAAGGGAAAAAGGCTTAGGTGGCAAATGGTAAAACCAAGGTTGGGCCTTGCTGGAGGAGTTTTATTCAAAGCAAACTGTCAAGGGGGTCTCATAAATCACCCAACCGCGTAAGGAACGCAAAATCAAGGAACATAACACCGGTATGACGGAAACTAGGGTGGCAAGAGTGGAACAAAACACCAGGCATATGGCCGAGCCTCCCACCCTTTACCAAGTATATAGGTGCATTAATTAAACAAGAGATATTGTGATATCCCAAAGTATCCATGTTCCAACAAGGAACAAACTTCATCTTCACCTGCAACTAGCAACGCTATAACAGGGGCTGAGCAAAAGCGGTGACATAGCCAAACAACGGTTTGCTAGGAAAGGATGGTTAGAGGCTTGACACGGCAATATGGGAGGCATGATAAACAAGTGGTAGGTAGAGCTAACATAGCGATAGAGCAAGCAACTAGCAAAGCAAAGATAGAAATTGCAACATATAGTCTTCACAATAAACATTCGAATAAGGATGAACGAATGAATTCCAAAGTAAACATCACGTGCATTAAGGTGAGAAGCCACTTGATAAGGGGTTGATGAATGAAATAAACAAGGTACAACTTGAACAAATAAGTGGTAAGGATTACCCAATCACAAACCAAATATCTGCGGGAAGAAATGCTAGAGCTACTTGAATCCCACCTATAAACTCCCAAAACTTTCTGGTTATACAATCAGGTGTTGGGGATACAGGGGAAGCAATATATCTCACCCAAACTAACAATCCCTACATCCAGCTGTATCCATCCGTCAACACATAACCAAGAAACCTTCGGAAATCGTGTACCTCAACCTTCGAAAAGCATCCGTTATACGAGTTATGGTAATACTCCCGAACTCTCTAGTACTGGGTGACGTCGAGGTTATCTCACCAACAACTGCATAAAAGAGATTTTCGATGTTGGCAAAACTCAGGTATTCCAGAACTGCAACGATAAAATTGTGACGACAACACCTCGGAGCTCAACTCCCCGGGACACTGCCACAACCCCTAAATGTCAGGAGGCACCAAGAACAATGTTCTCGTCACAAAACCATCGGAACGAATCCAAGATACCCGTGTGATCCTAAAAAAAATTTAGTGAAATTTGAGGAGAGCAGAGTCAAAACTTCTACGTTAGGAGACCTCACCAGAGCGACGAAGGGACTGAGGAGTAAAAAGAATCCTACTCCCCGATATATATAATCCTAAGAATCAAAACATTTTTTGTTCTAGACTCAACAACGCCAGCAATCAATCAAGCAGGGGGCTCCTAAGTCGGGGATGGCTCTGATTACCAACTTGTAACGCCCACGATGCGGCTATATCTCCCACGTGTCGAAGCACGACTTAGAGGCATAACCGCATGGTGGTTTTGTTGCAAGAAGGGTCATCTTCACACAATCCCATGTAATGAACAAGAATGACATAAAGAGAGTTGGCTTAGAATCGCCACTTCACACAATACATAAATAAATCCATACATCATTCAAGATACACTCATAGACCGGCTACGGTCAAATCCAAATGAAAAGAAGACAACCCCAAATGCTAGATCCCCGATCGTCCCAACTGGGCTCCGCTACTGATCATCTAGAAATGAAACATAGTAACGACCAAGGTCCTCATCAAACTCCCAGTTGAGCTCGATTGCGCCACTTCCACTGGTATCCTTGGCACCTGCATCTGTTTTGGTAGAATCTGTGAGTCACGGGGACTCAGCAATCTCACACCCGTGAGATCAAGACTATTTAAGCTTGTAGGTAGGAAAGGGGTAATATGGTGGAGCTTCAGCAAGCACTAAGCATATATGGTGGCTAACATACGCAAGTGAGAGCGAGAAGAGAAGCAATGCATCGATCGAGAAGCTAGAAGTGATCAAGAAGTGATCCTGAAACTACTTACGCTCATACATAACCCAAACCGTGTTCACTTCCCGGACTCCGCCGAGAAGAGACCATCACGGCTACACACGCGGTTGATGCATTTTAATTAAGTCAAGTGTCAAGTTCTCTACAACTGGACATTAACAAATTCCCATCTACCTCATAACCGCTGGCACGGCTTTCGGAAGATAATACCCTGCAGGGGTGTCCCAACTTAGCCCATCACAAGCTCTCACGGTCAATGAAGGATATACCTTCTCCCTGGAAGACCCAATCAGTCTCGGAATCCCGGTTTGCAAGACATTTCGACAATGGTGAAACTAGACCAGCAAAGCCTCTCGAATGTGCCGACAAATCCCGATAGGAGCTGTACATATCTCGTTCTCAGGGCACACCGGATGGGCAAGACGTCGGGTCAGCATAGACCCTGGTTACCCAGGGGGCGCTGGACATC
>NC_041381.1:235826703-235844900 GCF_002162155.2 Triticum dicoccoides | reverse complement strand
AAAATGACCCTCGGGCTCGCGAAAACCCAAGGGAAAAAGGCTTAGGTGGCAAATGGTAAAACCAAGGTTGGGCCTTGCTGGAGGAGTTTTATTCAAAGCGAACTATCAAGGGGGTCCCATAAATCACCCAACCACGTAAGGAACGCAAAATCAAGGAACATAACACCGGTATGACGGAAACTAGGGCGGCAAGAGTGGAACAAAACACCAGGCATAAGGCCGAGCCTTCCACCCTTTACCAAGTATATAGGTGCATTAATTAAACAAGAGATATTGTGATATCCCAAAGTATCCATGTTCCAACAAGGAACAAACTTCATCTTCACCTGCAACTAGCAACGCTATAAGAGGGGCTGAGCAAAAGCGATGACATAGCCAAACAACGGTTTGCTAGGAAAGGATGGTTAGAGGCTTGACATGGCAATATGGGAGGCATGATAAACGAGTGGTAGGTAGAGCTAACATAGCGATAGAGCGAGCAACTAGCAAAGCAAAGAGAGAAGTGATATCGAGGGTATGGTCATCTTGCCTGCAAGGTTCTCAGAGTTGTCGAAAGCTTGATCCTCGTTAGCATACTCAACAGGTTCCTCGTTTACGTACTCATCTCTCGGCTCTACCCAAAGCAAGAACACAAGCAATGGAACCACAATAAAGCACGGTGCAATGCAGAAGCAACATGATGCAATACATGGCATGATATGCGAGATGTGATATGCAATGCTTATGCATGCTCCGGAAGGAAAATGATGAACAAGGCATAAACTTGGCAAACCAAGTATGCCACTGGAAAGATGAGATGATTTTGGTTGAAATCGATATAAAGATCACCGGAATCAGATGCACGGTTTGCAAATGGCAAGCAAAACAAGAATGACACAAATCTGCGGTTTACAGCATGATAGCACTTAGAATACATCAAGAAACTATGCTACAGCACCCCAACGTAACAACAAAGCATATGACAGTGATCTACAGGATATGCTTGACAAAATAGGAACACTAAGCTACGGCTAAATCACACAATAGCAGGTTCAAACAAACATGGCAAAAATGCAAAAGATATCAGCTTGGACATGGCATAAACAGCATCAGGTAGCAATGTTCAGAGCAAGCAATCAACATGCTACAGGAACAAATCATAGAAACTTAAGGCATGGCATGATATTACTAAATGCATAGACCAGAAGTCCTTTACTAACAATGAGCCAAAAAGGATCAGAAGATATGATGGCACCCATGTAAACATAGCAAGTTTCGTTAACAGAATCAGGAAACAGAGCATGGCATTAACGGCATTATGAAGGCATCTTTGTGAACTCGATTCACTCACCACAAGTCATTGCATGACAATATAAGCATAGCACCATAAAGAATACACGTTTATGAAACTAAACATGGCAAGCAAAAGTTTATAGCATGCAAGGATCAACTACAATAACCTTGGAAAAATTGAATAACATGTAAACAATCTGCCAGGAAACATTTTATAGCAAAAGTAGAGCAAGACAATGACATGCTAGACAACTCCATAATTGCCAACAGGGGCGTGGATGGATAGAGCATAACCATATTTTCAAAACATCCTTACTGAAGTATCTCAAAATATGCATGGATCTCTCTCTAGCATCAAGTTTTCATGGCATAAAAATAACAGCAGAACAGGGACTGAAATCAGCAACATCACGAAGCCTAGTTTGCATGCTTGTTCTAGTCACCACATTGATTACAAAAATACATGGCATACAGCCCTATAAAGATGGCATGGCATAGTACAAAACACATGTAGAGCTCATGCACATAAGATGCACACAATAAATGTAGCAAAAATGACAAATGCACACATTCTGTTAACAATCAGAAACTAACATCATATAGCACTCTTGCATCAGGGATTTGGGCATCGAGATGACCTCAAATGAACATGGCCCAATGGAACAAAATGAAGATCACATCGTGATGAACATTTCGATATATCGTGTGCATGAAATGGAGCTACGATGACGAAGTTATGATGCGATGAACATGGCTAAAAAAATATGCAGACTTAGAGAAAAGCGAGGTCAACCTCTAGGGTTCCAGATCTGGATCAGATCGGGTGCGCGGATCAAGGTGGCCGGAGGCTCGCCGGAGCTGGAGAGGAGGAGGCCGGAGACGGACGGGGACGGGGCAACGGCGCGGCGACCGGGGCGGCGGACTGCCGGGGCGGCGCGGCGACCGGGGCGACGGGCTGCCGAGGCGGCGCGGCTGAGGCGACGCTTCAGAGCTCCACGGCGGCGGCGGGGCTGGACGGCGGCGGAGGCGCGGGCGGGGTCGACGAGGCAGAGGCGCGGACGGCGCGGGCGGCGGTGGACGGGCCGCGGGGGCCCCGCGCGGGCCTGACGGGCCGGCCGCGGCGCGTGGGCGCCGGAGCCACGTGGCGGCGGACGGCTGGCTCAGGCGGCAGTGGGCGGACGCGTCCGGCGCCGGGCGGACGTGTCCGGCACGCAGAGGAAGGGGAGACTAGGGCTTTTTCCCGAAAATTGGACGGGGAGGACATATTTATAGGTAGGAGGAGTTTGGAGAGTCCAAATGAGGTGTAGTTTTCGCCCACACGATCGTGATCCGACGGCGGAGAGCATGGAAGTGACTTAGATGGGTTATTGGGCGGTTTTGGAGGGGTGTTGGGCTGCAACCCAAAAGAGGCCTTTGCGGTTACCCGGTTAACCGTTGGAGCATCAAACGACCTCAAAATGGAACGAAACTTGACAGGTGGTCTATCGGTGGTGTACCAAGGCCATTTGGCAAGCCTCGGTCCATTCCAAGAATGTTTAACACCCGCTCACGAAAAGAGACAAGAGGGGTGCGCCGGTGCATGTGGGAGCGTCGGAATGCAAAACGGACAATGGGGAAAATGCTCGGATGCATGAGGCGAACACGTATGCAAATGAGATGCACATGATGGCATGATATGAGATGCATGACATGAACAAAATGCAAAACAAAATACAAAACCCAACCACGGAGGGAATACCATAGCACATAGCCGAAAATGGCAAGAGTTGGAGTTACAAATATGGAAAGTTACATCCGGGGTGTTACAGTTCAGTATGTTTAGCAGCAGGGGGTGTGTGTGTAACAATGGTATTGATGTGCTCATCATCCTCCCCTTCTTGAAATAAAGTCGTCCTCTACGGAAGCTCATCTTCCTCACCCAAATAAGGCTTCAAATCTGCAATGTTAAAAGTGGGACTAACCCCAAAATCTGCAGGCAGCTCATGTTTATATGCATTATCATTTATTTTATCTAACACCTTAAAAGGACCATTAGCACGTGGCATTAGCTTTGATTTGCGCAAATTAGGAAATCTATCCTTATGCAAATGTAACCAAACAAGATCTCCAGGTGCAAACACAACATGTTTTCTACCTTTATCTCCAGCAAGTTTATATTTAGCATTCATACACTCAATGTTTTCCTTAGTTAACTTATGCATTTTGAAAATCAATTCAACATGTTGTTCAGCATCAAAATTAACCTCCTCCGAAGATGGAAAAGGCAACAAATCAATAGGTGCACGAGGTAGGAAATCATACACAATTTTAAAAGGGCACATCTTAGTAGTAGAATGCAATGAACGATTATAAGCAAATTCAATATGAGGCAAGAATTCTTCCCACATTTTCTTATTATTCTTCAAAACAGCCCTAAGCATAGTAGACAATGTTCTATTGACTACTTCAGTTTGTCCATCAATTTGGGGGTGACAAGTAGTACTAAAAAGCAGTTTAGTCCCCAACTTAGCCCATAAACATCTCCAAAAGTGGCTAATAAATTTAGTATCAGGATCTGAAACAATAGTATTTGGCACACCATGCAAGCGAATAATTTCACAGAAGAACAAATCAGCCACATTAACAGCATCATCGCTTTTATGACATGGTATAAAGTGTGCCATTTTCGAGAATCTATCCACGACAACAAATATGCTATCCCTCCCCTTCTTTTGTTTGAGGTAAACCTAAAACAAAGTCCATAGATATATCCTCCCAAGGAACACTAGGTACAGGCAAAGGCATATATAAACCATGAGGATTGAGTACTTAGCTTTTTGACATGTAGTGCAGTGAGCAACAAAGCGCTCAACATCCCGTCTCATCTTTGGCCAAAAGAAATGTGTAGCAAGTACGTCCTCCGTCTTCTTCACGCCAAAGTGTCCCATTAGTCATCCTCCATGCGCCTCCTGCAACAACAAAAGACGAACGGAGCAAGTTGGAATGCATAGCTTGTTAGCACGGAACACAAATCCATCAATAACGATGAACTTGTTCCATGTTCTTCCTTCTTTACAATTCTGCAATACATCTTTAAAATCAGCATCATGCACATATTGATCTTTGATGGTCTCCAAACCAAATATTTTGAAGTCAAGTTGTGAAAGCATAGTATAGCGACGAGACAATGCATCAGCAATAACATTTTCTTTACCCTTCTTGTGTTTAATGACATAAGGGAAAGTCTCAATGAATTCAACCCATTTAGCATGTCTACGATTAAGTTTAGCTTGACTTTTAGTATGTTTCAAAGATTCATGATCAGAATGTATAATAAATTCTTTGGGCCATAAATAATGTTGCCATGTTTCTAATGTCCGAACAAGAGCATATAATTCTTTATCATAAGTAGAATAATTCATTCTAGGCCCACTCAATTTTTCAGAAAAGCATGCAACAGGTATGCCATTTTGTAATAACACACCTCCTAATCCAATTCCACTAGCATCACATTCAAGCTCAAATGTCTTATTAAAATCAGGAAGTTGGAGTAAAGGAGCATGTGTCAACTTATCTTTCAACACCGTGAAGGCTTCTTCCTGTGTAGTACCCCAAACAAAAGGCACATCCTTCTTTGTAAGCTCATTGAGAGGTGCAGCAATGGTGCTGAAATCTCTCACAAAACGCCTATAGAATCCAGCGAGGCCAAGAAAACTCCTCACTTGTGTGACCGTTTTGGGCTGCGGCCAACTCTCAATAGCTTCATTCTTGGCTTTATCAACTTCAATTCCCTGTGGAGTAACAACATAGCCAAGAAAAGACACTCGGTCGGTGCAAAAGGTGCACTTCCCAAGGTTATCAAACAAACGTGCATCACGTAGAGCAATAAAAACAGCACGTAAATGTTCCAAATGTTCCTCCAAAGATCTGTTATAAATCAATATGTCATCAAAGTAAACTACCACAAATCGTCCAATGAAATCACGTAAAACTTAGTTCATTAATCTCATGAAAGTACTAGGTGCATTAGTTAACCCAAAAGGCATGACTAACCACTCATATAATCCAAAATTAGTTTTAAATGTTGTTTTCCATTCATCCCCCAATTCCATACGAATTTTATGTATCCACTACGCAAATCAACTTTGGAGAATATTGTAGAGCCACTCAATTCATCAAGCAGATCATCTAGCCTAGGAATAGGATGACGATAACGAATAGTAATATTATTAATGCCTCTACAATCAACACACATACGCGATGTACCATCCTTTTTCAGCACTAGAATAATAGGAACAGCACAAGGACTAAGGGATTCGTGTATATAACCTTTGTCGAGAAGGTCTTGTACTTGACGCATAATCTCCTTCGTCTCCTCTGGATTGGTACGGTATGGCGCAAGGTTTGGCAGTGAAGCACCGGGAATTAAGTCAATTTGATGCTCAATCCCTCGAATAGGCGGTAATCCCGGTGGCACGTCTTGTGGAAAGACGTCAGCAAACTCCTGCAAAATGGTAGCGTCAGTAGGAGGCAAAGAGGAAGGCACGTCCTCGAATGAAAATATTGCCTGTTTGTACACAAAAGCATAGCAAATAGATTTGCTGAAATCTAGCTCATCAATATCAGATTCGGTGGCAAATAAAAATGCACTTTTCAATTTAATTTCAGAAGCAACACTAGATGGTTTATTATTAGGCTTCATTTGTTGCTCAAATTCTTTTACCACAATCTGATTTTCACTCTTATTCTGGTCCTGTTTTGCTTTATTAGCTCTATTAATATCATCTTTCAAAATGGAGGGAGTCATAGGAAGCAAAGTAATATTTTTATCCTTAATAAGGTGGCGCAGCACCTAGAATAGCCTCTGGACGAAAGTTATGAAGTAGCATCTTGTATATTTCGTCCAAGGCTTCATGCACTCATTATGGTGGCTTCAACGTCCTGAAATCATCACTTGTAACTCTGTTTTTGTTCCCCTTGCGCATGCCATCATCTCAATGCTTGTTCTTGCTCCAATGTTCATCCTTTTCCAAGCTAGGCCCTTCATTTGTAAGCAAAATAAATGTATCCAATTTAGGCAGCATCATATTCTCATGAACATTAGAATCATTACCAAGAAACAAAAGTACCTGGTAATTTAATTGACGTGTGTGAGCTCTAGTAATTGGTCCAGTATGTATAGCAGCAGGGGTTGTGGGTGTAACAATGGTATTGATGTCCTCATCAATACCTTTGCAACGGCGTCTCGGTCCTGACCGCCTTCCTTTTAAGCCTACCCGACTTCGGTGCCCCTTGTTGGCGAGTCACTGCGGGTTCGGCTTGGCGCCCCGATGGCCTTCCCTGTAAGATGCAACACATGTGTGGTAGGTGAAGTGTAAATAGGGAATCCTTTTTGGAAGTTGGGACTCTGGCTTTACTTACCTGGGATGCAGGGAGTAGGCCAGTATAATCAGCCATGATGGCCACCATCACACCATCACAGCTTAATTGGTAAAATGTCCTGTCAACAAGCTCCACAAATGTGTCCGGATCTTCTTCGAGTACGGGGTCGAGAGCCCGGTTGGGGTCCTCTGGTTGTGGAGATGGGCTGTGAACATCCTTCATAGCTCTTCGCAGTTCCTGCTATGAATTGACGAAGTAAACATCTATGCTAAAAACATGGGAAAGACTAGAATAAAAGATAGCGACTCACCCAGCTTGGGGGGTTGTACATGGAGAATCCATCCCATGGCTTGATATGGATGAACCCCTCGTCTTCTCCTTTGTACAAATCGGACAATATCTTCACCAGAGCGGCGGGAGAGTCCGGACCTTTACGGCCGCAGCGGGTGGCATCATCTTCTCCATTGAAGTGTCACATGGGTTTTCCCAGATATTGAAGTGGCTGCACTCCCCACATTATGCATATGGACATAACCTCGATTATTGTCAGTCCTAATTTGGCCAGCATATTTATCCTGTCCATCAGGAAAAGGATCTCTCTGTTGCCTTCCTCAGTGGGGCTCCAGGGGCACCAGCTGTGGCGTTTCTTTAACGGGGCATTTACAAACTTGGGAAGGCCCTTCCAAACAGGGTCTGCAAGAGGGACGTCCTCCACGTAGAACCATTCCAAGGGCCAGTCTTCGGATGTCTTCTTCGAGGTGCCAGATAGGTATCCGGTCCCAGCGATGCGCCATATTTCGGCTCCGCCCACTTGATATACCGACCCCTCCTGAGTGCGGGGTACGAGGCAGAATAGTCTCTTCCACAGCTCAAAATGAGCTTCGCAACCCAGAAATAGCTCACAGAAGGCAACATAGCCTGCGATATGCAATATGGAGGCTGGGGTGAAGTTATGCAGCTGGAGGCCGTAGAACTCCAGGAGCTCGTGGAGGAAAGGATGGATTGGAAATCCGAGTCCCCTCAGCAAATAGGGGACGAAGCATACCCGCTCTCCCTTGGATGGGTTTGGAGAGCTCTCCGCTTGGTCCCCACCATTATAAGTGGCTAGTCCAGCTTGGACGGGGACCATGTACGCAGGCGGGAGAAACCCCTTGGTCTGCAACTCTACGAGTCGGCTGTGGGGGACAGAACATTTCTCCCAATCGCCTGGCCTATTGCTATGGGAGCGAGAGGAGGAACCACGACGACCGGCCATGGTGGTATGGATTTTTTCGGGCGTGCTCTGATGAATACTCGTTGGGAGGAGATGGTGTGATTTGGATCTGAGAACCCCATCTCTTTTATAGGCGATTTACTCGCATGGTCGGGCTGGCAAATGTAAAAATGCCTCGACTTCTCGCATTCGCTCGACACATGGAGACAACCGTTATTAAAGCACAGAAGCCGAGGAGCTCGACATTCATGAGGAGTCATACACTACTCATTACAACAATACTCTGGAGGATTTGGAGAAGAACCCGCCTTGCAATGTCGAAGACAATCTGCATGCCGGACTCATCGTCATGGAAGCCTGGTTCAGGGGCTACTGAGGGAGTCCTGGATTAGGGGGTCCTCGGACAGCCGGACTGTATACTTTGGCCGGACTGTTGGACTAGGAAGATACAAGATTTAAGACTTCGTACCATGTCCGGATGGGACTCTCCTTTGCATGGAAGGCAAGCTTGGATATTCGGATATGTAGATTTCCTTCTCTGTAACCGACTCTGTGTAACCCTAGCCCCCTCCGATATCTATATAAACCGGAGGGTTTAGTCCGTAGGACAACAACAATCATAATCATAGGCTAGCTTCTAGGGTTTAGCCTCTACGATGTCGTGGTAGATCAACTCTTGTAATACTCATATCATCAAGATCAATCAAGCATGAAGTAGGGTATTACCTCCATCGAGAGGGCTCGAACCTGGGTAAAACATCGTGTCCCCTGCCTCCTGTCACCATTAGCCTTAGACGCACAGCTCGGGACCCCCTACCTGAGATCCGCCGGTTTTGACACTGACACCGGGCGCCTGGATCGTGGCCGAACGCGATGAACTCCATGGGGAAAAGGGCAACTCTGGGCAAAATTCAGATGAATTTGTGGATGGAAATTGCGGATAAGATGGGGGAAAGCTAGATCCACTCGATGCAAAGCAGATCCATGGATCAAATCCAACAAAACTTCATCACACCATCAAATCACAAAAAAAAATTGGGTGCTATTTTTGGTGGGGAATTTCAGATTTAGGACGAAAACAACAAAATCAAGCTAGAAAACATGGGGCGGGGGCTCCAAAAACGTGATCAACGTGGCTCATGATACCAAGATGATGTAGGGCGGAACCCTAGGGGACGATCTTTCTCGTTTGGAGAGGATCCCTATGAGGAACATGAAGAACACGAGGAGGGGAACGAGAGAAATCACGGGGAAACACAAGAGGAAAACACTCAACCAACGAGAATATGATCACATCGAAACACAAGTAGAGATACAAGATTCAACTCTGACAAAGGATGATACAAAGGGTAACCGATTCTTCTCCGTGAGGAGGTCTTGATGATGGTCTTCTCCGGATGGAGGTCTTGAATCCAGGTGGATCTTCTCCGGATGGAGGTGTCGGTCCCTCACGAGGAGTAGATCCGGATGGATGAGCGAGGCTCTATCTCATAAATGAGCTAAATCAACGCTAACCCTAAAACGTAGGTGGAGAGGGAGTATATATAGTCTAAGGGCCAAAGGGATACATGGGCCTTAGCCTGGAGGCGCTGCACGCAGGAAGGAGGGGGCTGGATGTACGGGTGTTCGGCTGGATTCCGGGCACTCGCGAGGGGCCGGATGTCCAGGCTGTTGGGCCGGATGTCCAATCTAGTGGAGTCGGCCTTGGTGCTCTCTGGATAGACGGGGCCGGATGTCCGGGGCTTCTGGAGGAGCCGGATGTCCGGGGTGATGGCCGGATGTCCGGGCTGTCGGGTCAGCCTTCTATGCTCCCTGGGTGGCATGTCCGGATGTCCGGGCTTGTGGCCGGATTTCCGGGGCGGTGGGCCGGATGTCTGGTATGGACGCCGGATGTCCGGGCCCTATAGCTTCTTCTGCAGAATCCTGGCTGTGGGGAAGATCTCCAGGGGCCGGATGTCCGTGGCCATGGCCGGATGTCCGGTGCCTGGAAGCTGTCCTCGCCTTCTTCTGTTGGTTATCTTCTTCCGTGGACTTGGGGGCTTCACCATCTTCATGTGCATCCTCGGGAGGGTCTTCTTGGTACCTAATCATGCACAACATTTCGGACATAGGTAGTAGCCATGTCTCGAGAATATCATATGAGATATCACTAAGGAGAGAAGTCACCTCGGTCTCGAGAGCTCTAGCTCGTGCTCTAGTCATGGGTCCTCTTGGTGCGTGGTGAGATGATGATAGTTCCATGAGGATGACCGAAGGATGCTCAACATCAGCATCCCTCCCACTCGGGGGCATAGCGCAAGCCCATCCTTGCCTAAGTTAAAAAACTGCGCCGAGTGAGAGCATCCCTCCCACTCCGAGGCTTAGCAGCGAGCCCGTCCATGCCTAATTAAAAAACTATGCCGAGTAAGGGCATCCCTCCCACTCGGAGGCTTAGGCACGAGCCCATCTGTCGGATATCGGGTTCCGGCAAAACCCTTAGGTTTGAACTCTGGGGTGCGCGCGAAGATCTTCCCCCTACCATTCCACGTCCCAACACCTTGTTGAGAATCTAACCTACATGATGAACACGAGGGATGCAAGGTTTATACTGGTTCTGGCCACCGTTGTGGTGTAATACCCTAATCCAGTGTGTGATGTGGTGGATTGCCTCAGGGGCTGATGATGAACAGTACAAAGGAAGACAGCCTCGCGAGAGGTGTTCTTGGGCTAGTGCAGTGTACTACTTGGGTGAGTTCGATCGCCTCTGGATCTAATGATAACTCGATCCCCTCCCTCTACTGTGGTGGCTATCCCTATATATAGAGGCCCTGGTCCTCTTCCCAAATATTGAGCGGGAAGGGAGCCAACAACGGACATTTTGAAGGGCAACATCTGGTACAAGTTATCCTGACTAAAGTTGGTCTTCGACTGCCAAAGGCACTGGCGATGACACCGTCTTGGGCTCCACGCTGACCTCCGTCCTGCCGCTCTGCTAGTCTTGGTCTCGTTGCACCGAAATGGTAACCTTTGCTTGATGCCTCAGTACTCCGTGCTTGCGCTTGCCCCCTTTGCACCAAAGAGGAAACGAGGACACTACACAGGCTGGCGCCCTCCTGGTATCGATCGTCATGGCTTGCATCATGAGCACCTTGCGAGGTATCCCTGCCTTGATCTCTCCACCTCCTCACGAGCCTGCCTGGTGAGGCCGTCCCTGAGGAAGCCTTGCGTCGTCCGTCCCACGAGGCTTAGCCCCTCGTGAGGGTCTTGAGCTTGAGTTGATGAAGATGGGCAGTACTGGGCCACCCCTTGAGCCACGCCACAGGCCGCAAGCAGGCAAGTCTAGGGACCCCCATTCCAAGAATGCCAACAATAGCCCCAGGGCCCAAGGCGTGCTCGGACTTGGCTTAGCAGTGAAGCGAAAGGGCAAGCGCGGAGCGCCGCGGGCCCCAACAGCCTGAGGCCTTGGTCGCCATATGGCGGTTGATTGGATGTGGGCGTCTCCACTTCCCCATGCTACCTCGACAACTCCCTGATTTGATGAATTCCTGCATGCATGGAGGGTCATGATTACCTGCGATCACGGAGGCCGATGGTTGGCCTCCTCTGGACTATAAGTACACAGAGGCGCGAGCCCTCGCAGTCCATCTCTCCTTGCCTTGCTCGCTTTTTCTTCCTCGCTCCTCCTCCATCTTATCGCCAGTGGCACCGATCCGCCGGTTCTCAACTGAGGAGAAAGGAAAGGCCCCCCAAGAGGGGCCCGACCCGCACCCGACGAAGAAACGGCCGGTACTCGGCCGCCGCGATGAGGTTGCTCAGCCGGAGGCATTGAGGCCCTAGTATGAGCGGCCGCCTCCTAGGTTTCCGCTCCTATTGTACGCTCAGGCCGAGGGCCCTAGAGAAGAAGACGACGAGCGGTGCCGCCCACGCCGTTGGCGACATTGACGGGCCACGGCGGTGCGCGTCGTTGCTCCTGGAGTCCATGTTGCGGACTCCTCTCGCATGCTCGTGCTCCATGCCGCCATACCTCCAAGCTCATAGATCCGCTTTCCTCCTTTCTTCACCTTCGAGATGCCGCCACGAGGGCCTCTCGAGCTCTGGCTGCAGCATGCCGACTGCGGTACCCCGGCGACCGGAGCGGAGGTTGAGGTCGTTGCTCCGGGCAAAGTCTACATGACTCGAGGCTAGGGCGAGATTGCCCGGGTCCGCCGAACAGGGGGCGCCTTCATGATTCATTTTGAATACGATGGCGCCTCCTTGATGCTCTTCGAGGTCTTTGACATGGATGGACGCCGGCTGGAGTGTTGCCCCAGATGTGGCAGCCAGGACGTCAACGTGGCGAGGGCTAGGCCTGCCGCCCGCTTCCCTAGCGGCTCCTTCTGGCAGCAGCAGTGACGCTTGGGGGTCCAACGACTCTCCTGAGCTTCTCGTGACTTCGGAGACGAGCGACGACAGCTATGAGCCCTCGAGACGACAGCTATGAGCTTCTCGTGACTCCGGAAACGAGCGACGACAGCTATGAGCTGCATCAGGATGCCAACGCGGCTGATCTGGATGGGGTTGGCGCCGGCCCCTCGTGGCCCACTATTGATGATGGCGTCGGCCATGGAGGCACATGTAGTCAGGGTTCCTTAGGATTTGCGCCTCTTGTTTCCTGCGAGGAATCAAGGAATTACCCCGTGGGGGCATGTAAAGCGTATGTTGTGTCTTTTGTTGATATTATCCTTATCATGAAGTGGTGCAAGATGCTTGTCCTGTCTCGGCTCGGTTCCCCCTTTCTAACCTCGCGATGGCTTGGTGCTCTATGCTGACAGGTCCCGGTCCCCAGGCAAGCTTCAGCCGTCGCTCGTACGCCAGGTCGCAATGCCGTGGTCAAGGCTAGGAGGTGAGCGGCCCGAGGTCCAGTAAGAGCCCCCGAGGCGCGATGCTCAGGAGGTCCCATTTAGCGCTCAAGCAGCCGCTGAAAGGCGAGAAAGGAAGGCAACGTCGCCGTCACAGAGCCGCAATGAGTGGAGGTTTGGCGCTGCATCGATTAGCTATTCTAGCAGCAGGACTTATATCGAAAGCATGGAGCCGTTCCTTCGCAAGGTGCCGGACTTGCACGTCGGCAGCTGGGATGTATCTGAGTCAGACCTTCGCGAGCTCCTCCTCCCCTTCTCCGCATTCTCCTTCGTGCTCTATGTCCTCAGGTCCCAGCCCTCGAGTGAGCTCAGCCGCCGCTGGTATGCCAGGTCGCGATGCCGTGGACAAGGCCAGGGGGTGAGGGCTGGAGAGCCAGTAAGAGCTCCTGAGTCACGATGCTCAGGAGCCCCCCTTTTAACGCGCGAGCGGATCGTACGGGCAAGGGAGAGAGAGAGGGCTCGTGACGCCCCCCACATTGTTCCTCAGGTAGTTCCTGTAAGCCAACACGAGAGAAGCAAGGGTTTCCATTACGATTGTCGGCCAGCCATTGGTTGCTCCGAGAGGGTGATGAGGGCACTGAGGGCCTGGTGAGGTGGCGATTGCGGGGCTGCCACGGGCCAGAGCTCGACCGCTCAGATTTATCGACGTTGCAGGGACGGACCCATGCACAAGCGCCATGCCAGAGCGAGTGGCTCCAAAGGGTAGGTGTCAATCGAGCAGGCGATTATCACAGGGAGGTCATGAACAAAAGGTGAATTAGCTTAGGTAGATGCAGGAAAGATACATGCCACTAGGTCAGGCCCGAGCAGCTTGGGGATGATGCAGCCCGAGGGGCGCCCCCAGCAAAGTGAACTAAAGACATAAGCAAAACGGATACATGCCGCGGGGATGGACCCACGCGACCTGGGAATAATGCAGCCCTGAGGGCGCTCCCAGCTGAAATTAAACTCGAAAGATGTCACCTGATATCATTGTAGAGCGGGTGTTGGAGTAGCTGACGATGCACGGTGAAGAAGCCGATCCTCATGAGCCTTGGGAGGCTCTGGGGGTCCGGGCGGCTCCTCAAGGTCCATCTCCATCTCTGCCAGGAACACGCGGTGCCTGGCCTCCTGAGCTTCTAGTATGCTCCTCATTAGGCGCTGGTGAGTAGCAGCCGCGTTCGGTAGGCTGAAAGGCATGCAAATGTAGCTGTGAGGTGGACCCTCGCAACGTCCCACGCGCGAAGGCCAGAAACGCTACTGAGACGCGACTCGGTTGAGCCCTGGGTAGTCGATGTAGACGTGCAGCCTGCCATCCTCGCCTAGATGGGGAGCTACGCCAGGCAAGCAGCGATTGCGGCGCATGTCTCTCGAGTCTCGATTCCTGTAGCTCCTGAGTGACCTTGGTGATGAACTCCTGAGGGTTGGGCCCTCCTTGCCTCATGCCTTCCCGAGGGAAACGTGCCATGAAGCATGCCTCTAAATGGTGCCCGAGCGCCTCCCTCTTGATCTTGGCAAAGTCTGAGGCCCTCTAGGAGAGAGCCCCCGAGCCTTGCCCGAGGAGGGCGCCGGGCACGCCTTCCTATGCGATGGAGGGAGGAGCCCCTTGGAGGGGCGCAGATCCTGGCGCAGTGCCTCCGGAGATGCCTGCCTCCTGAGGCCTTGAGATGGGTGATGTCTTCTTCTTCTTGGGAACTGCCTCGAGAGGGTTCCCACTCTTGCTTTCTGGGTCCTCGACTGATGCAGCCTGGCAAGCACGCTCGAGAGAGTGCACCGCATCCTTCTCTTCGCAGGGGACTGTGATGACTCCGCCGTTTCCCGGCATCTTGAGGACATTGTATCCATGGTGAGTCACTGCCATGAACCTGGCCAGGGGTGGATACCCGAGGATGGCATTGTATGGCAGGCGAATGTGGGCAACGTCAAAGTCGATGAGTTTGATACGGTAGTTCTTGCGCTGTCCAAAGGTGACAGGGAGGCGGACCTGCCCTATCAGGGTGGTGGAGCCATCAATGACTCCTGAGAAAGGCTTGGTTGGCTGAACCTGATCATATGGCACTTGGAGATTGTTGAACGTCTCCATGGACAGAAGTTGAGTCCAACACCGCCATTGATGAGGGTCCTCGTAACTTGCACATTGCTGATGACTGGAGAACAAAGCATTCGGAGGACCCCGGCTGTAGCCGCACACTTCAGCTGATCCGCTGAGCTGAACGTGATGGCGCACGTGGACCACCTGAGAGGGCGCGTGGCCTCGAGCTTGGGGAGGAATGTGTTCACCTCGCGAGCAAACTGCTTGAAGATGCGCTGAGAGGCAGGGGCCTGGACACCGCCCAAGATGCAAGTGATAGCACGTGGCTCCTGGAAGACCCCAGCCCCCTCGTCCTGATGATTGTTGTCATTCCTTCTTGGCAGTGGTGGCAGAGGAGCAAGGCCTGCGTTGCCCTACGGGCGATCCTCGCGAGGCTAATCCCTACAAGCCCCCTCGCGAGGTTGGTCCTGCCAGCGGTCGTCGCGAGGTCGGTCATGCCACCCTTGGCGAGGGCCTCGGTCGTCCCATTGTCCTCCACCTCTTCCTCCTCCAAGGCCGTAGCCCCGATTGTTGCGCTCGGGGCGTCGACCGATACGTCCTTCTCGCACGGCCCTGAGCTCTTGGCATTCGTTGGTGTTGTGGGTGTGGAGGTCGTGGTACACGCAGTACCGGCTGCCCTTGGACGACTCTGGCTGGTCCCTACCGGGCTTCATTTCTGGTTCTGCTGCGAGCATAGCTGCTCCTTTGCGCTTCATGTCCTTGTCCTTGGCTTTCTTCTCTTCAGGGTCAGCGGTTGGGAGCTCGAGAAGGGAGAGGCGCCTCTCCTTAGCCCCTGCGCACTTGGTCGCCAGGTTGAACAGCTCCAGAGATGTGCACAGATCCTCGTGGATTGCCAGTTCCTCCTTCATCTTGACGTTGCGGACGCCATCAGAGAACGCTGAGATGATGGCCTCCTCGGTCACCTTGTGAATCTTGAGGCGAGCGCTATTGAAGCGCTGGATGTACTTCTGCAGCATCTCTCCAGGTTGCTGCTTGATGCGGCGCAGGTCACCCACGACTGGAGGACGGTCACGAGTGCCCTGGAAGTTGGCGATCAAGCGGGTGTGCATCTCGCCGCAAGAGGGGATCATGCCAGGAGGCAGGTTCAGGAGCCAGGTGCGGGCACCATCTTTGAGTGCCATGGGAAACCAATTCGACTTGACCTTCTCGTCTCCATTGGCCGCTTCGATGCCTACCTCGTAGAGCTGCAGGAATTCCGCGGGGTCGACAGTGCCGTCGTAGCGAGGAAGCAGATCCGGCTTGAACTTGCCCGGCCAGGCGACACTGCGTAGCTCCATGGTGAAGGCGTGGCAGCCTGCTGTGGCCACCGGAGCCCTTTGCTGACGGGGGCTCACTCCTGGGGATTCCCGCGCGCCGCCGCCAGGGGCAGCACGGGGTCTTGACATGCTGGCGCAAGGATGCGGTCTTGACGTGCTGGAGTAGGGAGCATGCGAGCACCTTCTTGGGGACGAGGGATTTCTTGGCAGCTCCTTTCTTGTCGCGTGGGCGCTGGAAGCGGTGGGTCTTGTCCAGGGGCCACGAGCCTTGGAGCAGGGCGCCTTCTTGGGGAGGAGGTGGCGGAGGCACCTCCTGAGCTGCATCACCCACACACGATGGAGGGCGAGGCAGTGAGAGGGACGGCGCAGGGGAGCCCCCTGCGACGCTGACAAGCTCGGTGATGCGAGCGAGCCACTCCTCGTAGAGGTCATCGACGGGGCGGTAGTGCAGGAGCTCACGTGCCAGGAGCAACACGGAATGCGCGTCCGTGGGAGCGCGACGAGCGTGCGACGACGAACCAGCTGGAGTTAGCGACGGAGTAGCGGTGCAGCCTTCCCACCGCATCGAGGGATGCAGCGACGACGCCTGCTGCTTGTTCCCCGCCGGGCTGGTGGCGGCGTTGGCGACAGGCGACGGAGAACGATGGGGAGGCCCACCGACGGGAGCCGTCTGAGCGACACGGGCGGCGAGAGCAGCCCGACGCTCGGCGCGAGCTCGGCGAGCGTCAGCCATGGATGCGATGAACGATCAAACGCGGAACAACGGAAGAAAGATTCCAGCGCACCCCTACCTGGCGCACCAAATGTTGGATATCGGGTTCCAACAAAACCCTTAAGGTTCGAGCTCTGGGGTGCACACGAAGATCTTCGCCCTACTGTTCCACGTCCCAACGCCTCGCTGAGAATCTAAGCTACACGATGAACACAAGGGATGCAAGGTTTATACTGGTTGGGGCCACCGTTGTGGTGTAATACCCTAATCTAGTGTGTGGTGTGGTGGATTGCCTCAGGGGTTGATGATGAATAGTCAAAGGAAGAACAACCTCGCGAGAGGTGTTCTTGGGCTGGTGCGGTGTACTAGTTGGGTGAGTTCGATCGCCTCTGGATCTAATGAGAACTCGATCCCCTCCCTCTTCTGTGGTGGCTATCCCTATATATAGAGGCCCTGGTCCTCTTCCCAAATATTGAGCGGGAAGAGAGCCAACAATGGCCATTTTGAAGGGGAACATCTGGTACAAGTTATCCTGACTAAAGTTGGTCTTCGACTGCCAAAGGCACTGGCAATGACGCCGTCTTGGGCTCCACGGTGACCTCCCTCCTGCCGCTCTGCTAGTCTTGGTCTCGTTGCACCAAAATGGTGACCTTTGCTTGATGCCTCGGTACTCCGCGTCTGCGCTTGCCCCCTTTGCACCAAAGAGGAAACGAGGACACTACGCAGACTGGCGCCCGCCTGGCGCCTGCCTGGTCTCAATCGTCATGGCTTGAGTCATGAGCACCTCGCGAGGTACCCCTGCCTTGATCTCTCCACCTCCTCGTGAGCCTGCCTGGTGAGGCCGTTCCTGAGGACGCCTTGCGTCGTCTGCCCCGTGAGGCTTGGCCCCTCGCGAGGGTCTTGAGCTTGAGTTGATGAAGATGGGCCGTACTAGGCCACCCCTTGAACCATGTCGCAGGCCGCAAGCAGGCAAGTCTGGGGACCCCCTTTCCCAGAACGCCAACACCATCCTCGCCTAAGTTAAAAAAATTACTCCGAGTGAGAGCATCCTTCGCACTCGGGGGCTTAGCCGCAAGCCCGTCCTCGTCGAAGTTAAAAAACTACTCTGAGTGACAACATCCCTCCCACTCGAGGGCTTAGCCTTGAGCCTGCCCTCCCCTAAGTTAAAAATGTACTCGCCTAAGTATTTGAAAATCCTACCGAGTGACGAGCAAGCCTCTCACTCGGGGGCTTAGCTGCGAATCCGTTTCGCCTAAGTATTTAAAAATCCTACCGAGTGGAGAGCAAACCTCCCACTCGGGGGCTTAGCTGCAGTCCAGTACTCATCTAAGTATTTGAAAATCCTACCGAGTGGAGATCAAACCTCCCACTCGGGGGCTTAGATGCGAATCTGTTTCGCCTAAGTATTTGAAAATCCTACCGAGTGATGAGCAAG
>NC_041381.1:235809972-235826348 GCF_002162155.2 Triticum dicoccoides | reverse complement strand
AAGTATTTGAAAATCCTACCGAGTGGAGAGCAAACCTCCCACTCGGGGGCTTAGCTGCAGTCCGGTACTCGCCTAAGTATTTGAAAATCCTACCGAGTGGAGAGCAAACCTCCCACTCAAGGGCTTAGCTGCAGTCTAGTACTCGCCTAAGTATTTGAAAATCCTACCGAGTGGAGAGCAAACCTCCCACTCGGGGGCTTAGCCGCAGTCTAGTACTCGCCTAAGTATTTGAAAATCCTACTGAGTGGAGAGCAAACCTCCCACTCGGGGGCTTGGCCGCAGTCCAGTACTCGCCTAAGTATTTGAAAATCCTACCGAGTTGACAGAGGCAAAGGTGTCCCGTCTTTCGATGAGATGATGGATATCGCTTTGGTGGAAGTCGACTTTGACGATCCGACTATGAACGTGCGAGGACGTCGCGCCTTAGCAATCGCTAAACCAACTCCGAGAGGTTATTGACCACGCCGTAGCACGATCAACCTGACCACGAGGGTCTGTTTCCTGCAAGCAAATGAAGAACAAGCAAGAAACTAAGATTGCAATCTGGATATTGCGAATATAAGATGAAAGCTTTATTGATCAAGGTGGGGTTCTGTGAACACAAACGAAGTATGCGAAGTTGCAGCTATGGCGAACTTTAATCTAAACAAAACCCAAAGTCTAAACGGTGCCCTAAGGGCTGTATATATGGAGGAAGAGAGGGGGAATTTCGTGGCCCTTGGTGGAGGGGTCCGAAATCAAGCCTATCTCTTGTTTCCCCACACATACGGACTCTAAAAATAGCCTATACTTATGTATTTCGAAATTACATGGGCCTGGCCCAATAAAAAGGTGACGCAGCACCTATAATAGCCTCTGGACGAAATTTATGAAGTGACATCTTGTATATTTCGTCCAAGGCTTCATGCACTCGTTATGGTAGCTTCAAAGACCTGAAATCATCACTTGTAACTCTGTTCTTGTTCCCCTTGCGCATGCCATCATCTCCATGCTTGTTCTTGCTCCAATGTTCATCCTTCTCCAAGCTAGGCCCTTTATTTGTAAGCAAAACAAATGTATCCAATTTAGGCAGCATCATATTCTCATGAACATTAGAATCATTACCAAGAAACGAAAGTACCTGGTAATTTAGTTGGCGTGCGCGAGCTCTAGTAATTGGTCCAGTATGTATAGCAGTAGGGGTTGTGGGTGTAACAATGGTATTGATGTCCTCATCATCCTCCCCTTCTTGAAATGAAGTCGTCCTCGACGGAAGTCATCTTCCTCTCCCAAATAAGGCTTCAAATCTGCAATGTTAAAAGTGGGACTAACCCAAAATCTGCAGGCAGCTCAAGTTTATATGCATTATCATTTATTTTCTCTAACATTTAAAGGGACCATCAGCACGTGGCATGAGCTTTGATTTGCGCAAATCAGGAAATCTATCCTTACGCAAATGTAACCAAACAAGATCTCCAGGTGCAAACACAACATGTTTTCTACCCTTATCTCCAGCAAGTTTATATTTGGCATTCATACGCTCAATATTTTCCTTAGTTAACTAATGCATTTTTAAAATCAATTCAGCACGTTGTTTAGCATCAAAATTAACCTTCTCTGAAGATGGAAGAGGCAACAAATCAATAGGTGCACGAGGTAGGAAACCATACACAACTTCAAAAGGGCACATCTTAGCAGTAGAATGCAATGAACGATTATAAGAAAATTCAATATGAGGCAAGAATTCCTCCCACATTTTCTTATTACTCTTCAAAGCAGCCCTAAGCATAGTAGACAATGTTCTATTGACTACTTCAGTTTGTCCATTAGTTTGGGGGTGACAAGTAGTACTAAAAAGCAGTTTAGTCCCCAACTTAGCCCATAAACATCTCCAAAAGTGGCTAAGAAATTTAGTATCACGATCTAAAACAATAGTATTTGGCACACCATGCAAGCGAATAATTTCACGAAAGAACAAATCAGCAACATTAACAGAATCATCGCTTTTATGACATGGTATAAAGTGAGCCATTTTCGAGAATCTATCCACGACAACAAATATGCTATCCCTCCCCTTCTTTGTTCGAGGTAAACCTGAAACAAAGTCCATAGATATATCCTCCCAAGGAACATTAGGTATAGGCAAAGGCATATATAAACCATGAGGATTGAGTCGTGACTTAGCTTTTTGACATGTAGTGCAGCGAGCAATAAAACGCTCAACATCCCGTCTCATCTTTGGCCAAAAGAAATGTGCAGCAAGTACGTCCTCCGTCTTCTTCACGCCAAAGTGTCCCATTAATCCTCCTCCATGCGCCTCTTGCAACAACAAAAGATGAACAGAGCTAGCTGGAATGCATAGCTTGTTAGCACGAAACACAAATCCATCGTTAACGACAAACTTGTTCCACATTCTTCCTTCTTTACAATTATGCATTACATCTTTAAAATCAGCATCATGCACATATTGATCTTTGATGGTATCCAAACCAAATATTTTGAAGTCAAGTTGTGAAAGCATAGCATAGCGACGAGATAATGCATCAGCAATAACATTTTCTTTTCCCTTCTTGTGTTTAATGACATAAGGGAAAGTCTCAGTGAATTCAACCCATTTAGCATGTCTACGATTCAGTTTACCTTGACTTTTAATATGTTTCAAAGATTCATGATCAGAATGTGTAACAAATTCTTTGGGCCACAAATAATGTTGCCATGTTTCTAAAGTCCGAACAAGAGTATATAATTCTTTAACATAAGTAGAATAATTCAGACTAGGCCCACTCAATTTTTCAGAAAAGTATGCAATAGGTTTGCCATCTTGTAATAACACACCTCCTAATCCAATTCCACTAGCATCACATTCAAGCTCAAAAGTCTTATTAAAATCAGGAAGTTGGAGTAAAGGAGCATGTGTCAACTTATCTTTCAATACCTTGAAGGCTTCTTCTTGTGTGGTACCCCACAGAAAAAGCACATCTTTCTTTGTAAGCTCATTGAGAGGTGCAGCAATGGTGCTGAAATCTCTCACAAAACGCCTATAGAATCCAGCGAGGCCAAGAAAACTCCTCACTTGTGTGACCGTTTTGGGCTGCGGCCAACTCTCAATAGCTTCAATCTTGGCTTTATCAACTTCAATTCCCCGTGGAGTAACAACATAGCCAAGAAAAGATACTCGGTCGGTGCAAAAGGTGCACTTCTCAAGGTTACCAAACAAATGTGCATCACGTAGAGCAATAAAAACAGCACGTAAATGTTCCAAATGTTCTTCCAAAGATTTGCTATAAATCAATATGTCATCAAAGTAAACTACCACAAATCGTCCAATGAAAGCACGTAAAACTTCGTTCATTAATCTCATGAAAGTACTAGGTGCACTAGTTAACCCAAAAGGCATGACTAACCACTCATATAATCCAAACTTAGTTTTAAATGTTGTTTTCCTTTCATCTCCCAATTTCATACGAATTTGATGGTATCCAATACGCAAATCAACTTTGGAGAATATTGTAGAGGCACTCAATTCATCAAGCATATCATCTAGCCTAGGAATAGGATGACGATAACAAATAGTAATATTATTAATGCCTCTACAATCGACACACATACATGATGTACCATCCTTTTTCGGCACTAGAATAATAGGAACAACACAAGTACTAAGGAATTCGCGTATATAACCTTTGTCGAGAAGCTCTTGTACTTGACGCATAATGATGTAGGGTGGAACCCTATAGCGTCGATCTTTCACGTTTGTTGTGGGATCCCTCGAAGAACACGACGAACAAGGGGAAGAACGGGGAGAAATCACAAGGGGAAACACTCAAGAACAAGTCCAATCACACATCCACTAGACAATCAAACACACAAGATCCACAAGGTACATGAACAACAAAGAGAAATATACAAGGTAGAGTTCATCCCAAATCCAAAGGAGATGGGGGCTTGAATCCTAGAAGGATCTTCCCACAAAGGGGGTCTTGAATCCTCGGGATCTTCTCACAGGGAGGTCTTGAACTCCATGGGAGTGGTAGTCTCTCTCTCTCAAGAGAAGAGGTAGGAGCAAAGCTCACCTAAGAATGAGCTAGCATATTTGCTGACCCTAAAAATGGGGAGGAGGATGTCTATTTATAGTCTAGTGGGCGAAGGGGTAAGTGAGGGGGCGAATGGGTACATGGGCCTCGGCCCGAAACATTGCACGCAGGCAAGGCCCGGATGATCCGGATGGGGGTCCGGATGATCCGGCCATCGTCCGGATGATCCGGGAGGGGGCTCGGATGATCCGGCTTCACATGAGGCCTTCGGGTGCCTTCAGACGCATTTATCCGGATGATCCGGAGGGGGACCCGGATGATCCGGCTGAGCCCGGATGATCCGGATGGCGGTCCGGATGTCCGGCCTGGCTCCTGCAGCCGCTCCGTCTTCTTCTCCTTTCTTCCGTCTTCTCTTCCACGCTTCCCTCGCAGATGGTGTAGTCGTTCCTTGGCGCTTGCACTCCTCCTTGACATCCGTGAAGCTCCGACAATACCTATGCATGCACACGGGAGAAGTGTCAAGTAGTACACCATCCTCAAAGGGGTCAAGTGGGCACGTGTAAAGGAGAAGATTCACCTTTGTGTATGTGAAGTAGAGGTCGCACGTGTCACTTGCCAAACGGACTCTTGACATGGTGATGACCGTAGGATGCTCCGCATCATCCCCTCCCCCTTGGAAAAGATCCGACCTGGGATCGAAAACCAAATCACCATGGGAAAGAGATGGCGTTGGCGTGTCGAAGCGGTCGATCGCCAAGCACTCATAATCTTGAAGCTCGAAATAGGCACTCTCCAATGTCGCACTGTCTTGTGATCCCTTCAAAAGGAGTAAATAGAACAAACACTTGGAAAAACAAATGTGGTTAGCGTTAGTGCAAAACCAAGCATTCAAGAGGTGATTCACCGAACAAGTGTTGTCATCAAGCATAGCATAGGGTGTGGCAAAGGATTGTGACATGGCATGTAAGCATATGAATTGAGCAAAATCAAGGTCATCATGGAAACAAGCATGTAAATGTGAGATAGAGATGCAAATATGTATGATAAGAGCATAAGCATCTACCTCAAGGTCATAGAAAGCATTCACAAATTGCTCAATGAAAGGTCTATGGTAGGCATAAGAATCATTCACAACACCAAATAAAATGAAGTGTCTAAACACATGGGTCAAGTGCAAGACAATCCAAGCATAATGTGCATAAGGTGTAGTGAAGATGGAGTGGCACTCAACACAATAGAAATAGCAATTGTTCATCATGTGTGAGGGACATGGCATATGTGAAGAAATGATATTGGTGCAACCAACCATATGATAGTAGCAAGTAGTCCAAGAATTGGATGCAACACACAAGGTATATATGTCATGGAGCATGGAAATGTGGCAATCATGGGTGAAAGAAATATCTTGAACATGCGTGCAAATGGTGCAAGCAACACATGAAGTATGGTCCACAATATCCAAGCTCAAGAAGGATGTCACCTTGAAAGCATGTCCTTGTGCATTCTTCACAATGCCGAAGTGGTAGGAAATGTGGTGTAGAAACGAGTCGTGGTAGAATGTAAGAGGCTCGCTCTCAAGAGCTCGAATGGTCAACTCACGTGAAGTGGAAGTCGACACAAAGTTATCCTACACATGCACAAAACAAAACAAAGAGTGTATGCACATGGTAGATAAACACATCATCCATCATGATGGTTCTCATCTTTTGCACATAACCGTTAGAATTAAAAGTGCATGAATAATATGATGCAACAATGGCAATATTCATGGCACTAGTTATATGGTGCAAAGGAGTAAGACAAGCATGCTTCACAAGTAATATGTCAAAATCTCCAAACATGTGTGAGAATGCTATGGGGAAATCTCATGAGCAAGAAGAGAATCATTGTTGCACTCAATACATGGCAAATCATCTAGCATGAGAGAGGCAACACATGGAGATATATGACAAGAAGCAATATGAATCATGTGCAAAGCATATAGATGGTTGTCATCAACCGCATGAGATGAGCAAGTATGACACAAGATACAATGATCAAGATATATCATGTGAGAGGCATGAGCATATATGTCATCAACCCAAGAAAGCAAGTAGTGGAACATGGGTGATGCAACATAGCAAGCAATCATAGCAATCAAGTTGTGCAAGCTAGTAGTGCGAAGATGCAACATACTAGAGGAAATCATGCCAATCATGTCATGTGAGCAAATAATAGGCATAGGGAATGCACATGACATATCGCAAGCACGAACACAAAGCAAGATGAAAGTATCATCATAGGAATGGTGCACAAAAGGAGCATGGCAAGAACAAGCGATATCTCCACCAAGCTTGCAAATACACATGCAAGTACTAGAATCAATCATCATGTGTAATGTAAAGCATGGGTCACAAATGCATGTCAAAGGCATATGAATGAGTATATCATGCAAAGTGAACATGGCAAGATGGGCATATGATATGTAATGAACAATAACCCATAGCCAAGTGAGGGCCATGTAGAATGAATGCGCGAAGTATTTGCACGAAGAGAGCGGTGGAAAAGACAATCCATGGGATCCCAAATCATCATTGATCTCTAGAGCTCATTTTGTCAACTCGTGGGATTGCGAGGTTGACAAGTATTCATGGGTACCTACACAAAAGAGACACAATCCAAAGAAATTGTGCGCGTGGTAAATGTACACATCATCCATCATGATGTGTATGTGCATGTGTGAGTTAGCACAAGATAGGCATCGCTCAAAGAAATTTGATGCATGGTATAGGAACATGTCATCCATCATGAAAGAATAGTTGTTATGTATGACACGATGGGGACACAAATTGAGCAAACAAGTATAAGGCACATCAAAAGCATGCTTATTCATGGGGAGCATATGGTGCACACACGTATTGGGATCATGCAATGGATGGCATGGATCAAAATCTCCTAAAATGTATGAGGAAACTATGGGGGTCTCCTCATGAGCAATATCGGAAACATCACATGGAGAAAATGGACAACATCCAAAACAATGCATATCCGATGCTAGGTGGTCATGGCATGGCATATGAGATATATGATGCAAAGGGAGCATATCAATATCATCACAAGAAAAACAAATGCCAATAACCATGGGCTTGTCATCTATGCCATATGTGCAAATTGGGTTTATTTTAATGGCATATGAATAGTCACTATGAAGAGATTGCAAAAAAAACATATGGTTGATCTCATGCATAGCATATGACAAGTCAAGCGGATTATCAAACATGATGTGACCTAAAGAATTGTCACAAGAAATCCTATGTAACATGGCATCACAACTAATAGACTCCACAATAGAATCATCATACTCATCATAAATGGGCAAATCATCGCATGGGGAAATCATACTAGCATGAAGCATGGCAATAGGTGGATCAACATCATGCAAGCAATCAATGTCAAGAATGTCCACTAGTGGAACTAGAGCATCACCTTCACCTATGTTACCTTTGTCATTCCACTCAAGTGGTGTAGGTGAGGTGGGAAAGACCAAATGGTGGTCATCATCATCATCTTGATGGAACCATGTGGGCGGTGCATCATAATCCACCATGGCTATCGTCTTGTCCAAAGGGAGGACGAAGTCGTCGAGGATCGGCGCGTCATCATAAATGGGACCTAGCACCAAACGAGAAGACACAATAGAGGTAGAGGTCAAGTTGTTAGAAATGCAAATGGCCTCACAAGACCTATCAACTATCTCACTCTCTCTATGTGGTGGTTCACTCACTCCCTCAAAATAGGTGCACTCAAACTCACGTATGGTGGAGTCACTCATCTCACTCAAGTGGTGGGGGTTGTGGCTCTCCTCACATGGGAATTGTGGCAACTCATCATATATGGGGCTAGTGGTGAAGTCACTCTCACTCTCAATATGGTGGCACAAGTCACTCAAGTCATCATAGGTCGCCGTGGTCGAAGGGAAGATCCCATGCTCATCGTCGTCGCCGTGGATAAAGGCCGAAGATGGCACATCATCACTCTCCTCCATGACCGAAGGGAAAATCCCATGCTCGATCATCTCATCACCGTCGCCGTAGATGAAGGCCAAAGATGGCACATCATCACTCTCGCCTCCAAAGATGGAAGCATCATCCTTGCTCGCCACCTTGTCGCTCACCTCCAAAGCTTGGTCCTTGAGGGTCTCCGTAGTCGTACTCGTTGCCGCACCGTCTTGAAAAAGAGTCGAAGTAGACTCGGCACCATCAATGCCACAAAGAGGGATGCCGGTGAAGTAAAACTTGGGAGCATCGTCTTGGAGCTCGTCGGGCTTGGACATCTTGGTGGTACTAGCCTCATGCTTGTCGTAGAGCTTGGTCGCCGTGAAGTTTGCTTGGGGTGGAGAAGCCTTGGCCTTCATGAGTTCTTGTTCCGCCTTGATAGCACCAATGTAGTAGTCGTCGATGGACTTGTAGTTCTCGAGGAAGATGGTCTTTGAGATGTCGTTGTGTAATCCCATCATGAAGTGGAACTTCATCGAAATGGGGTCGTCCACGCCGGCTCGTCGCAAGGCAATCATCATGTCCTTGAAGTACTTGCCGATGGACTTGGATCCTTGGATGGTGTTCTCCAATTGGCGTCGAAGTTGTTCCGTGTAGGTTGGAGGCACAAACTCTTGCCGCAAAGCTCTCTTCGTCTTGGGCCAACTCATGTCGTAGTACTCCGAAGGTGTGTGAAGCCACCAAGACAAGGCGTAGTCATGGAAGTTTCTTGTGGCGCACTTCACTTGATCTTCAGGAGGAACTTGATGTAGCTTGAGGTAGTCGTCCATCAAACGCTCCCACTCGAGATACTCCTCGGGTTCTTGAGTCCCATAGAAAGGAATCTCATTGTCGGTGTCGAGGTCGTAGTAGCTCGTGAAAGTTGCGGACTTGAGCTTGGGGAGCTTCTCTTGAGCGTAGTCTTGGGGTTTTTGTTGGCGAAGATGCCATATGTCCGTAGGCGAAGATGCCTTGAAGTCGCTTGGCCAAGATGCCAAGGGAGATGGTGAAGTCGTTGAGCGGTTGTTGGTGTTGAGCTCTTGACCTTCACATTCTTGGTGGTGATGGTGTTGATGCCGATGTGATCTTGCCGGAGATGGTAGCTCGGAAGCATGTGCTCTTGAGCGTCTTCTCGAAGATGAGGAAGATCGCTTGTAGGACTTGATGAGGGCTTTGATCTCCTCCCTTTTAGCTTGCATCTTGGCGTCGGAGTTGTTGTTCATGGCATCGAACTCGTCGTTGTTGTTGTAGACCGAAGATGAAATGCCTTGCCTATCCATCACAAGACTCGAGTAGAGGTGAGTAGGAAATGAGATAAACAATACCAAGTTACCTTTTCCCAAAGTTGAGGATGTATCCCGTGTCACTCAATGTGAGATGAAAGAATAGTGGAATTGGTACCGGACTTGTTCACTCACACCTATCAAGTAAAGCTTATGGTAGAGCTCGGTGAGGATAGTGGCACAAAAATTTGATGCAAAATGTTAGCAAGAGTCAATAATGTTGAAAGAGATTCACAAATTCGCAAGCGAAACAAGTAGACCAATAGCAATATGTGGCTCACGGAAACACACACACGGATAGATAAATGGGGTCGTGCAACCAAGGAATGAGCACAAAATGTGGAATCCACGGAAAACGCTCGTGTTGCACAACTCAAGAGAGACGCTAGCACGATTTCTCAATAGGCGGATACGACACTTGTGCACAACCTATAAGATGCAAAATGGATAAACTTTCTATCCCAAGTATGCTATATATGTATGGTTCCCGGTGTTTCTCACACAATGATCCAAGATGATCAAATATGATACCGTATGATATATTGTGATGCTATGGCTATTGCTTACAAGCTCTTTGCTCTCTTTCTTTTGCTTAAAAGCTTTATTCTCTCTTTTTTTTTCTATGGCCACTTTTGCACAATGCACAAACCAAGAAAGCAATTGTGTATATGCGGGAACAAACTTGAGGCACAATGGATGATATGATACCAAGATGATATGGTATGTATGCAATGGATGGTGTAGACCACTAATGTGCACAAGTCACGTTGCCGGCAATACTCAAATGGCTAGTCTCGATAGGCAAGTAACGCAAAATGGGCGAGGGGTTAACAATGCAATTGCAAGGGAATATACAAAGGTGTCGTCGAGGTTACTGTCCTTTGCGATGATGAGTGGCGGTGTTCTTGGTGTAGATACCAAGATGATGGAGACTCGTCCCTAAGTAGCCGAAACACCTTAGGAAACGGAAAAACCGCAAACTCAAAATCTCAAATGACAAATGTCAAATGGTGGTAGCGGAAAGCGGTGGTGGTTTTGCACTAGGCAAATGGGGAAGTGGAATGATGGATATACACATGTCGGAGTTGAAGTTGCCGTCCCTAAGTAGCCGAAACACCTTAGGAGACACAAGCTACAACTCAAACAAGCTCAAACAAAATTGGGTTAAGTTTGGTTGTCGGAAGTGTATGGTGGGCAAGGTTATGTGGAAGTGGTGGTGGTGGTTGAAGAAGAAGCAACCGTCCCTAAGTAGCTGAAACACCTTAGGAGACGTGAATCACTACTCAAGCAACCACATATGCAATGGGGAACAAAATGGGTTAGGTTGCGGAAGTCGGTGGTGGTAATGCGGATGATATGGTGGAGGGCCTAGGCGAACTTGCCAAATTTCAGAAAATGATGGTGTCAAATGGTGTTGGTGGTATTTTTGTGGGATGGGGGATGTCAATAGCTTCAAAACAAGCTAAAGAATGTCAAAATCGGACTCCGGATGAATTAGTTATGACCAAAACAAAATTTCAGCCGAGTCAGTGTCCGGGTTAACCGGACATCCGGGAGGAGGTCCGGATGATCCGGGCTAGGTCCGGATGATCCGGGTGTACATCCGGATGATCCAGGTTCGTCAGCTCCGGTTCTGTTTCCTGGGTGCGTGGGGTATCCGGACGTCCGGGAGAGGGTCCAGCTGATTCGGGAGGTGTCCAGATGATCCGGGAGAAGGTCCGGATGATCCGGGCAGGTCAAACTGCTCGGGATTTCCTCTCGGGGACGAATTTTTGGGCGGAAATGGATGATTTTTGGGGCAAAATTTGAGGGATTTCGTGGATGGAAGGTGGGGAAACTTGGGGAAATGCTAGATCCACTTGAAACCAAGCAAATCCACAGATCAAAATCAACAAAACATCATCAAACCAACAAATCACAAAAAAATTTGGGGCTATTTTTGGTGGGGATTTCGGATTTAGGACGAAAACAACAAAATCAAGCTAGAAAAAGGGGGTAGGGGCTCCAAAAACGTGATCAACGTGGCTCATGATACCATAATGATGTAGGGTGGAATCCTATAGCGTCGATCTTTCACGTTTGGAGTGGGATCCCTCGAAGAACACGACGAACACGAGGAAGAACAGGGAGAAATAACAAGGGGAAACACTCAAGAACAAGTCCAATCACACATCCACTAGACAATCAAACACAAAAGATCCACTAGGTACATGAACAACAAAGAGAAAGATACAAGGTAGAGTTCATCCCAAATCCAAAGGAGATGGGGGCTTGAATCCTAGAAGGATCTTCCCACAAAGGGGGTCTTGAATCCCTCGGGATCTTCTCACATGGAGGTCTTGAACTCCATGGGAGTGGTAGTCTCTCTCTCTCAAGAGAAGAGGTAGGAGCAAAGCTCACCTAAGAATGAGCTATCATATTTGCTAACCCTAAAAATGGGGAGGAGGATGTCTATTTATAGTCTAGTGGGCGAAGGGGTAAGTGAGGGGGCGAATGGGTACATGGGCCTCGGCCCAAAACGTTGCATGCAGGCAAGGCCCGGATGATCCGGGAGGGGGCCCGGATGATCCGGCTTCACATGAGGCCTTCGGGTGCCTTCGGACGCATTTATCCGGATGATCCGGAGGGGGACCCGGATGATCCGGCTGAGCCCGGATGATCCGGATGGCGGTCCGGATGTCCGGCCTGGCTCCTGCAGCCGCTCCGTCTTCTTCTCCTTTCTTCCGTCTTCTCTTCCACGCTTCCCTCGCGGATGGTGTAGTCGTTCCTTGGCGCTTGCACTCCTCCTTGACATCCGTGAAGCTCCGACAATACCTATGCGTGCACACGGGAGAAGTGTCAAGTAGTACACCATCCTCAAAGGGGTCAAGTGAGCACGTGTAAAGGAGAAGATTCACCTTTGTGTATGTGAAGTAGAGGTCGCACGTGTCACTTGCCAAACGGACTCTTGACATGGAGATGACCGTAGGATGCTCCGCATCACATAATCTCCTTCGTCTCCTCTGGATTGGTACGGTATGTTGCACAGTTTGGCAGTGAAGCACCAGGAATTAAGTCAATCTAATGCTCAATACCTCGAATAGGCGGTAATCCCAGTGGCCCATCTTGTGGAAAGACGTCAGCGAACTCCTGCAAAATGTTAGTGACAGCAGGAGGCATAGAGGAAGGCACGTCCTCGAATGAAAATAATGCCTCTTTGCACACAAAAGCATAGCAAACAGATTTGCTGAAATCTAGCTCATCAATATCTGATTTGGTGGCAAATAAACATGCACTTTTCAATTTAATTTCAGAAGCAACACTAGATGGTTTATTATTAGGCCTCATTTGTTGCTCAAATTCTTTTGCCACAATCAGATTTTCACTCTTATTCTTCTCCTGTTTTGCTTTATTAGCTCTATTAATATCATCTTTCAAAATGGAATCAGGAGTCATAGGAAGCAAAGTAATATTTTTATCCTTATGAACAAGAGTATAGTGATTGTTTCTACCATGGTGTACAGAATTTTTATCAAATTGCCATGGTCTACCAAGTAATAAGGAACATCATCAGCATATGTAGAGATACTAAAATGCACACGAACAATACGCGTTACCTTAACCTTGCCGCTGTTGTTGAACCATTGGATGTAGTAAGGATGTGGATGTGGTCTTGTGGTGAGAGAAAGCTTCTCCACCATCTCCATGCTAGCCAAGTTGTTGAGTTTGATACGGTAGTTCTTGCGTTGTCCAAAGGTGATCGGGAGGCAGACCTGCCCTATTGGGGTGGTGGAGCCGTTAGTGACTCCTGAGAAAGGCTTGGTTGGCTGAAGCTGATCATATGGCACTTGGAGATTGTTGAACGTCTCGACGGACAGAAGTTGAGTCCTGCACCGCCATTGATGAGGGTCCTCATAACTTGCACATTGCTGATGACTGGTGAACAAAGCATTCGGAGGACCCCGGTTGTAGCCGCACACTTCAGCTGATCCGCTGAGCTGAACGTGATGGAGCACGTGGACCACCTGAGAGGGTGCATGGCCTCAAGCTTGGGGAGGACTGTGTTCACCTCGTGAGCAAACTACTTGAAAATGCGCTGAGAGGCTGGGGCCTGGACACCGCCCAAGATGCAAGTGATAGCACGTGGCTCCTGGAAGCCCCCAGCCCCCTCGTCTTGATGATTGTTGTCATTCCTTCTTGGTGGTGGTGGCAGAGGAGGAAGGCCTGCGTTGCCCTGCGGGCGATCCTCGTGAGGCTAATCCCTACAAGCCCCCTCGCGAGGCTGGTCCTGCCAGCGGTCGTCGCGAGGTTGGTCATGCCACCCTTGGAGAGGGCCTCGGTCGTCCCATTGTCCTCCACCTCTTCCTCCTCCAAGGCCGTAGCCCCGATCGTTGCACTCGGGGCGTCGACCGATACGTCCTTCTCGCACGGCCCTGAGCTCTTGGCATTCGTTGGTGTTGTGGGTGTGGATGTCGTGGTACACGCAGTACCGGCTGCCCTTGGACGACTTTGGCTGGTCACTACCGGGCTTCATTTCTGGTTCTGCTGCGAGCACAGTTGCTCCTTTACGCTTCATGTCCTTGGCCTTGGCTTTCTTCTCTTTAGGGTCAGCGGTTGGGAGCTCGAGAAGGGAGAGGCGCCTCTCCTTAGCCCCTGCGCACTTGGTTGCCAGGTTGAACAGCTCCAGAGATGTGCGCAGATCCTCGTGGATTGCCAGTTCCTCCTTCATCTTGACGTTGCGGACGCCATCAGAGAACGCTGAGATGATGGCCTCCTCGGTCACCTTTTGAATCTTGAGGCGAGCGCTGTTGAAGCGCTGGATGTACTTCTGCAGGGTCTCTCCAGGTTGCTGCATGATGCGGCGCAGGTCACCCACGACTGGAGGACGGTCACGAGTGCCCTGGAAGTTGGCGATGAAGCGGGTGTGCATCTCGTCGCAAGAGGAGATCATGCTAGGAGGCAGGTTCAGGAGCCAGGTGCGGGCACCATCTTTGAGTGTCATGGGAAACCAATTCGCCTTGACCTTCTCGTCTCCGTTGGCCGCTTCGATGCCTGGCTCGTAGAGCTGCAGGAAGTCCGCGGGGTCGACAGTGCCGTCGTAGCGAGGAAGCAGATCCGGCTTGAACTTGCCCGGCCAGGCGACACTGCGTAGCTCGGTGGTGAAGGCGTGGCAGCCTGCTGTGGCCACCGGTGCCCTATGTTGACGCGGGGCATGCTCCTGGGGATTCCCGCGCGGCGGCGCCAGGGGCAGCGCGGGGTCCTGACATGCTAGCGCAGGGATGCGGTCTTGACGTGCTGGAGTAGGGAGCACGCAAGCACCTTCTTGGGGACGAGGGATTTCTTGGCAGCTCCTTTCTTGTCGTGTGGGCGCTGGAAGCGGTGGGTCTCGTCCAGGGGCCACGCGCCTTGGAGCCAGGGCGCCTTCTTGGGGAGGAGGTGGCGGAGGCACCTCCTGAGCTGCATCACCCACACAGGATGGAGGGCGAGGCAGCAAGAGGGACGGTGCAGGGGAGCCCCCTGCAACGCTGATGAGCTCGGTGATGCGAGCGAGCCACTCCTCGTAGAGGTCATCGACGGGGCGGTAGTGCAGGAGCTCACGTGCCAGGAGCAACACGGAATGCGCGTCCGTGGGAGCGTGACGAGCGTGCGACGACGAACCAGCTGGAGTCAGCGACGGAGTGGCGGTGCAGCCTTCCCACCACATCGAGGGATGCAGCGACGACGCCTGCTACTCGTTCCCCGCCGGGCCGGTGGCGGCGTCGGCGGCAGGCGACGGAGAACGACGGGCAGGCCCACCGACGGGAGCCGTCTGAGCGACACAAGCGGCGAGAGCAGCCCGACACTCGGCCCGAGCTCGGCGAGCGTCAGCCATGGATGCGATGAACGATCGAACGCGGAACAACGGAAGAAAGATTCCAGCGCACCCCTACCTGGCGCACCAAATGTTGGATATCGGGTTCTAGCAAAACCCTTAAGGTTCGAACTCTGGGGTGCACGTGAAGATCTTTGCCCTACCGTTCCACGTCCCAACGCCTCGCTGAGAATCTAAGCTACACGATGAACACAAGGGACGCAAGGTTTATGCTGGTTGGGGCCACCGTTGTGGTGTAAGACCCTAATCCAGTGTGTGGTATGGTGGATTGCCTCAGGGGTTGATGATGAACAGTACAAAGGAAGAACAACCTCGTGAGAGGTGTTCTTGGGCTGGTGCGGTGTACTACTTGGGTGAGTTCGATCGCCTCTGGATCTAATGAGAACTCGATCCCATCCCTCTACTGTGGTGGCTATCCCTATATATAGAGGCCCTGGTCCTCTTCCCAAATATTGAGCGGGAAGGGAGCCAACAATGGCCATTTTGAAGGGGAACATCTGGTACAAGTTATCCTGACTAAAGTTGGTCTTCGACTGCCAAAAGGCACTGGCAATGACGCCGTCTTGGGCTCCACGGTGACCTCCCTCCTTCCGCTCTGCTGGTCTTGCTCTCGTTGCACCAAAATGGTAACCTTTGCTTGATGCCTCGGTACTCCGCGTCTGCGCTTGCCCCCTTTGCACCAAAGAGGAAACGAGGACACTGCGCAGGCTGGCGCCCGCCTGGCGCCTGCCTGGTCTCAATCGTCATGGCTTGAGTCATGAGCACCACTCGGGGGCTTAGCCGCGAGCCCGTCCTCGTCGAAGTTAAAAAACTACTCTGAGTGACAACATCCCTCCCACTCGAGGGCTTAGCCGTGAGCCTGCCCTCCCCTAAGTTAAAAAACTACTCGCCTAAGTATTTGAAAATCCTACCGAGTGACGAGCAGGCCTCTCACTCGGGAGCTTAGCTGCGAATCCGTTTCACCTAAGTATTTAAAAATCCTACCGAGTGGAGAGAAAACCTCCCACTCGGGGGCTTAGCTGCAGTCCAGTACTCATCTAAGTATTTGAAAATCCTACCGAGTGGAGATCAAACCTCCAACTCAGGGGCTTAGATGCGAATCCGTTTTGCCTAAGTATTTGAAAATCCTACCGAGTGACGAGCAAGCCTTTCACTCGGGGGCTTAGCTGCGAATCCGTTTCGCCTAAGTATTTGAAAATCTTACCGAGTGGAGAGC
>NC_041381.1:235779950-235809806 GCF_002162155.2 Triticum dicoccoides | reverse complement strand
TCCAGTACTCGCCTAAGTATTTGAAAATCCTACCGAGTGGAGAGCAAACCTCCCACTCGGGGGCTTAGCTGTAGTCCAGTACTCGCCTAAGTATTTGAAAATCCTACCGAGTGGAGAGCAAACCTCCCACTCGGGGGCTAAGCCGCAGTCCAGTACTCGCCTAAGTATTTGAAAATCCTACCGAGTGTAGAGCAAACCTCCCACTCGGGGGCTTAGCCGCAGTCCAGTACTCACCTAAGTATTTGAAAATCCTACCGAGTTGATAGAGGCAAAGGTGTCCCGTCTTTCGGTGAGATGATGGATATCGCTTTGGTGGAAGTCGACTTTGACGATCCGACTACGAATGTGCGAGGACGTCACGCCTTAGCAATCGCTAAACCAACTCCTAGAGGTCATTGACCACGCCGGAGCACGATCAACCTGACCACGAGGGTTTGTTTCCTGCGAGCAAACGAAGAACAAGCAAGAAACTAAGATTGCAATCTGGATATTGCGAATATAAGATGAAAGCTTTATTGATCAAGGTGGGGTTCTGTGACACCTTTGTCTGGTCGTTGAACACAAACGAAGTACGCGAAGTTGCAGCTATGGCGAACTTTAATCTAAACAAAACCCAAAGTCTAAACGGTGCCCTAAGGGCTGTATATATGGAGGAAGAGAGGGGGAATTTCGTGGCCCTTGGTGGAGGGGTCCGAAATCAACCCTATCTCTTGTTTCCCCACACATACGGACTCTAAAATTAGCCTATACTTAATTATTTCGAAATTACATGGGCCTGGCCCAATAAAAAGGTGACGCAGCACCTATAATAGCCTCTGGACGAAATTTATGAAGTGACATCTTGTATATTTCGTCCAAGGCTTCATGCACTCGTTATGGTAGCTTCAAAGACCTGAAATCATCACTTGTAACTCCGTGCTTGTTCCCCTTGCACATGCCATCATCTCCATGCTTGTTCTTGCTCCAATGTTCATCATTCTCCAAGCTAGGCCTTTCATTTGTAAGCAAAACAAATGTATCCAATTTAGGCAGCATCATATTCTCATGAACATTAGAATCATTATCAAGAAACGAAAGTACCTGGTAATTTAGTTGGCGTGCACGAGCTCAGTAATTGGTCCAGTATGTATAGCAGCAGGGGCTGTGGGTGTAACAATGGTATTGATGTCCTCATGATCCTCCCCTTCTTGAAATGAAGTCGTCCTCGACGGAAGCTCATCTTCCTCTCCCAAATAAGGCTTCAAATCTGCAATGTTAAAAGTGGGACTAACCCCAAAATCTGCAGGCAGCTCAAGTTTATATGCATTATCATTTATTTTCTCTAACACTTTAAAGGGACCATCAGCACGTGGCATGAGCTTTGATTTGCGCAAATCAGGAAATCTATCGTTACGCAAATGTAACCAAACAAGATCTCCAGGTGCAAACACAACATGTTTTCTACCCTTATCTCCAGCAAGTTTATATTTGGCATTCACACGCTCAATGTTTTCCTTAGTTAACTCATGCATTTTTAAAATCAATTCAGCACGTTGTTTAGCATCAAAATTAACCTTCTCCGAAGATGGAAGAGGCAACAAATCAATAGGTGCACGAGGTAGGAAACCATACACAACTTCAAAAGGGCACATCTTAGTAGTAGAATGCAATGAACGATTATAAGCAAATTCAATATGAGGCAAGCATTCCTCCCACATTTTCTTATTACTCTTCAAAATAACCCTAAGCATAGTAGACAATGTTCTATTGACTACTTCAGTTTGTCCATCAGTTTGGGGGTGACAAGTAGTACTAAAAAGCAGTTTAGTCCCCAACTTATCCCATAAACATCTCCAAAAGTGGCTAAGAAATTTAGTATCACGATCTGAAACAATAGTATTTGGCACACCATGCAAGCGAATAATTTCACAAAAGAACAAATCAGCAACATTAAAAGCATCATCGCTTTTACAACATGGTATAAAGTGAGCCATTTTCGAGAATCTATCCACGACAACAAATATGCTATCCCTCCCCTTCTTTGTTCGAGGTAAACCTAAAACAAAGTCCATAGACATATCCTCCCAAGGAACACTCGGCACAGGCAAAGGCATATATAAACCATGAGGATTGAGTCGTGACTTAGCTTTTTGACATGTCGTGCCGTGAGCAATAAAACGCTCATCATCCCGTCTCATCTTTGGCCAAAAGAAATGTGTAGCAAGTACGTCCTCCGTCTTCTTCACGCCAAAGTGTCCCATTAATCCTCCTCCATGCGCCTCCTGCAAGAACAAAAGATGAACGGAGCTAGCTGGAATGCATAGCTTGTTAGCATGAAATACAAATCCATCGTTAACGACAAACTTGTTCCACATTCTTCCATCTTTACAATTCTGCATTACATCTTTAAAATCAGCATCATGCACATATTGATCTTTGATGGTCTCCAAACCAAATATTTTGAAGTCAAGTTGTGAAAGCATAGTATAGCGACGAGACAATGCATCAGCAATAACATTTTCTTTTCCCTTCTTGTGTTTAATGACATAAGGGAAAGTCTTAATGAATTCAACCCATTTAGCATGTCTATGATTCAGTTCAGCTTGACTTCTAATATGTTTCAAAGATTCAAGATCAGAATGTATAACAAATTCTTTGGGCCATAAATAATGTTGCCATGTTTCCAAAGTCCGAACAAGAGCATATAATTCTTTATCATAAGTAGAATAATTCAGACTAGGCCCACTCAATTTTTCAGAAAAGTATGCAATAGGTTTGCCATCTTGTAATAACACACCTCCTATCCAATTCCACTAGCATCGCATTCAAGCTCAAAAGTCTTATTAAAAGCAGGAAGTTGGAGTAAAGGAGCATGTGTCAACTTATCTTTCAATACCTTGAAGGCTTCTTCCTGTGCGGTACCCCACAGAAAAGGCACATCTTTCTTTGTAAGTTCATTGAGAGGTGCAGCAATGGTGCTGAAATCTCTCACAAAACGCCTATAGAATCCAGCGAGGCCAAGAAAACTCCTCACTTGTGTGACCGTTTTGGGCTGCGGCCAACTCTCAATAGCTTCAATCTTGGCTTTATCAACTTCAATTCCCTGTGGAGTAACAACATAGCCAAGAAAAGATACTCGGTCGGTGCAAAAGGTGCACTTCCCAAGGTTACCAAACAAACGTGCATCACCTAGAGCAATAAAAACAGCACGTAAATGTTCCAAATGTTCTTCCAAAGATCTGCTATAAATCAATATGTCATCAAAGTAAACTACCACAAATCTTCCAATGAAAGCACGTAAAACTTCGTTCATTAATCTCATGAAAGTACTAGGTGCATTAGTTAACCCAAAAGGCATGACTAACCACTCATATAATCCAAACTTAGTTTTAAATGCTGTTTTCCATTCATCTCCCAATTTCATACGAATTTGATGGTATCCACTACGCAAATCAACTTTGGAGAATATTGTAGAGCCACTCAATTCATCAAGCATATCATCTAGCCTAGGAATAGGATGACGATAACGAATAGTAATATTATTAATGCCTCTACAATCAACACACATACGTGATGTACCATCCTTTTTTGGCACTAGAATAATAGGAACAACACAAGGACTAAGGGATTCACGTATATAACCTTTGTCGAGAAGCTCTTGTACTTGACGCATAATCTCCTTCGTCTCCTCTGGATTGGTACGGTATGGTGCACGGTTTGGCAGTGAAGCACCGGGAATTAAGTCAATCTAATGCTCAATCCCTCGAATAGGCGGTAATCCCGGTGGCACATCTTGCGGAAAGACGTCAGCGAACTCCTGCAAAATGTTAGTGACAGTAGGAGGCATAGAGGAAGGCACGTCCTCGAATGAAAATAATGCCTCTTTGCACACAAAAGCATAGCAAATAGATTTGCTGAAATCTAGCTCATCAATATCAGATTTGGTGGCAAATAAACATGCACTTTTCAATTTAATTTCAGAAGCAACACTAGATGGTTTATTATTAGGCCTCATTTGTTGCTCAAATTCTTTTGCCACAATCTGATTTTCACTCTTATTCTTCTCCTATTTTGCTTTATTAGCTCTATTAATATCATCTTTCAAAACGGAATCAGGAGTCATAGGAAGCAAAGTAATATTTTTATCCTTATGAACAAAAGTATAGTGATTGTTTCTACCATGGTGTACAGAATTTTTATCAAATTGCCATGGTCTACCAAGTAATAAGGAACATGCTTGCATAGGTACCACATCACAATCAACATAATCAGCATATGTAGAGATACTAAAATGCACATGAACAGTACGCGTTACCTTAACATTGCCGCTGTTGTTGAACCATTGGATGTAGTAAGGATGTGGATGTGGTCTTGTGGTGAGAGAAAGCTTCTCCACCATCTCCATGCTAGCCAAGCTATTGCAGCTCCCTCCGTCTATGATGACGCGCACACAACGTTCCTTCACAACTCCCTTGGTATGGAGCAAATTGTTCCTCTGATTTTGCTCAGCTTGTGTGACCTGCACGCTCAAAACACATTGAGCAACTAAACATTCATACCTGTCAGCGTCTTCAGGAGCCATGTATTGTGTTTCATGATCAGAATCATCTCCACCATGTTCTTCACGTGTAATAAGAGCCAAAGTCTCCTCATCATAGTCACTAGCGGACTCATACCCACCATCCTCAGTAGCAATCATTTCACATGCTGAGATTTGCATTCTCGCGCATAATGACCTCTTCCCTTACAATGATGACAAATAATATCACTTGTGTGCCCTGTTGATCCCATGGAAGAAGAAGAGCTCTATGCAGGCCCGACAGGTGCGCTCTTGGCAGATGATGGTGGTTGTGCCTGCTTTCTTGTATCACGGCCGGAGATGGCACCTGATGGAGTTGCTGGTGCAGTGGAAGTAGAAGATGCACACGGTGTCCATGAGGAAGGTCGACCTGCAGAAAAGTTAGTGCGCGCCATTGCTTGTCGATCCTGCACTTCACGTTCAGCTTTACAAGCAAGATGGAATAAACGAGTGATATTAGTATACTCCTTATACTCTAGAATGGTCTGAATCTCTCTATTTAATCCACCCGTAAAACGTGCAAGCATAGCTTCATTCTCCTCAACAATACCACATCTAATCATGCCAGTTTGTAATTCCTGATAATATTCTTCTACAGAATTTTTTCCTTGTCTTAAACGCTGAAATTTTTGAAGCAATTCACGTTGATAATATGGTGGAACCCAACAAGTACGCATAGCAGTTTTCAAAGCAGCCCAAGTAGCTGGAATAGGATATAATCTACAATGTTCAGACCACCATACACATGCAAAACTAGTGAAAGCACAAACAGCAGCCGCAACCCGTCTCTCCTCGGGATATTGTAAACATGTAAAACGTTGTTCAGTTTCTAACTCCCAAGTAAGATATATATCAGGAACATATCTACCCTCAAATGGTGGAATATTCAATTTCAGTTTAGGAATATGGACATCATCTCGTACCTGAGGTGGTGGTGCAGGCCTACCATTACGAATATATACCTGAGGTCGACCTGCTGGTGGTGGTGCTGGTGATTGCACATAGTTCTGATTTTGATCAACCTCATCCTCATAATCGCCCGCATACTCATCATCCTCCTGGGTACCAGCAGCAGCAGTAGCACGAGCGAAAGAAGCATCAACAACAGGAACAGCAGCACCAGAAGTTTGGCCATCCTCAATAGGAACACGCTTCGCTCGTCCATACTGATTCGGAAGGAGGCGTTGTTGTTGTTGCAGAGGTGTGATAGGTGGAGTCGGCGGTGGTTGTGGAAAATGCGCGAGCAATTCATTAAACTTGCTATCAAGCTTTGTTTCGAACGTCTTCTCAATGCCATCTATCTTCTCCATGGCCTCGTCAAATCTGTTTAGCACATCTTGCACCTGTCCACTCATCATTTGCTGAAATTTATCATGTAGCTATTTGTTCGTCAGGTTCCCCCAACCAGTCTCATCGGCTTGTGATCCTGGCATGGTTAGCAGCAATAGAAACACAAAATAATATGATTCTACAGACTTCTAGGAAGCGGTGGTGGTGGTGGTGTGTCACAAATCCTTCAAGCGAATCTCAAATTCTTACCAGTTCTTACCCAGCAGCAGGTGGTGATCGGCAATCGTTGTAGTCAAAACACTCAAAGCTTGGATAGAGCGATTACCAGGGAGAATCAAACGCACGACGTAGATGTATGTGGAGCTGGGAAGGCTTAGAATATGGTAGCAAAAAGGGTCAGCAATAATCAATTCAGAGATGCAAAGTTGAATAAACGCTCAACAACGGTACTATGCTGGTCCTAGGCTAGATTGTGCTAGAGACGCGAGCCTAGAACACTAACAAAATCACGGCGCTGCACGTAAACAAGGGAGGAGCACACTCTGAATTTTTTCTCTCTTTTTTTTTGCACTTTTTTTTTGCACTTTTGTTTTCTCTTTTTTTTTTGCTCCGCAACAAATTTTTTTTCGAAAAAGTCTACAAATGGTCTAGAAACTGCCTAGCCAAAATTTTCCAGACTTAGTTTTTTTTTTGAAACTGGAGCTATTTTTCTACTGCGGGTAACACGAAAGTTCGGGAGTCCTTCTCTATCACGACTCGGAGTATGGCCTGATCTGGAAGTTGAAAACAAAGCAACAAATACTGGACTCGGACTAGGACTGGTGGCGGAGATGAATCTGGTGGAACTCGGACTGGTGGCGGAGATGAATCTGGTGGAACTCGGACTGGTGGCAGATATATGTTGCAGTTGGACTCGGATTGGCGTGATGGAGGTGGATATGTGGTATATGGCTGTGGTGATGTCGATGGTGGTAGATGGCAGCGGTGATGACGATGGTGGTATATGGCAGCGGTGATGACGACGGTGGTATATGGAAGCGGTGATGATGATGATGCGGCGGCGGCGTGACAACTTGTGAATAGAACTCGAAACTCTAAAGGACTAGACACTAAGACCTCTGTTGGAAAAGGTAGTGCCTAGGAGGCGCTTAGGCATGCCTAGGCGCTAGGCAATGGCCAAACACCTCGCCTAGGGCAAAAATGGAGGTCTAGGCAGGGCAAGCAAGGAATTGCCTACCCAAGCAAGAAATCATGCCACATACTGCACTAATATGCCAAATGGGTTATATTCCAATGGCAGTAGATGGTAATTAACTTATTTATATATCCTAAACTAATATCAACACCCATATAATAATCACAAGTACACTATGAGTCAAATGTATATTACCGCCTAGGGCGCTTAGGCACTGCCTAGGCACTAGGTGAAGGCCAACCGCCTCGCTTACGCCTACCGCTTTTTCCAACCTTGACTAAGACCAGCAACTAGACACGATGATGCAACCGCAAATTCAACAACGCAAATACAGAAAAGATTATGCAATGGCTCAGACTGGTTCGGATATGATGAACTAACCCTAATTTTTTTTGTGGCTTTTTCGTGGAGTATAGGTATGAAGAAAAGACTCGATCTAAACTACGAAAAACTGTAAAATCTCATCGAGCAACCTGGAAATCTGATACCACTTGATAGAGGCAAAGGCGTCCCGTCTTTCGATGAGATGATGGATATCGCTTTGGTGGAAGTCGACTTTGACGATCCGACTACGAACGTGCGAGGACGTCGCACCTTAGCAATCGCTAAACCAACTCCGAGAGGTTATTGACCACGCCGGAGCACGATCAACCTGACCACGAGGGTCTGTTTCCCGCGAGCAAATGAAGAACAAGCAAGAAATTGAGATTACAATCTAGATATTGCGAATATAAGATGAAAGATTTATTGATCAAGGTGGGGTTTTGTGACGCCTTTGTCTGGTTGTTGAACACAAACGAAGTACGCGAAGTTGCGGCTATGGCGAACTTTAATCTAAACAAAACCCAAAGTCTAATGGTGCCCTAAGGGCTGTATATATGGAGGAAGAGAGGGGGAATTTCGTGGCCCTTGGTGGAGGGGTCCGAAATCAACCGTATCTCTTGTTTCCCCACACATACAGACTCTAAAAATAGCCTATACTTATGTATTTTGAAATTACATGGGCCTGGCCCAATAAAAAGGTGACGCAGCACCTATAATAGCCTCTGGACGAAATTTATGAAGTGACATCTTGTATATTTCGTCCAAGGCTTCATGCACTCGTTATGGTAGCTTCAAAGACCTGAAATCATCACTTGTAACTCTGTTCTTGTTCCCCTTGTGCATGCCATCATCTCCATGCTTGTTCTTGCTCCAATGTTCATCCTTCTCCAAGCTAGGCCCTTCATTTGTAAGCAAAACAAATGTATCCAATTTAGGCAGCATCATATTCTCATGAACATTAGAATCATTACCAAGAAATGAAAGTACCTGGTAATTTAGTTGGTTTGCGCGAGCTCTAGTAATTGGTCCAGTATGTATAGCAGCAGGGGCTGTGGGTGTAACAATGGTATTGATGTCCTCATCACGAGTGGAGAGAAAACCTCCCACTCGGGGGCTTAAATGCAGTCCAGTACTCGCCTAAGTATTTGAAAATCCTACCAAGTGGAGATCAAACCTCCCACTCGGGGGCTTAGCCGCAGTCCAGTACTCGCCTAAGTATTTAAAAATCCTACCGAGTGGAGAGCAAACCTCCCACTCAGGGGCTTAGCTGCAGTCCAGTACTCGCCTAAGTATTTGAAAATCCTACCGAGTGGAGAGCAAACCTCCCACTCGGGGGCTTAGCTGCAGACCAATACTCGCCTAAGTATTTAAAAATCCTACCGAGTGGAGAGCAACCCTCCCACTCGAGGGCTTAGCTGCAGTTCAAGTACTCGCCTAAGTATGAAATACATTCCGATCCGCAAGGACGATGAGGTGCAGGTCGACTGCTACCTTCTCCTTCGGAGCTGTGCCACAAATACAATATGCGCTCTATTCCGACCCGCAAGGACGATGAGGTGCAGGTCGACTGCTACCTTCTCCTTCAGAGTTGCGCCACAAATACAACGTGCGCTCCATTCCGATCCGCAAGGACGACGAGGTGCAGGTCGACTGCTACCTTCTCCTTCGGAGCTACGCCACAAATACAACGTGCTCTCCATCCTGATCCGCAAGGACGTAGGTCGACAGCAATCTATGCTCCATCCCTACCTGTGAGAATGATGAAGTGCAGGTCGACTGGATTTTTTCACCTCAGGGCTGCATCTCAAGCACTAAAGCGTATTCCGAGTGAAGAACAAAGTTCGCTCGAAGGCAAAAGCAAGCATATTCAACGATAAGCCAAGTTCAGATAACATCTTACGGATTCAGAAGTGCTCAGGCATCGAACCTGTAAAAGTTTATCGGTTACAAAACCACTTGGCATTCCGAAGCAAATTTAAGGCGAAGCATAGAAGTTTTTCTTACTCGTCAGGTGGAGGACTGGAGGGCGCGACAAACTGGTCCAAATCAATTCCGTCAGCGATCCAAGTGGCAGCAGCAATGAAGGTCTCATTGAAAGATTGGAAGTCGTGCTTCTTGGTATTGGCAACTTTGATGGATGCCAGCTTTTCCCCTCGCGCATCTTTGCAGTGAACACGGACCAGGGACAGAGCAACGTCAGCGCCGCACCTGGCAGAATACTTCTTCCATTCTTGCACTCGACCTGGAACCTCATTCAGTCGAGTCATTAGAGACTCAAGGTCATTTTGAAGCGTCGCTCCTGGCCAGAGTGTCGTGTCGATTTGCGATGCTGCAACCTTCAGTCGAGCAAGGTAGTGAACCACACCAGCAACACGAGACTCCAGTCGGAGCACATTCATAGCGGCTTCATCCTTCACAGGAGAGTTAATGGGGTCCAAGCTTGTCTCCACTTGACTGGTCTCATCCTCGAAGTTTTGGCAGAATTCTGTAGACACAATCCGAAGATAAACCAACAGTTCTACGATGAGTCGATGATAACAAGTCAGTCAGATAGAAGAGATTACCCTCAAGCATGACGAATAACTTCTTGGCGAGCCCTCCCAGATAAGCCTCCAGATCGTTCTTCTTCCCCACGAGTTCACTAGCCTTGTCACTCAGAGCTATCTTATCATTCTTCAGACGGCTGACCTCCTTGTTGTTCGTGTCGAGAGCAGCTTTCAGATTGGCGTTCTCCTCTTCAAGTTTACCGACTGAAGCCAGTTTTTCTTCCGCAAGCTTCATTTTGTCCAAAGCCGTCTTCTACGCCTCGGTGAGGTCATGGTCCTTCTTCTTCAGAGCCTCCTTCATTTTATCTACAAAATGACAATGAGATCAGAATCAGGGATGGGCAGAAAGATAAAGACAGTCGTCAAGTTCTCACCAACCATACCTTTTGCTTCATCTTTCGCTTTCTGAAAGTTCTCATGAACAAGCTTCAAGTCAAGGTTGAGCTGGATTTGTTTGTTTTCCAATTCAGTATAGCGAGCCACAAGCTCGCAGGATTTCTGCGAAGGGTCAATCGACGGACATCAAAGATAGGTTGCTTCCGAGTGACTAAGAGGAAAATTGTAGCATTTCTAAGACTACACCCGAATCAAAATATTCAACAGTAGTCTCGGGGACTATACCCAGTGGGTGCACTCAGCGTGCCCCCACTGGCTCTACCGACTTGGTCTGATCAGTCGACCAAAAGAGACAAAAAGGTTATGATCCTAAACCATAGCTAACTGCCAGCAGTCAGCCACGGTCTCATCATGATCTAAAATAAACAGGTTCTTCAGACCTTAGTTGACTGCCAGAAGTCGACCATGGTCTCGGGGACCACACCCAGTGGGTGCACTCAGCGTTCCCCCACTGGTTCCAAGATTCCATTCGACATGGTCCGACCAGACCGAGTGAAGAAGTTAGAGTGAAGAAACTCAAAGTACAAAAGACTACAGTCGACTGCCAGCAGTCCACCATAGTCTCGGGGACTACACCCAGTGGGTGCACTCAGCATGCCCCCACCAATCCAAAAATTCAATCGACACACCCAGTGGGTGTACAGATACAAAGATCTTCGGAAAGAGAGTTTTCAGATAGCATATCCTAACAGAACAAGCGGTGACCAACTAACCTGGACGTTGCTCTGAAGAGCTGAGCTAGCATCATAGGCCGCTTGGCTGGCGTCCCGGACCGCCTTCACCTGTTTCATCATGATCCCCGCCTGGCGTATAGCCTCCTTAGCAGCACCCACTTGGTCCTCTGGGATGTGGTGTGTGGCGAAAAGGGAGGGCGGGTCAGCAGTCGACGATGAAGGCCGAACACTCGTCAGCGGCACAACGAAGGACACGGAAGTCCGAGTGATGTTGCCACCCTCCTGAACCAGTGTCTCAGGCACTGATGCAATCTGAGTAGTCTTGCCAGCCGGCGCCTTTCTATTCCTCCTCGGCCTCAGCGGCGCCTCATCGTCATCATCAGGGAGATCAATGACATGTGGAGGAGCTATAGGAAAGATCCAAAGTTAAAAACGAAAATCCAATCGATCAAAAGTGAAACTACAGGGACCGTACCAAGGTTGGAGGTGACAGCGTCCTCCATTTCCTGGTCTTCGTTCCTGGCGGAGGTCTCGGAGGTAGCAGCACTACAGATTTCAGAAACCAGTCGGTTAGTCAATGAGTCGACCCAGAATTTGTCCATGCTAAAAGAGAAAACACAAGTTCTGTTGTTACCCGGAAATGGTGGGAATGGTCATTCTCATCTTGGGCAAGGCCTTTGGCGGCTTTGATGACGCTGCCCGTGGATGCTTCGGCGCTTTTTCAGTCGGTGCCGGAGAAGCCGTCCGAGGGCGTTTTGACGACTGCCCAACATGCGCAACCGCTTTGCCACGCTCGCTCGCGGGGTCATGGATGAGCTTGGATCGCCTTTCCGTGTGAGGAGGATCGACTTCCTCCTCCTCCTCTCCACTGGAGCCGTCGTCATCCTCTTCCCCCTCACCATCAGATTGCCACTCCTCCTCACATTCACCTCCGCTCAGCTCCTCCTCCTCGGCCCGTTCTTGCGCCTCGTTGGGCATCGAGTACATCTCAATAATGGTATGGAAGACAACAAACAAGACAACAACCACTCGATTGATTTTAAGCAAATAGTACGAAGAAAGCAAGGTCACAGTCAGAGATGCAGAATTGGACCTGATCTACTTCATACGATTGGTCGAGTGGAGGAATCCTCCTGGCTCCTCGGGGGTTGTCTTTGTTCCCTGTGATACTTGACAACCACCCCTCCACCGTAGCCTCGTCGACCTCCTCTGGGTGAATCCGAGTGGTATCATCAAGACCCGAATACATCCACATCGGATGGTGACGAGTTTGGAGTGGTTGGATACGTTTCCGGAGGAAGACCTCTAGCAAATCCATACCAGTCACCCCGTCGCGAACGAGCTGAACCACTCGACCAACCAACACTTTGACTTGTGCCTTCTCTTCTCGTGTCACTTTCAGAGAAGAAGGTTTTTCTGCTCAGTTCAGGGAGAAAGGGGGAAGACCCATCGCCTGTCCTGGAGTCGGCTGGTCTCTGCAGTAGAACCAGGTCGACTGCCACCCGCGGACTATATCAGGAAGAACCATAGCTGGAAAGGAACTTTTGCTCCTCATCTGGATCCCAAGACCCCAGCACATCTGAATCACTTGCGTCTTATCGTCACTCGACTTGGCTTTCTTAACCGACTGAGAACAACAAGTGAAAATGTGCTTGAAGAGGCCCCAATGAGGATGGCAACCCAAGAAATTCTCACACAAAGACACGAAGGCAGCAAGATACACGATGGAATTTGGAGTGAAGTGATGAAGTTGCACTCCGAAAAAGTTCAAGAAACTCCGGGAAAAAGGATGAGGGGGCAGGGAGAATCCGTGGTCGACGTGAGTGGCGATAAGGACACACTCACCCTTGAGAGGCTGCGCTTCGATCTCATTCCCCGGGAGGCGCGCAGATTCGTGAGGAATGAATCCCCCCTCGGCCAGATCATCAATGTCTTCCTGACGCACCGCCGAGGGCATCCAGTCGCCCTGGATCCAACCCTGCGGCAAGGCAGACCTCGACGAAGATCCGCCCCGACCGGACTTCTTAGCCTTCGCCTGTGTCGTCACCTTCTTCGCGCGCTCCAGGGCCACTGTCTTCTCCGTCACCATCGCCGCGGACGAAGCTCGAACAGACCGACGGCACCCGGACGAGAGCAGAGGTGGCGGAGGAATTCGAGAAGAAAGCGGGGAAATGAAAGCGCACTATTCAAAGGCTCTGGGCCAGCGTCTTATATGGAGTTGCTTCTGAGTGACTGACCTATAGGCCCAGACGATCCTGTCAAATCCCACAGTAGTCGCGCGCGTGATACATGGCAAAAAAGGTGGTGCGGAGATCGAGGCGTCTCCGCCCTATCCTGTCCAATTACTGCGGCCTCCTCCGGCCCGCGTGCTTCCCAAAATTCGAATCCCGCGAAATCTGCGAGCAGCAGAACAACTTGTCAGACGGAGGATCTCCTCCACATTGTCACTCAGAGCTTTTTAAGTAAGGAAACTCACTCGACTGAAATCAAGAATGGATCAAGGAGACTGAAAAAGAAGTCGGTGTCGTTACTTAGACTCATAGATCCAGAACAAGATATACTCGTAGCACGAAAAATGGGTCGGAAGAGTTCTCAACTCCTTCCCCACTCAAACCTCGATCCATTCGAGGGCTAATGATGAAGCTATGTACCTAGGGTAGGGTCATGGACTTGTCCAAACCACCCTACCCAAGGACATCTCTAGAAGATACCACCTTCCAATCGACTTAGAAGTGTTCCACTCGACGGACTCGAAGACACTCAACCATGAAGCCAATCACTCGACAGCCAGGAGATCTAAAGTCACTCTGCACGCAAACAGTCGGTCATTAAGTAGCTTTTATGGTCATCATAGCACTTTATTTGTGGCGTTACCAGTAATGCCTGATCTTAATGTACCTTAAACCCTACATAACTGAGGGCCGGAGGGGTCTGGCGAACACTATATAAGCCACCCCCCTCCTCACTGTAAAGGGTTCGCACCCCTGTAACTCATACACATATAATCCAGTCGACCGCCTCCGGGCTCTGAGACGTAGGGCTGTTACTTCCTCCGAGAAGGGCCTGAACTCGTGAACCTCTTGCGTATACAACTGCTCCATAGCTAGGATCTTGCCTCTCCATTCCTACCCCCTACACTACTGTCAGACTTAGAACCACAACAGTTCACCGCTTGTTCTGTTAGGATATGCTATCTAAAAACTCTCTTTCCGAAGATCTTTGTATCTGTACACCCATTGGGTGTAGCTAAGCCCCCGAGTGGGAGGTTTGCTCTCCACTCGGTAGGATTTTCAAATACTTAGGCAAAACTGATTCGCATCTAAGCCCCCGAGTGAGAGGCTTGCTCGTCACTCGGCAGGGATTTTTTTTTACAAACTTAGGCGAAACAGATTCGCAGCTAAGCCACCCACGGGGGATTTCTCACGTAAACAAAAGCAACAACAATCACTGGGAAAATTATAACACTCTTGTCTTTGATAACAAACTACAGAGGTACTTTTTATTACATCTCATCCGAGTGAGTACTTAAGTATAAAAGGGGCGGAGCAGCTCCGCATTCCAAGCTCGTGGCTCATCAATCTGGCGATCGACATTGTAAAGACGGTATGCTCCATTGTGGAGAACTTTGGTGACGATGAAGGGGCCCTCCCAAGTAGGAGCGAGCTTGTGTGGCTTCTGTTGATCCACTTGGAGGACCAAATCTCCATCTTGGAAGGCTCGACTCTTCACGTTTCTAGCATGGAATCGACACAAGTCCAGCTGATAGATAGTCGATCGGATCATGGCCATCTCTCTTTCTTCTTATAAAAGGTCAACTGCATCCTGCTGGGCTTGTTCTGCTTCATCTTCAGAGTAAAGCTCGACTCGGGGTGCATTGTGAAGCAGGTCACTCGGCAGAACTGCTTCAGCTCCATAGACCAGAAAGAATGGAGTTCGCCCAGTCAAACGATTAGGAGTGGTCCTCAATCCCCAAAGAACTGATGGAAATTTGTCAACCCACGCGCCTGCTGCGTGCTTGAGATCACGCATCAACCGGGGTTTCAGTCCTTTGAGAATTAGGCCGTTTGCTCTTTATGCTTGTCCATTCGACTGGGGGTGAGCGACGGAAGCATAGTCGACTCGCATGCCTTGAGAAGCGCAAAAGGCTCTGAATTTGTCGGAATTGAAGTTTGACCCATTATCAGTGATGATGCTGTGCAGAACTCCATACCTAAATACCAACTCTCTGATGAAGCTGATAGCAGTGCAGGCATCAAGATTCTTGATAGGCTTAGCTTCTATCCACTTAGTGAACTTGTCGACTGCCACCAATACATGGGTGAAGCCACTCCTGCCAGTTCTCAGTGGTCCAACCATATCCAATCCCAAAACAGTGAAGGGCCAGACGAGTGGAATGGTCTTCAAGGCTGAGGCGGGTTTGTGTGACATATTGGAATAGAACTGACATCCTTCACACTTGTCGACTATCTCCTTCACCATTTCATTTGCTCTTGGCCAGTAAAATCCCGCTCGGTATGCTTTAGCCACAATGGTCCAAGAGGACGCATGATGACCACAGGTCCCCGAGTGGATATCGTCAAGAATTATCTGACCTTCTTTTGGTGTTATACATTTCTGGCTGACTCCAGTCGCGCTTTCCCTGTACAACTGTCCCTTTATCACAGTAAAGGCCTTAGATCGACAGACGATCTGTCGAGCCTCTTCTTCGTTCTTCCGGAGCTCTTTCCTTAGGATATACGCGATGTACGACACTATCCAGTCGGGAGTGATGACCAAAACTTCCATGATTAGGTCGACCACAGTTGGGACCTCAACTTCGGTCGGATCCGTGACACTTTTTGGCTGCGGGGCTTCTTTGGTGAAAGGACCCTCTTGAACTAATGGTGTGTGGATGTGCTCCAAAAACACATTACTGGGAATGGATTCTCTCTTGGAACCTATTTTTGCCAAATCATCGGCCGCTTGATTTTTTAGTCGGGGTATATGATGAGGCTCTAACCCCTCGAATTTCTTCTCTAGCTTTCTCACTGCATTGCAGTAACCAGTCATGGCCGGACTTGTGATGTCCCACTCCTTCATCACTTGATTAACCACCAAATCTGAGTCACCATAGACCATGAGGCGAACAGACGCCGAGTGAAATGTCCATACTCAACCCATACAAAAGTGCTTCGTATTCTGCTTCGTTATTGGAGGAATCAAAGTGGATCTGGAGCACATATCTGAGCTTATCGCCTCAGGGGGAAACCAACACTACCCCAGCACCGGAACCATTCAGCATCTTAGAACCATCAAAGAACATGGTCTAGTGCTCCAAGTGAACTTGAGTCGGTAGTTTCTGTTCAATACACTCGGCGACGAAATCTGCTATTGCTTGGGAATTGATGGCTTTCTTTGCCTCAAACTTGATATCTAGGGGAAGGAGTTCAATCACCCATTTTGCCACTCGACTAGTTGCATCTCTGTTGTGCAGAATCTCTGACAATGGAGCGTCGCTGACGACGGTAATGGAATGGTCAGAGAAGTAATGAGCAACCTTCTTCGTGGTCACATAAATCCCATATACAAGCTTCTGATAATGAGGGTATCTTTGCTTTGATGGGGTCAAAAGTTCAGAAAGATAATATACTGGGCGCTGAACTTTAAAGGCTTTTCCTTCTTCTTCCCGCTCGACCGTAAGTACTGTACTAACGACTTGTCCTGTGGCTGCGATGTAAAGCAGCAAAGGCTCTTTGCTGATTGGGGCAGCAAGCACCGGCTGGGTGGAGAGCAGGGCTTTTAGCTCTGCAAATGCTGCATCAGCTTCGGGAGTCCACTCGAACTTGTCTGACTTCTTCATCAGTCGGTAAAGAGGCAATGCCTTTTCACCGAGACGAGAGATGAATCGACTTAAAGCGGCCAAGCACCCAGTAAGCTTCTGGACATCGTGCACACGCACAGGGCATTTCATTCGGAGTATAGTACCAACTTTTTCTGGGTTGGCATCGATTCCTCATTCGGAAACAAGAAAACCGAGTAAATTTCCGCCAGGAACTCCGAATGTGCACTTTGATGGATTAAGCTTGATATCATACCTCCTGAGGTTGGCAAATGTCTCAGCAAGGTCAGTCAGCAGGTCGGAACCTTTCCGTGACTTGACCACAATAGCATCCATGTATGCTTCCACATTCCGACTGATTTGAGTGAGAAGACACTTCTGAATCATCCTCATGAACATGGCTCCGGCATTCTTGAGGCCGAATGGCATGGTGACATAACAGAAGCACCCGAATGGAGTGATGAAAGCTGTTTTGATCTCGTCAGGTCCATACAGACGGATCTGATGGTAACCAGAATAGGCGTCTAAAAAAGACAGGCGCTCACATCTCGTAGTCGAGTAGACTATTTGGTCGATGCAGGGGAGAGAAAAATGATCTTTCGGGCAGGCCCGATTGATATGTTTGAAGTCAATGCACATGCGAAGTGACTTGTCCTTCTTGGGGACCATGACAACATTGGCGAGCCACTCGGAGTGGTAAATCTCTCGGATAAACTCCGCTGCTAAGAGCCAAGCCACCTCCTCGCCAATGGACTTTATCTTATGGACGGCGGACCATTGAAGATGTTCTTTGACAGGTTTCACTTTTCAGTCGACTCGTAGACAGTGCTCAGCCAGCTCCCTGGTAATGCCCGGCATGTCAGAAGGCTTCCATGCGAAGATGTCCCAGTTCTCACGGAGGAACTGGATGAGCGCTTCTTCCTATTTGGAGTCGAGTGTTGTAGAGATATGAGTTGGAGCAGCACTGGGGTCAGTCGGGTGAATGTGAATCAGTTTTGTCTCACCGGACGACTGAAATGCTGATTCCGTAGCGGGCTTCTTGGCTCGCAAAAAATCACTCGGGTCTGCAGTTTTCTAGTATTCCTGCAGCTCTACCACTGCCATCTAAGCATCGGCGATCTTTGAGCCTTTCTGAAAGCACTCTTCTACCTTCTTCCGATTGCCAGTTATAGTGATCACACCTTTGGGACCAGGCATCTTCAATTTGAGGTAAACATAACATGGTCGAGCCATGAAACGTGCATAAGCTGGCCTGCCCAAAATAGCGTGATAAGCACTCTGGAAATCCACAACTTCAAACGTCAACTTTTCTTTGCGGTAATTCTTGGAATCACCGAAAACCACATCAAGAACAATTTGGCCGAGTGACTCGGCCTTCTTTCCAGGAATGACTCCATGGAAACTCATGTTGCTGGTACTGAGTCTGGACATCGGAATGCCCATCCCTTTCAACGTCTCTGCATATAGTATATTCAGGCCACTGCCACCATCCATCAAAACTTTAGTCAGTCGAGTACCTTCGACGACTGGGTCGACCACCAAAGCCTGCCTCCCAGGGGTGGCTATGTGTGTCGGATGATCGGACTGGTCGAATGTGATGGCAGTCTGAGACCATTTCAGATAACTGGGTGTCGCCGGAGCAACCATATTCACTTCTCGGTTGATAACTTTCAATCGACTTTTACTTTTAACATCAGCAAAAATCATCAGGGTGGAATTGACCTGGGGATATCCATCATCACTATCTTCTTTGTCCTCAACTTTGTCCGACTTCTTTTCCTTATCTTTAGGTTGTTTCCCCTGGAATTGCTGGATCAAGAGCCGACATTGTCGAGTGGTATGCTTCGGGTAAATGAGTTTACCCTCTTCATCTTTCTTTGTATGAATGTGGCATGGCATATCCAATACATCATTTCCATCTTGGTCTTTCACCTTCTTAGGGTTCCAAGGACCTTTGGGCTTCCCTTTAAACTTTCCTTGAGTCACGGCTAAGGCTTCTCCAGGAGCAGCTGGCTCGGCTTTCCGCTTCTGGTTCCTACTAGAGTTCCCTCCTCCGGTTTCGTGGGCGCCTGACTTGTGCTTGCCACTCCGGAGCCAATCCTCTTCTTCACCATTGGCATACTTGTTGGCAATCTCCATCATTCGACTCAGAGACATGTCTCCAGTTCGACCGAATTTCAGGTTTAACTCTCTGTACTTAACGCCTTCCTTGAAGGCACAGACTGCCTGGTGATCAGATACATTCTCTACCGTGTGATGCAACATGATCCATCTCTGGATGTAATCCCTCAAGGTTTTGTTCGACTTCTGCACACAAGATTGTAGCTATGTCAACCCTGCTGGTCGCTTGCAAGTTCCTTCAAATGTTCTGACAAACACTCGGGCAAGATCTTCCCAAGTGTAAATGTTGTTGGGTGCTAACTGATTCAACCATGCTCTGGCCGAGCTCTCCAACATAAGAGGCAGGTGTTTCATGGCCACTTCATCGTTGCCGCCGCCAATATGAAAAGCCACTCGTTAGTCTTCAAGCCAAGTATCAGGCTTGGACTCACCGGTGAACTTACTGACTCTAGTCGCCAACCTGAAGTTGGGAGGAATCACCGCGGCCCTGATGGCACTGCTGAAGCACTCTGGTCCTGAGACGTGAACTCTGCTGCTGGTGGGTACATCTCTGTCATGACCTTCTCGGTGAGCTCTGTTCCTGTCGACCAAACCTTGAACGAGAATGGATCTCGCATCAAAGCCTAGTTCCCTGGGGTCGACTGGAATCCTTCGCCCAACACTGTGATGGCGTCTGTCATCTTGTTGTCGAGGCGCGTACGATCCGCTTCTTGGGGGAGGGGTGGGCACTCGACGTCAATCATCGCGATCGAGTCGGTGATCATACTGCTCACGGTTCCCGTACTGATCACGCCGGTTTCCACGTCCCTCATGCCTCGGGGGCGATCTTGGCCTATGGGCTGACTAGACTGTATTCACACGACGGATCTGCTGTGGATCCTATTCCGCGAATGTGATACAGCTGAATTTTGATCTCCTGCTTCCCGAAGTAATGCTCTGATCTGTAACAAGCCTCTGCCAGCCTCTGATTGGCAAGGATGAATCGACTCTGCTATACGGGCTGCAGTTGCTAAATTCTGAATCAGAGTTCGATATACCTGAGTCGGTGGTGGAAAGAGTTGACGTCGACTGGATTTTGGAACCTGTTGTCGCGCACGCTCGTCGAGTGCTCGCTGGAGGTTCTCCAGTCGAGTGCGCTCAACCAAGTTGGCCAAGCGCGCGTCCTCCAAGGCACGAGCCACGGGGGTTTCTCCAATGATAGGAGTGTGCAGTGCATCCATGTTCCAGCGGCGAAGTTCTTCCCTCTGCAGCGAAGTGAGGGGATCGAGGACATACTCTTCATGTGCATGCGACGGATCGCCTCCGCCGTCGCCTTCGTCAGTGCAGGGAAAACCGGGAGGACTGCGTGGTCCATCGACCATCAGAACCTCCACCACTGGATCACTGCTGTCGCACTCGGATGTAGTCTCTGCGGAGCAAGTCGACAGGTCGAACAGGCCGTAGAGAGATTCGTAGGTCTCGATCGCCACGACTTGGGGGGTGGCCGACTGGCGGGCCACCGCGTGCCTCACCCACCGCTCAGGCCTCGACCGACCGGAGCCCTTGCGCCGGTGGGAATTAGGGAGGGTGATGTAGGGCGGAACCCCAGGGGCCGATCTTTCACATTTGGAGTGGATCCTACGGGGAAACACGAAGAACACGCGGAAGCACAAAGGGGAAACACGGGGTAAACGAGAGAGAATCACTAAACCAACAAGGAATCAATCACACAAGTGCTAGATCACCGAACACATAGAGTAACTCAAGATCCACAATCAACAAAGGTAAGGATACAAAGGAACCGTTCTTATCCGTGAGGAGGTCTTGATGATCTTCCCTAGAAAGGGGTCTTGAATCCGCTTGCGGGATCTTCTACGAAGAGGTTGTGAACTCCAAGGAGAAGTATCCAAGTGGATGAGCAAGGCTCTCACACAAATATGAGCTAATCCAATGCTAACCCTAAAACGTAGGTGGAGGGGGAGTATATATAGTCTAAGGGGCGAAGGGGTACATGGGCCTCGGCCCGAATGCACTGCATGCAGGCAGGGGAGGCCGGATGTCCGGGCGCTGGGCCGGATGTCCGGGCTGGCTTGATCCAGCTTCTGGACATTCTGTGATGGGGCGCCGGATGTCCGGGCTGGCGCCAGATTTCCGGGCTGTCGCGGGGCGCCTGATGTCCGGGCCCTAGCCGAATGTCTGGGCCCTGTAGCACTTCGATGGCTGGGCTGCTGCTGTTGTTGACATCTTCAGGGGCCGGATGTCGGGGCCGGGGCCGGATGTTCGGGTCCGGTAGCCTTTCTCCGGTTCCTCTCGTCGTGCTCCTTCATCCTTGTACTTGGGGACTTGTCCATCATTCCAAGCATCTCCGAGAGGGTCTCCTTGGTACCTAGGCATGCATAGTGTCCTTGCATTAGGTAGCAACCATGTCTCACATGAATGGAAAGGGGAAGCATTTAGGAATGGGTTCACCTTGTGTCCAATGGCGCATAGTCGAGGTCTCATCTTATGTATCCTTGGGGCTTGCAGAGTAGTCGGAGTGTACATGGGGATGAACGTGGGATGCTCCGCATCATCTCCCCCCCCCCCCACCTTCGGAAAGATCCGACCTCGGATTGTGATCCTCATCACCATGGAAACGGTTGTTGTGGACGGACTTGTAGTTGGACGAAGTTGAAGACATGGCACAATCCAAGTAGTCCATGGTGTCACCGGGGTGATAGACATGCAAAAATAGCAAACACAAGCAACACTCAGAAATACAATGGTTAGCGCACACAAAATGTCCAACATGTAAGAATGAGTCCGTGCGACAAGATAGTGCATGACAAAGCACAAGATGCTTATCCAAAAGATGTAGAATGAGATGTAAAGCATTCATGGGAGCAAATGCAATCATTGTGCACACAAATGTGTTATGAATATGAGCAATGCAACCATGATGCAAAATGATGTCATAATCTGATGGTTTATCAAATGCGTGAACATGGCAATGGATGCTCAACATGTGGATATTATCATGCAATTGATGGTCGACAATATGATCATTATGTATGAATATGCCATCAAGGAAGATCGCAACAAATTTTATAAGGAAGTGAACAAGCTCAAATATCATGGATGACATGGGAATACAAGATGCAACAAGGCAATCATAATGTGAGTCAATCCATGCATAGGGTGCAAACTTGTGGTGAGTATGATATGTCCATCGAGCATGACATGTATGAGCACAATCAACAAATATGGAGGTGTTGGTGTACCAATGCTCGATGTCGTGGCATGAGTGGAAGTCCGAAGGTGCATCCACTAAGTCCGAGCACTCCTCAATGTGAAGGTCCATAGAGCCAATCTCCAATGTCGTTCCTCCGTTCGTGAGATGTATCATGTAGACAACAAGAAGGAAACAACAATGAAAGAAGAACCCATCCAATATGCAAACTTGAGGATGGCTCAAAGGGAAAGAGTTCACCTTTATGAGGATGTCGAAAATGTTGGTGGCACACATCATATAGACCTTCACATGACCAGTATGGCTCATGATGGTATCGCCTTGTGAATCCTCCAAAACAAAAGAACATGGCAAACACTCGGAAAAACAAATGAGGTTAGCAGAGGTGCAAAACCTATCATTCATGTGGTAAGATACCCAACAAGTGTATGCATCACACTCATCATAAGAAGGTACAAGGGAGCATTTCATAGTATGGAGGCATATGATGCAAGAACAACCAAATACAAGAGGCTCAAGTAAACAAGCATGCATCACAAGTAAGGTGTCAAAGTCTCCAAGATCAATAAGCATAGTATGGTTGCACTCAATATAAGTGGATATGAGAGAGGCAACTAATGGACACAAGAGAAAATGATCAAGATATCTCATGTGAGAGGCATGAGCATATACGTCATCAACCCAAGAAAGCAAGTAATAGTGGAACATGGGTGATGCAACCAAGCAAGCAATCATAGCAATCAAGTCAAGCAAGCTAGTAGTGCGAAGATGCAACATACTAGAGGGAATAATGGCAAGCATGTCATGTGTGCAAATAGTGTGCATGAATAATGGACATGACATATCACAAGCATGAAAGCAAGATATGAGTAGAATGGCATGAATGTCTTGGTGAGAGGCCATATGTAAATAGCAATAGGGCATCATGACCCTCCCAACACAACGAGCATCAATAGTATGGGGCACATGATAAACATGGCAATAGCAACAAGGATCTCCACCAAGCATGCAAATACACATAGGGATATCATAATGGTTCATCATGGGTAAATGCAAGCAAGGGTCACAATTGCATGGCAAAGGCATATGAGCAAGCATAGCATGCAATGTGAACACGGTAAAATGAGCATAAGGTGACAAGTGGTAAATGGCCCATAGCCGTGTGAGAGCCAAGTAGAAGAGATGCGCATAGTTCTTGCGCGAAGGGAACGATGGTAAGGATAGTCCACGGGATGCCAAGTCATCGTTGCTCTCGAGAGCTCATTTCGTCAACTCTTGGGATTGAGAGGTTAACGAGTATATGTGAGTACCTACACAAAATAAATACAAAGGAAAAATTGTGTGTGCATGGTATATGTACACATCATCCATCATGATGCGCACATGCATGTGTCGGTTAGCACAAAATAGCCCATGCTCAAATAAATGAGATGCGTGATATAGAAACATGTCATCCATCATGAGAGGTTTGTTATTATGTATCGCATAATGGAGACTCAAATTGTGTAATGCATCATGAGAAATATCTAGAGCATTGTTATTCATGGAATGCATAAGGTGCACGCAATCATGGGAATCATGCAAAGTATGGAATGCATCAAGATCTCCTAATATGTAGGAAACTATGGGGGTCTCCTCATGAGCATGAGTAGCAACATCACATGGAGAATATTGACAACATCCAAAACAATGCATATTTGGAACAATGTGATCATGGCATGACATAGTAGATGAATCGCGCAAATCATGGAAAGGAAGTGTGGCAATATCATCACATGAAAAGCAAAAGCCAATTACCATCATCTCGTCATCTATGCCATAAGTGCAAATGGGATTGATTTTAATGGGGCATGTATAGTTACTATGTTGAGATTGAAATGATGCAATATGGGAGATCTCACTCATAGCATATGACAAGTTCAATGGATTGTCAAACATGAAGTGACCAATAGAATTTTCACATGATATCCTATGAAGCATAGCATCACAACTAGGCAACTCAACATGCTCATCATCATATTCATCATAAATAGGTAAGTCAAGGCATGAAGAAGTCTCACTAGCATGAAGCATGGCAATAGGTGTGTCAACATCATGGGAGCAATCGATGTCAAGATAGTCCACTAGTGCGACAAGAGAAGCACCATCACCTATGTTACCTTTGGAGCATCGCTCATGTGTTGTAGGTGAGGTGTCGAAGATCGTCTCATTGTCATCTTCATATTGATTGAACCATGTGGGGGGTGTATCATCGTCCACCATGGCCATCGGTTTTCCCATTAGAGGGATGGACTCGTCGAGGGTAGGCATGTCATCATGTAGGAGACCTAGCACCAAAGAAGAAAACACAATAGGAGTAGAGGTTAAGTCGTTAGAAATCATAGTGGCCTCACGTGCCATGTTAACTACCTCACTCTCTAAGTGTTGTGGCTCACTCACTCCCTCAAAGATGCTCTCACTCATATGGTTGGTGGAGTCACTCAAATGGCGCTCAACCTCACATAGGATGTGTGGCATGCTCTCATATGTGGGGCTAGTGGTGGTGACACTCATCCTCTCATAGGAAATGCTCGCAATGTCACATATCGTGGAGTCACTCATCTCACTGATGTGGTAGTGGCTCTCCTCACATGGCACTTGGGGCATCTTGACATATGTGGGTGTCGGAGAGATGTAGGTGCAAATGTCTCCAAGCTCAACTCCTATCGCCGTGGTCGAAGGGGATGGCCCTTGGTCGACCTTCTTGTCACCGTCTTGGTGCGGGAGGCCCAAATGATGTAGCACCTCATAGCTCGTCTCCATGACCGAAGGGAATTTCCCATGCTCGGCCATCTTCCTTGAGGGGCTTCCGAAGATGGAAGTGTCGCCCTCGCTCGTAGGTAGTCTCCTTGGACTTGATGAAGTTGATGTAGGCGTACTCATGGGAAGTAGGCGAAGATTCCGTACGTCCAAAGGCGAAGATGCCTTTATAGCACTTGGTGAAGATGCCAAAGTGGTTGTTGTAGTCGTAGCACCGTCTTGGTGGTGGTTATCTCGCGGTCTTCTTTTGTGCTCATGAAGCGTCGCCTTGGCATGAAGTAGGTCTTGTTGGGACTTGTGCATTTGCGCTTGTGGAGCATCTTCATGATGATGATGTCATTGTCGTGCTTGAGCTCGTAGTAGATGTCATTCGTCGTTGTCGTGCACATGTTGCTTGGAGGTGACTTTCCCTTCATGACGATGTTGATCACGATTGTGACGGTGGTCATCACGAAGATGTGGACGTGGACGAATTGCGCTTGCATCGTGTTCGCGCTCTGAAGACTTGTGGCTTGAATGTCCTCGCCTTGAAGATGACGAAGTAGAAGAAGACTTGATCAAGCCTCTAATCTCCTCCATCCTTGCATCTTGCTCCTCTTTATGTGCGGAAAGCTTCTTGTCGATGTAGTCCCTTTTCCTTGCTTCAGAGTGACGAATGTCGATGGAGATGTTCTCGATGCGCTCTCGCAATCTTGATTGTGCGCCTTGCATTTGTCGTTGTAGATCGAAGATGGACGCTTTGGAGATGTAGTTGTTCACGTCGTCGTTGTTGCCGTAGACTAGAGAGGAAATGCCTTGCCTATCCATCACAAGACTCGAGCAAATATGAGTGGAGAAAGAGAAGAACTAGACCAAATGTACCTTGACCAATGTTGAAGATGGATCAATGATCACTCAAATGTGTAACAAGGAAATAGCACAATTGGTACCAATTCTTGTTGGTTCTCACACCTACACAAGTAAGGCTTTGGGTGGAGCTCGGTGAGGATAGTGGCACAAAAAATTGATGCAAAATGTTAGCAAGAGTCAATAATATTGAAAGAGATTCACAAATTCGCAAGTGAAACAAATGGACCAATAGCAAAGAATGGCACACGGAAACTCACACACGGATAGATAAATGGGGTCGTGCAACCAAGGAATGAGCAGAAAATGTGAAATCCACGGAAAACACTCGTGTTGCACAACTCAAGAGAGACGCTAGCACGATTGCTCTATAGGCGGATACGACACTTGTGCACAACCTATAAGATGCAAAATGGATAAACTTCTATCCCAAGTACTCTATGTATGTATGGTTCCCAGTGTTTCTCTCAAGATGATCCAAGATGATCGGATATGACAATCTTATATGCAATGTGGTATGATGCTATGGCACTTGCTTACAAGCTTCTTTGCGCTCTTTCTTTTGCTTAAAATCTTTATTATTATTATTTTTATATGGCCACTTTTACACAATGCACAAACCAAGATAGTAATTGTGTATATGCAGGAACAAACTTGTGACACAAGATATGATACCAATATATGCACCACGATGATATGGTATATATGCTATGGGAAGTATGATCACTAACGTGCACAAGTAACATTGCCGGCAATACTCAAATGGCTAGTCTCAATAGGCAAGTAACACAAAATGGGGTAGGGGTTAACAATGCAATGTCAAGGGGAATATACAATGGAGGGTTACCACGATACCAAGATGATATGGAGGTTACCGTCCGGCGATGATGAGTAGCGGTGTTCTTGATGTAGAAACCAAGATGATGGAGACTCCTCCCTAAGTAACCGAAACACCTTAGGAAACGGAAAAACCGCGAACTCAAAATCTCAAATGTCAAATGTCAAAATGGTGGTAGCGGAAAGCGGTGGTGGTTTGCACTTGGCAATGCGGAAGTGAAATGATTGGCTATACACGTGTCAGAGTTGAATTTGCCGTCCCTAAGGAGCCGAAACACCTCAGGAGACACAAGCCTCAACTCAAAAAATTCAAACAAAATTGGGTTAAGTTGGGGTGGCGGAAGTGTATGGTGGGCAAGCCTATGCGGAAGGTATGGTGGTGGTTGATGAAGAAGCAACCGTCCCTAAGTAGCCGAAACACCTTAGGATACTTAAGTCACTACTCAAACAACCACTAATGCTATATGGAACAAAACGGGTTAGGATGCGGAAGTCGGTGGTGGTTATGCGGATGTTGTGGTGGAAGCCCTAGGCAAAGATGCCAAAATTCACAAAATTTGATGGAGTCAAATGATGTTGGTGGTATTTTTATGGGATGGGGGATGTCAATAGCTTCAAAACGAGCTAAAGAACGTCAAAAACGGACTCCGGATGAATTAGTTATGGTCAAAACGGTGAAACGGAGAGAGCTGAAATCCCAGGGGCCGAACATCCGGGGCTCGGGCCGGATTTCCGGGAACTGATGTCCAGAACCTTGTGCGAAAATGCACTCCAGGAGCCGGATATCCGAGCTAATGGGCAGATGTCCGGGCTCCAAATCCGAGCATGAACTCGAGGAACTTGATTTTGGGGCGGAAAATTAAGATTTCGGGGTCAAAATTGGAGAGATTTCGTGGATGGAAAGTGGGGAAACTTGGGGGAAAGCTAGATCCACTTGAAACCAAGCAAATCCATGGATCAAAATCAAGAAAACATCATCAAACCAACAAATCACAAAAAAAATTGGGGGCTATTTTTGGTGGGGATTTTCGGATTTAGGACGAAATCAACAAAATCAAGCTAGAAAACGAAGGGTTGGGGCTCCAAAAACATGATCAACGTGGCTCATGATACCAAGATGATGTAGGGCAGAACCCTAGGGGCCGATCTTTCACGTTTGCAGTGGATCCTATGGGGAAACACGAAGAACATGCGGAAGCACAAAGGGGAAACACGGGGAAAACGAGAGAGAATCACTAAACCAACAAGGAATCAATCACACAAGTGCTAGATCACCGAACACATAGAGTAACTCAAGATCCACAATCAACAAAGGTAAGGATACAAAGGAACCGTTCTTCTCCGTGAGGAGGTCTTGATGATCTTCCCTAGAAAGGGGTCTTGAATCTGCTTGGGGGATCTTCTCCGAAGAGGTCGTGAACTCCGAGGAGAAGTATACAAGTGGATGAGCAAGGCTCTCACACAAATATGAGCTAATCCAATGCTAACCCTAAAACGTAGGTGGAGGGGGAGTATATATAGTCTAAGGGGCGAATGGGTACATGGGCCTCAGCCCGAATGCACTGCACGCAGGCAGGGAAGGCCGGATGTCTGGGCGACGGGCCGGATGTCTGGGCTTTCCCGAGACGCCGGATGTTCGGGCGCTGGGCCGGATGTCCGGGCTGGCTTGATCCAGTTTCTGGACATTCTGTGATGGGGCGCCGGATGTCCAGGCTGGCGCCGGATTTCTGGGCTGTCCCGGGGCGCCGGATGTCCGGGCCCTGTAGCACTTCGATGGCTGGGCTGCTGCTGTTGTTGACATCTTCAGGGGCCAGATGTCCGGGCCGGGGCCGGATGTCCGGGTCCTGTAGCCTTTCTCCGGTTCCTCTCGGCGTGCTCCTTCATCCTTGTACTTGGGGACTTGTCCATCATTCCGAGCATCTCCGAGAGTGTCTCCTTGGTACCTAGGCATGCATAGTGTCCTTGCATTAGGTAGCAACCATGTCTCACACGAATGGAAAGGGGAAGCATTTAGGAACGGGTTCACCTTGTGTGCAATGGCGCATAGTCGAGGTCTTATCTTATGTATCTTTGGGGCTTGGAGAGTAGTCGGAGTGTACATGGGGATGAACGTGGGATGCTCCGCATCAGAGGGAGGACGACACGGGGCCAACAGATACTGGGTCGACGGTTGCCGCAGGAGGACGCCGCGGATGCACGCGTGAAAGTGCGTCGCCCCGCGGACAGGGAGCGCATCGATGTCGAGCGGAGCCTCTGAAGCCAAGCGGAGTCGTCGGCGATGAACGTGAGCGCGCCGAGACAGATCGCGCGGCCCTCAACCAAAACTCCGCCTGAAACCATGATGAAGGAGATCAGAAAAATCGCAACTTCTCCAATAAGTCGCTAAGACACCTGCCCCACGGTGGGCGCCAAGTATCGTGGTTCTAAGTCTGACAGTAGTGTAGGGGGGTAGGAATGGAGAGGCAAGATCCTAGCTATGGATCAGTTGTATACACAAGAGGTTTACGAGTTCAGGCCCTTCTCGAAGGAAGTAACAGCCCTACGTCTCGGAGCCCGGAGGCAGTCGACTGGATTATATGTGTATGACTTATAGAGGTGCGAACCCTTTACACTGAGGAGGGGGGTGGCTTATATAGAGTTCGCCAGACCCCTCCGACCCTCAGTTATCTAGGATTTAAGGTACATTAAGATCGGGCGTTACTGGTAACACCACAAATAAAATGCTATGATGACCATAAAAGCTACTTAATGACCGACCGTTTTCATGCAAAGTGACTTTAGATCTCCTGGCTGTCGAGTGATTGGCTTCATGGTCAAGTGTCTTCGAGTCTGTCGAGTGGAACACTTCTGAGTCGATTGGAAGGTGGTATCTTCTAGAGATGTCCTTGGGTAGGGTGGTTTGGATAGGTCCATGACCCTACCCTAGGTACATAGCTTCATCACCCGTCCCCGCCTAAGTTAAAAAAAACTACACCGAGTGAGAACATCCCTCCCACTCGGAGGCTTAGCCGTTAGCCCGTCCTCGCCTAACTTAAAAAACTACTCCGAGTGAGATCATCCCTCCCACTCGAGGGCTTAGCCACGAGTCCGTCCTCACCAAAGTTAAAAAACTACGCTGAGTGAGAGCATCCCTCCCACTCGGAGGCTTAGCCGCGAGCCCGTCCTCACCTAAGATAAAAAACTACGCCGAGGGAGAGCATCCCTCCCACTCGGAGGCTAGCCGCGAAGCCTGTCCTCGCCTAAG
>NC_041381.1:235687515-235779820 GCF_002162155.2 Triticum dicoccoides | reverse complement strand
CTCCCACTCAGAGGCTTAGCCGTGAAGCCCGTCCTCGCCTAAGTTAAAAAACTACCCTGAGTTAGAGCATCCCTCCCACTTAGGGGCTTAGCCGCGAGCCCGTCCTCACCTAAGATAAAAAAACTACTCCGGGTGAGAGCATCTCTCCCACTCAGAGGCTTAGCCGGGAGCCCGTCCTCGCTTATGTTAAAAATCTACTATGAGTGAGAGCATCCCTCCCACTCGGAGGCTTAGCCGTGAGCCCGTCCTCACCTAAGTTGCAAAACTACACCGAGTGTGAGCATCCCTCCCACTCGGGGGGCTGAGCTATGAGCCAACACTCGCCTAATTCCAAAATGCCATTCACTCGGAACATGCAATAATCTGGAAAGCAATATTCGGATAAATCCATCAAGTTCAGAAACGAAAGCAAAAGTACTCGGGCGACAGGCCCGAATGAGTTTAACGCTTACCGGATCACTCGGCATTTTGAGGCAAATAAGTTTGGATCAGAAAGTTTTTTTCACTCAGCAGGAGGACTCGTGGGCTCGACAAAGGTGTACAGATCAATGCCATCTGCGATTCGAGTGGCTGCATCAATGAAGGTCTCCATAAAACATTCTAATTGGAGCTTCTTCGTGTTTGCCATCTGAAGAGCCTTCAAATTGTCTTCTCTAGATTCCTTGCATTGGACACGAACAAGTGAGAGAACCACATCGGCTCGAGACCGGGCAACTTATTTCTTCCATGCTTGCACTTGGTCATGGATTTCATTGAGCCAAGTGATCAGTGACTCACGGTTGTTCTGAAGTTTATCTTCTAGCGACAGCTCTTTGTCTATCCTTGTCAACGCAACCTTCAGTCGGGCGATTTACCCCAAGACACTGTCAAGACGAGCTTCACGCCGCATCATGTTCATAGCAGCAGCATCTCCAACGAGTGACTTGGTGGGGTCCAGAACTATCTCAATTCATTCTGTCTCTTGCTCGAAACTCTGGCAAAATTCTACACAAGGAGGAAGTAATGAGTGAGCAATAGTATTCTGGAAAATTTTTGGGGAAACTCTCTAGAGCTTGCTCGGACAGGGGAAGATACCTTCAAGCATGGTGTACATTTTCTGCGCAAGGTTCCCCAAGTAATCCTCCAGCTTGTTTATCTTTTGAGTGAGCTGGTCGACCTTGTCCGTCAAGACAGTCTTCTCCTCCTTAATGGCAGTCCTCAAGGTCGCATTCTCCTCTTCCAGCTTGCCGACTGAAGCTAGTTTCACCTCAGCTGCTTCAGTTTTGTCTCGAGCCACCTTCTACACCCCTGCAAGTTCGTTGTCTTTCCTCTCCAGTGTCTGCTTCATAGTGTCTAAAGAAATAACATTCTTCAGTCGCGCATGGAGTTGACGGTTTTCACTATGCACATCTGTTCGAGTGGAATCACTTGGCTCAAAGGACCGAAAGGAAAAAAATGACAAAACACATAGTTAGCAAAATGTTACCTCCCATGCTCTTCACCTCTTCCCGAGCCTGCTTCAAGTTCTTCTTGGCAAGTTCTAGGTCCAGTTGGAGTTGGATCTTCTCCTTCTCTAGAGCAACGTACTGAGTTCCCAGTTCACAAGATTTCTGAGATCAACAAAAAGACAACGCAATCGATGAAGTGAAAGATTCTTAAAGTATTTCCTCTACTTCCGAGTGGGTAAGAGCAAATCTAGTTTGCTACTATGAAAAGCGTTCTAAGAGCCCCGCCGAATCAAACATCCAATAACGGTCTCAGGGACTACACACAGTGGGTGCACTCACCGTACCCCAGTGGATCAATTTCCCACTTCGTATGGCATGCTCGGTCCGAGTGGAGGAACTACAAAAAAGAGAAAATAATTTGTTCTAAGATCACCGCCGAATCAAACATTTGATGGCGGTCTCAGGGACTACACCCAGTGGGTGCACTCAGCGTGCCCACACTGGATGAGTTTCCTACTCGACTCGTCCTGACCGGTCCGAGTGAAGAACTTCAGGCAAAGATATCATAAGACCCCCACCGAATCAAACATTCGACGGTGGTCTCGGGGACTACACCCAGTGGGTGCACTCAGCGTGCCCCCACTGGTTTGATTCCCCACTCGACATAGCCTGACAGTTTTGAGTGGATAGAATACAGAATAAAAATAAAACACCCAGTGGGTGTACGGATTCAACAGATTCAAGATGGACAAAATTCAATCAGAAATCAACTTACAATCGTACATACTCGGACATTGGCTTGAAGGGCCAAACTGGCATCATAAGCAGACTTGCTGGCTTCAAACACCTCCTTCAGTCACTACATCATCATGCCGGCTTGGATCACAGCCTCCTTGTCGGCTCCTATTTGGTCCTCTAGGACATGGTGCAAAGTGAACACGCCCGACACAGGAGTCGGTGGCGCAGCAGGAGGGATCTGCACTTGTGCTTGTCCAGTTGGACCCGAGGCAGGAGCAGTCGACACCAGGGGCTGAGCAGTTGATAGGGGAGCAACAAGATAAACACCAACTCGAGACGGACCACCTGGTTCTTGAAGAACATGTTCAGGCGGCGTATGAGATGTCTGGCCTGAAGGTACTCTCTTGGTGAAGCTTCGTGACGTGGTTGAAACCCTGCCTCTTCCTCCTGTGCTTCTCGGAGGCTCCTCCTCGTCGTCGTCTGGGAGGTGGATGATGTATGTTGGCACTGCAGTCAGTCGATAGTAAGACCTCAGTCGACCGCCAAGGCAATTAACGAGACAGAGTAAGGTGTGAGCTGATCATACCTGCCCGAGAAGTGGCTGCGTCCGCAGTCTCCGTGTCTGCGGGCTCGTCATCGATCTCCTAGTGGGACATGGAGGTAGCAGCTCTAGGATTCAGAATTCCATTCGGTCAACTAAAACACGAAGGTCTGCAATAGCAATGAAGAAAGAAAAGAAGAAACACTCACGTTGAAGCAATAGGCATTGTGACCTTTATCCTTGGCAGGGCCTTCCCAGGTTTGGGCAGAACAGTCTTGGCTTGCTTGGCAGTTTTTTCAGTCGGATCAGGAGTTGGTGTCTGAGTGCGCTTCTGGTTCCTAACACTCGATGCTGTAGCCTTGCTCTGGCCAGCTGCCGGATCTTGAGTCTTCTTGGTACGGCACTTGGTGCATGGTGGCGACTCGACCTCTTCGCTATCATCAGAGTCATCGCTGTCGTCTTCACTATTGTCTGCATAATCAAAGTTAGTACCCTTGCCCTTGCTTTCCACCCGTCCGGTGAATTGTTCCCCGTTCTGCACGGGCGAGTACATCTTCGTGAAATCCTGCAATATACAGATTTCAGAATCAGTCGGTTTCCAATTCAGTTGCATGTTGAAAATAGATATGATTCACTTGACAAGTTATGCCTTACCTCTCCTGGAGGATGCTTGGCGTCAGAAGGCAGAATTCGCTTGGCTCCACATGGGTTATCAAGGGCTCCGGTGATGCTTCTGAGCCACTGGGCCACGGTATCTTTGCCGACCTCTTCTAGATGTGTCCTGGTGGTGTTGTCTGCACCCGAGTACAACCACATGGGATGTTCACGTGCCCGCAGAGGCTGGATGCATCGACTAAGGAACACCTCCAGCAAATCCAGGCCTGTCACTCCACCCCGGATCAACTCAACGACTGCTTCAACCAATATTGCCACCTCACCCCTCTCCTCATCTTCCACGGTCAACAAACGGGGGGTGTGGAGTCTCTCAAGAGAGAAAGGGGGAAAACCAGTCGATGCACCAGGAGTCGGAACGTCTTTGTAGTAGAACCAAGTCGACTACCACCCCCTAATTGTCTCAGGAAAAGTCATGAAAGGGAAAATGCTTCTAACCCTCATTTCAACACTTAAACCCCCACACATCTGGCTCACGTGGGTTTTCTCGTCACTCGGGTTGGCTTTCTAAACCGACTGGGATCGACAGGTAAAAATATGTTTGAATAGGCCCCAATGAGGATGGCACCCCAGGAAGTTTTTGCACATTGAAACAAACGCAGCAAGGTATGATATGGTGTTCAGAGGAAAATGGTGGATTTGTGCGCAATGAAGTTTAAGAAACCGCAGAATATTGCATGTGGAGGTAGATAGAAACCTCTTTCCACGTGGGTAAGAAGAAGAACCCGCTCGCCGTCGCATGGCACGGGCTCAGACTCCCCTTCTGGCAACCTCCATGATCCGGGCGCCAGCAGGCCGTCAGTGACGAGCCCCTCCAAATCTTCTTCCTTGACCAACGAGGGGATCCAATCGCCCTGGGTCCATCCCGGCAGCAGAGCAGACCGTGAGCTCGACCTCTTCTTGCCCTTGGCCACCTTCTTGGCATGCTCCAATGCATTCGTCTTGACCTTTGCCATCTCTGCAGCTGTCGACAGGAGCGAGCAGAGTGGCGTTGCGCTGGGGCGGGCAAAGCAGAGAGACGAGGAAGAAAGGGAAAGAGTGGTGGACATTGTTGCACGCCTGGGCCGCATCGACCACGCATGCGAGTGACTGACCCATGGGCATGCACGACCTCAGCGCATTCCACAACCGGCGTCGGCCCGAGATGTGGCAAAAATGGTGGGGCGAAGATCGAGGAGTTGCCCTGACTGTGCACCCCCATACGCGCATAGTCACTACCGCCCTGAGGCATTGTGGTGACCCCTTGATCTATAAAAGGAGGCCCTTGGCAACCGTAAACGAGGTCAGAAGGTTGGATAACTCACACCCCCATACGCGCAGTCGCTACCGCTCTAAGGCAACCCTTGTCAGGCAAGTGTACTACGCTCCACCATCAATCCACCAAAAGCACGAGTAGGGTTTTACGCCTCGCAGCGGCCCGAACCTGGGTAAAACTACCCGTGTGATCTTTGTCGTGCTGCCTCACGCTCGACTACTCTTTGTGCAACGTGACTCCCCCCTGCCGAACAAGCAAGGGGCCTCCTTGTCCCATAGGTACCGAACCGACGGGTGTGATTGCCCCGACGTCGACGAGCCTGCGCTCGGTATTGGCGGGCGCCTACCTTTTGAGGTTGTGCCCTGCCTTTACCCGTGAGCTGTGGCAAGTCCGTTGGACTTCCGTTCGCACGTTCAAGCTAGAGATACTTGAGAAGTATGATGGGAGGCTGAACCCGGTAGAGTTCCTGAGCATCTACACCATCGTTGTTCAGGCTGCCAGGGGAAGAGACGAGAAGGTGTTCGCCAACTACTTCCCTTTGGCCCTCATGTCCAATGTGAGGTCTTGGCTGATGCACCTGCCGGAGAACTCCATTTCGTCATGGGAGACATGTGCCACAAGTTCATCGGTGCCTTCACCGGTGGTCACCAGGAGCCGGGCCGACCCAGCAACCTGCAGCTTCTCCAGCAGAAGGAAGAAGAAACCCTTTGTAAGTATTTACAGAGATTCAGAAAAGTTCATAGAAATATTCCAAATATCCATCAGTAGCTGTGATAGCTGCCTTCCCGTCCAATGTGCACAACCGCCGGATTCGTGCTATGATGAACTTGCGGTTGCCCAAGACTGTGAAGGAGCTCTACACATTGGTGGATAAGTGTGCTCGGATGGATGAGGGAAGGAAGTTACCCGGAGAGGAAGATTGCATCAATGTTGATTCAGAGGAGTATGATGAATCAACCGATCAGAAGAAGAGCAAGAAGCACAGTAAGAAGCAGAGGGATAAGGTAGTGATGATCGTTGAAGGATCAGGAACGCCTAGTACTGGCAAGAAGGCCAAAGATGAGGCCCTCGGCATGGAAGCTGCCTTGTGCGCTGACTGCCGGGAAGTCGTTGCTTCCTAGAAGGCCGGGAAAGGTGATGGGCCGTATTGCAAGATTCATCAGACTAAGGGCCACGACCTTCAAGAGTGTTATTAGGTTGAGCAGCTTGGTAGGAGACAAAGAGCAGAGTATGAGAAGCGTGATAAGGAAAAAGGGTCAGAATGTTGCTGGCGGTAAGGGCCTAGGTGGTGGAGTAAATCGCCCCGGCAAACCCTTTCGGAACCAAGGAAAGCCCACCAGGGGTCGAGAGAAGGAAGCACGTGATGATGAGAGTGATGGAGGGGATGAAGCGGAAACCAGTGAGCAAGAGTTTCAAAAGGCCACTAACGCCCTGTGCGTTGACGCGGGTGCATCCCTGCACACCTCTCACCGCAAGCTCAAGCGGTGGGCGCGAGAAGTCAATGTCGTGGAACCAGCGCCAGAGGCCCAGAAGCCGCTCAAATGGTCCCATACGCCTATCATCTTTGACGAGGAGGATCATCCTAGACTTACCACAACAGTAGGGTGCCTGCCATTGTTGGTTTCTCCAACAATTCGCAACCGCAAAGTCACGAAGATTTTGGCGGACGGCGGGGCTAGACTGAATCTGATTTCCCCAGCAGTTATCAGCAAGCTTCAGATAGCAGAGGAAGAGCTAGAGATTACCGGCATGTTTCAAGGAGGTAATCCCCGCAAGAGTCATCCTAAGGGAAAGATCATGTTGCCGGTAATGTTTGGGGGAGAACTGAACTACCAGACTGAGAAGATTGTGTTTGACTTGGTCGATCTCCCCTTGCCGTACAACGGGATTCTTGGATGCCCGACTCTGGCTAAATTCATGGCGGCATCCCAGTATGCCTACAACACCCTGAAGATGCTTGGGCCACTGGGAGTTATCACCATCCCGTTAGATGAGAAGGATGCAATCATTTATGTGGACAAGATGTACCAGGATGCAGTCATGGCAGAGGCAGCGGTAGCAACAGTTCCCGTCAAGGGAAGTAAAGGAAAGAAGAGGGATTGTAGGACCTCCAGCAAAGAGTCCGGGAAGCATGCCCCCACAGAGTGAATGACACCCGTTGATGATGTGCCGGAGTGTTCCAACAGCAAGAGATCCAAGGTTGCTGCACCCCAAGTGAAGAAGGTCCCGGCAGGGATGGTTGGCATTGATGGTACTCTCACTATCAGCGCCACCCTCGATGACAAATAGGAAAGTGCGTTCATTGCCTTCCTGCGGGTGAATATCAATGTCTTTGCATGGCAACCATCTGATATCCCCGGTGTTCCCAGGGAGGTAATCGAGCACCACCTTGCTGTCTGCCCACATGCCCGACCTGTCAAGCAGAAAGTCCGAAAACAGGCCTTGGAGAGGCAGCAGTTCATTGTAGAAGAGATCAAGAAACTTGAAGCAGCTGGTTTGGTCAGAGGAGCATTGCATTCCCACGTGGTTAGCAAATCCAGTGGTAGTCCAGAAGGCAAACGGGAAGTGGAGGCTTTGCATTGATTTCACAGATCTCAACAAGGCTTGCCCGAAGGATCCGTTTCCCTTGCCGCATATTGATCAGATTGTGGATTCCACTTCAGGCTGTGATTTGCTCTCATTTCTGGATGCATATTCTGGATATCACCAAATCTTCTTGTCCAAATAAGATGAGGAGAAGATGTCATTCATCACTCCATGTGGTACGTACTGCTTTGTCCGCATGCCATTTGGATTCAAAAGTGCCGGGTCCACTTTTGCAAGGGCAGTCCAGATCGGTTTTGAGCCACAGCTGCACAGAAACATAGAAGCTTATATGGATGATATTGTGGTCAAGACCAAGGATAGGGCCATCCTTATTCAAGATTTGGAGGAGACATTTACTAATTTGTGCAAGATCAACTTGAAGCTCAATCCGGGAAAGTGTGTATTTTGTGTTCCCTCAGGCAAGTTGCTTGGGCTCTTTGTATCCCATCGCGAGATCAAAGCCAACCCCGAAAAGATCAAGGCTATCGAGCAAATTCAAGTGTCAAGGATAGTTAAAGATGTGAGGCGCCTAACAGGATGTGTTGCCACGCTAAGCATATTCATCTCCAAGTCTGTCGAGCATGCCCTGTCGTTCTTCAAAAATTTTAAGAAGGCGGGTCCTATGAAGTGGACCCCGGGAGCAGATGCAGCTTTGCAAGAGTTGAAGGCCTACCTGTCCTCTGTGCCTACCTTGGTTGCTCCCACACCCCAGGAGCCGATGCTGCTATATTTAGCGGCAACAAACCAAGTGGTCAGTGCAACCTTGGTAGCACAGCGAGAAGTGGATGAGGCAGAGAGTGAGCAGAGACCGGCAGAGTCACACAAGGATCAGGATAGCAGTGAGCACGACAATGAGGGCAACCCCAAGGACATGGCGAGGAACAAAGTGGTGCAGCGCCCAATTTACCTTGTTAGCTCCTTGTTATAGGGGGCTAGATCGAGGTACTCTTGCATGCAAAAGTTGATTTTTGGTCTCATCATGGCCTCAAGGAAACTGTGCCACTACTTCCAAGCCCATGAGATCACGGTTGTCACTCGTTTCCAGTTGCAACGGATACTCTGAAACCCTGAGGCTACCGGCAGAATAGTGGAGCAGGAATTGGAGCTATCCAGCTTTGGTTTGAAGTTTGAAAGGACATCAACTATTCAGAGCAGGGCATTGGCAGAGTTTATTGCAGAATTGACGCCAACCCCTGATGAGGAAGTGATAGAGACAGTTATCCCCGGCAAGGAATCGCCCCAAGAATGGATTATGTATTTTGATTGTGCTTTTTCCCTACAAGGTTCAAGGGTTGGCATGCTTCTTGTCACCCCCTCCGGGGAGCACTTGAAGTATGTCGTCCAAATGCATTTTGCCCGGGAATAAGCAACCAACAATACAACAAAGTATGAAGGGCTCCTTGCCGGGCTCAGGATTGCAGCTGAATTGCGAATTAAGAAGCTGATCATCCGAGGAGATTCATAGTTGGTGGTGAGACATGTCAACTAGGATTACCAAATTCCATTGATGGAGGCATATGTCGACGAAGTGGGGAGATTAGAGGATCACTTTGACGGAATGCAAATAGAGCACGTACCCCGTGCAGAAAACAACATAGGTGATCATTTTGTCAGAGTGCGCTGGGCAGAAGCTTCCTGCGGAACCAGGAACTTTTGTTCTCCATCTCACTCAGCCCTTCGTATCCCCAACAACAATGGCCTGGAAAAGGAGAAGGTTGGACACCAGTAAGCCTTTCCCGGTAGAGTCATCCACTCCTGGCAGAGACCCTGCCGGAAACAACTCCTCGCAGCCTGCCGGACCACCCCCTCCAGCTGGGCCCATGGACCCCGGATACAAGGCATGTGCTCCCGCAACAGAGGAGGTGCCGTTAGTCCTTGTTGCCGAGCCCCAGGATCCAACTTAGGAAAGGCACATTGTTCGCTTCCTCCAAACCCGAGAGATTCCTAGCGACCAAGACGAAGCTAAAAAAGTAGCCCGGAGGGCCAGTATGTATCGGTTTGTCAATGACACTCTGTACAGAAGGAGGCCAACTATGTGAAATTGAAGTGCCTTTGCCGGGAACAAGGAAAGGAACTGCTGGCTGAGATACACAAAGGGATGTGCGGCTCCCACATTAGATCAAGGGCATTAGTTGGGAAAGCATTCCGCAGGAATTCTATTGGCCCATAGCCCTCCAAGATGCGGTCGAGATAGTCACCAAGTGTGAAGCCTGCCAGTCCCATTCCAAGAAAACCCACCTGCTTGCCCAAGCTCTTCACACAATCCCTCTATCATGGCCATTTTTGGTCTGGGGCTCGATATCCTCAGCCCCTTCCCCTGAGAAATAGGGGGCTTTGAATTCTTGTTCGTTGCTATCGACAAGTCTAGAAAGTGGTCGGAAGTGACTGGGTGAGAAAGGTGACTTCCCAATCAGCTATCAAGTTCTTGAAAGATCTAGCGTGTCATTTTGGAGTGCCGGCAAGGATCATCACTGACAACAGCACCCAGTTCACGAGCCACGCCTTCATGAAATATGTTCATGACCTAGGACGCAAGATCTCATTCACCTCTGTGGCACACCCCCAGAGCAATGGACAAGATGAGAGGGAAAATACTGAAGTGTTGCATGGACTCAAGACAAGAACCTTTGATAGGTTGTAGAAGCACGGCAGGCGGTGGATCGAGGAGCTGCCAGTAGTTCTCTGATCCCTCAAAATGACACCTAGCCGAGCTACCAGGCAGACTCCCTTCTCCCTAGTCTAAGGGGCAAAAGCAGTTATCACCACGGAACTCATTTACGGGTCACCTCGAGTGCTCGCCTATGATGAAGTAGTGCAAGATCAGCACCTGCATGACGACGCTGTGCTACTCGAGGAGAACTGTCTCCAGTCTGCTACGCGTGCTGCATGCTATCAGCAAGCCCTGCGTCGTTATCATAGCCGCAGGGTTCATGCCCGTTGTTTTGAGGAAGGTGACCTTGTCCTTAGGCGCGTTCAGTCCACCAAGGATACAAACGAGTTGTCACCGCAGTGGGAAGGCCCTTACAAGGTAGTACGAGTCACCAGATCGAGCACAGCCCGTCTGGAGAGCGGAGATGGCACTCAGTTGCAGAACTTATGGAATATTGAGCATCTTCGCAAGTTCTACCAATAAGGAGCGGCAGTCGGGCCCTGCCCGGCAGCCACCCTTTTGTACAGGCCTTGCCTCAAATGCATATAACCCCTTGTACAAAGTCGGGGCGATGACCCCGTGCAAGAGAAAATAAAGAAGCGTTGTGGGGGGGGGGCTGACCAAGATTGCATGCATGCATGAGCATTCCAAGATCACTGCATAAACATTTCATGAGCATTTGCATATGCATATAGATAGGATCGCATCCAACATTCATTCTCATCTGCATGAAGCTGCAGGTTCTCACCGTGAACTTGGCTTCGACAAGGAGTTGAGAAGATTACCCGACACAGTGATCCCCGGCAAGCCAAACAGATAAGTTCTACCTCTTGTCCATTCGTGTTCTTTAAGCTATAATTTATGCATTAGAAAACCTCGCCACTTTTTTAAAACTTAGATGCTCCCATCCATGACTCAACGTTGCTTCGGTCAGAATGGCCTTTGCTAAAAGGAAATTGGCGGGGGGCTAGTCCCTTTGTCTGTAACCCGACAGATGTGGCTCTCCAGCAGACAAGAAGGGTGCCTGCAAGATAGCCTGCCTGGAAAAACTTGTTTATTTACACTAAAGGGGCATCTCTCCTCGGCATGGACATATACATGCACGGGTTCCGAGCAAGGTTTGTCTTTTTCACTTACATGCTAATACAAGTACTAGCATTACAGAACACAAACATGGACTCGAGATATTACATTATTTGAATTAAAATTTGGCAAGTGCCTATAGATTTAAGGTTGAAAAAATATAAGTGCCCTGTAAACTCCTCTCTGTGTCCCTCTTATCCAAGGTAGTTCGGCGGCAAGAGAAGAGGACGGGCGATGTGTCGGCACAACGCCACCCCGATCCTTGTCAGGAACTGATGGGCGCAGCCTGACAAGATCGGGAGTGGCGGGGCTGCAAAGGAGGAAGATGTGCATAGCACCTTGATGGCCCCCCTGGTCACCGCTTCCAGGACTAGACGGGGAGCTCCAACACAGGCACCGACAAAGGAAGACACCGGGGCCCAGCCAGAAGCCTATTGAGGGAAGCAGAAGCACCAGGGGGACAAGCCCTTCCCTGGCAGCCGGAAGAAACAGTGATGGTGACTCCGAGAAAAGGGGGGAAGAGCCAGACAAACGGGTAGCAGGTCACTGGTACGAGACGAACGCGTTGATGCAGACATGCTCCTATTGGACGGCCTGCCTCTTGTCTTCTCCTTCTCCCCTGGCTTTCATCAACACCGTTCCGAGGGAGGGCCAAGACTTCAATCCGGTGCCTTCCCCGGAGAGACGGCGAACGGCCAAGACGGCCAAGGGGCTTGAGAGGCACTGCTCCCCACCTTGGCGGGCAAGAAGGCGCGCACCTCTTGTCGACATTTGCACCAAAGCTTCCGGGAGGGGCAGTGATGGGATTACCAACAATCTCTAGCTTCGCCTCCCGGCCGAGCTTTGAAGGAACCAGGAGATCTGTCACAGCAAGGACCAGGCTCACTCCCTGAGTCCGGCACTAGGAGTTGGTAGCACTCGCCCCAACCAAGAGCCCAAGGGATGCAACATCGGTGGCCTTCATCTCTGCCCAGTATGTCTTGACACGGGCAAGAGCCATCTGCGCATCCTCTATGCATGCCGACCTCCTCATTGCATTGATATGCGGCACCGCACCAAGGAACTGCTGCACCAAGCCAAAATAACTCTTCGGCTCAGGCCTCTTCGGCCACAAAAGACTCACGACATCCTTCATGGCAAGTTCGGATAACCTATTCAGCTCCGCCCATTCGGCCAAGCGATCGGTTAATGGAAGTGGGCGCTCTGGATTATGGAACTACGACCAAAAAAATTTTTCCACTTCGTGATCCTTTTGATCTCGGAAGTGTTCGGCCATGTCCGCGGCACTTGCTGCCAAGTCCAGATAAGCATCCTCCGCATTCCACAGCCGGTCCAACTAAGCATATTTACGATCCATGAATTTCCTCCGCAGCAGAAAGGGCTTTCCAGCCGCGATATCTCCGGCCTGACGCACCTCCTCCTTCATAGCTCTCATCGCAGAGCAAGCATCCTTGGCCTCGGTAGTGGCCTTCTTCAGGTCCTCTTCTACCGCTCGATCCTCTTTTTCAAGAAGCTTGAAGCGGTCGGCAACATTCTTCAACTTCACGGCCATCTCGGCCATTTCATTATTGCTTCGGCAGTGAGCAGCCTGTTCGGCTTTTAGCTCTTCGGCCGCCTTCAAGGCAGCCGCATCACTCTTTCTGGCCTGCTCCTTAGCTCGGGCGAGCTCCGCCCAAAGGTTCTCCATGGCAGTGGCACCATCTGCATCAAGCATACATGTTGTAAGGCACGGGCATCAAACTCCCTTACCAGGTGTCCGCGGAGAAATTACATACCTTGTGACTCGTCAAGTCGCTTATTGACAAACGCGATGTCGGCATCTGCCATGTCAAGTTGCCGCTTTAGTTCGGCAAATTCATCAGTCCGGCTAGCCACCGGACCCTTCGCCACCTGCATAGGACGGGCGACATATTATACCTGGGATTATGATCCTTGGCGCGCTGTCATTTTTTGACAACACACCGAGCCTCATGGGCTACTATCTACACAGGGCGCATTTTATATGCGGAACTGTCAGAGGGTACATCATTTTGCGTACCTCAAAACCTGTCAGTAAACTTCTGACGGCTTCGTGCAATCCGCTCTCAGCGGATGAAATCCTTTCAATCACCATACCCATTAACGCACGGTGATCTTCTGAGATAGACGCTCGCCTGAGCAGATCCTTCAGCTCCTCCGACTGTACACCAGGTGGTGCCGGACTGGTCTGATGGCCTTTTTCGGAGGCCGGACGCGGAGGTCTTTAGGGGGACATATGACTGCCTTCCGGCCCCGCCGGACTCAGAGAAACCCTCCACGACGACACCTCAGGGTCGCCCGCCTCGCAAGACGGTACGGCAGGGGGAGGCGTTTCACTCTCTATCATCTCCAGACGAAGGTCCCCCAAAGATGAGCTCTGCTGAGAAGGGCTGAGATCCGAACTACAACGTAAAATTTTGGTTATCTTCATCAGAAATAAGGCAGGGATATCCTTTATTTTAACTCCCCTTTTTACTTACGGCTCGGTGGAGGGCTGATCCCCTTGGGGGCACAATGCGGCCGAGGCATCTCTTGGCGCAGGACCCTCTGACGAAGATTTCTTCCCCCGCTTTGAGACCATGGTCTCCGGGTCTTTAGAGGCGGTCCTCTTCTTCCCTTGGATGGAGGGATTCCCGATCCCTGCTTTCCTGACAGCCTCCTTCGCGGAGGCGGTAGCTTCCTTGTTCCCCCTTCACCTTCTTCCGAAGGCGCAACTTCCAGCATCCTGGTTAACACGGGATCCGGCATGGTCTCAAGAAGGGGGGCCGGACACCTGATTAACTTTGCTTTCGCTATCCACTCTTGTTCAAGGGACAACTCTTTTGAGGGCAAATTCATGATGAATATGGGATAGCGTGTCCGGGTACGGGGCTACTTACTTGAGTATCCGGGCGATTGCAGCTCAGACCTGCATCCTCGGTCAAGTCCGGACACATCGTTTGTGATCCGAAGAAAAGCTTATACATCTCCATGGGTGTTACGCCCATAAAATGTTGGAGAGCTCGTGGTCCCTCCGGGTTAAATTCCCACAGGCGGAGGGGGCGACGTTTGCAAGGAAGATACGACGAATCAGCATGACCTGTGCTACTACGACCAGAGTGATCTCTCTCTCTCTCTAGGAGGTCTTGAATGCGGCCCTGCAACAAGGGCACGTCCTTGGACGGACCCCAGTCAAGTCCTTTATTGACCCATGACGCCAGCCGCAGTGGAGGACCCAAGCGAAAGGCAGGCGGCGCCACCCATTTGGTGCCCTTGGGAGCTGTGATATAAAACCATTCTTGTTGCCATAGGCTGAGCATCAGCATTCCTGCTTATAACAGCCCCTCCGCACTCTACCTGCTGCCCCTGATCATCTTCAGCTCCACTTTGAAGGTCTTGAGACACAATCTGAAGTGAGGGGTAATGCGGAGGAAGGCTTCGCATACGACAATGAACGACGAGATGTGGAGGATGGACTCCGGATCCAAGTCGTGAAATTCCAACCCATAATAAAACATGAGCCCCCTCATGAAGGGGACGTCGGGAAGCCTAGCCCCCGAAGGAAGTGAGACGCGAACACTACGCTTTCGCCAGGCTTGGGAGTGGGAATAACCTGCCCTTGGGCAGGCAGCCTATGCGAAATTTCACCGGTTAGATACCCGGCATCTCTTAGCTTTAGCACGTCTTCTTCCGTAATGGAGGAAGGCATCCACCGGCCTTGCAGGTCAGCGCCGGACATCATCGAAGGTCCGAAGCGCCTGAATCTGGAGCTTTGGGTGTTGGAACTCGAGGCGAGGGGCGGATTCGATTGAGATTGAAAGAAAGGAGTGGAGCCTTGATCTCTTTATAAAGAGGTTGAATACCAAGAGCCTTCCCCGTGACTGTTCGGGACTCGCCTTCGATAGAGGAGACGTGACAACGGGCACGATTGGGTTACCCATGCCCGTATTAATGAGAATCCCAGAATAAGGGGGACATGATCTCTTCTTTGACAGGACGTGCCAAGGAAACCGCCTCGCTAAATGCGCTGAGGTGGGACAGTAAAAACGATTCGAATAAAGGCTTGGCCGTGGTGTGATGTCACGCCATGAAATACGTCAGCAGATTGAATTTGTGTACTCCCTCCTTCCATCTATATAGGGCCTAAAGCATTTTTCGAGGCTAACTTTGACCAAATATTAGAGCAATAATATATGACATGCAACTTACACAAAGCACACCATTAAATTCGTGTGCGAAAGGAGCTTTCAATGATATAATTTTCACATTGTGCATGTCATGTACTATTAATCTTGTCAATAGTCAAAGGCGGTCTTAAAAAATGCATTAGGCCCTATATACATGGAAGGAGGGAGTAAATATTATTCTCTCTATGGTGGTATGTGGAACTTATTTTGCAGAGCCGGACACTATCCTTGTGTTCCAAATCTTCTATGAAGTATTCGGAGGAGGAACCCTCCTTGCAATGCCGAAGACAATATGCGCGCCGGACTCGTCGCCATTGAAGCCTGGTTCAGGGGCTACTGAGGGAGTCCTGGATTAGGGGGTGTCCGGATGGCCGGACTATAGCCTTTGGCCGGACTCCTGGACTATGAAGATACAAGATTGAATACTTCGTCCCGTGTCCGGATGGGACTTTCCTTGGCATGGAAGGCAAGCTTGGTGATACGGATATGTAGATCTCCTACCATTGTAACCGACTCTGTGTAACCCTAACCCTCTTTGGTGCCTATATATACCGGAGGGTTTTAGTCCGTAGGACGAACAACAATCATACCATAGGCTAGCTCCTAGGGTTTAGCCTCTTTGATCTCGTGGTAGATCTACTCTTGTACTACCCATATCATCAATATCAATCAAGCAGGACTAGGGTTTTACCTCCATCGAGAGGGCCCGAACCTGGGTAAAAACATCGTGTCCCTTGTCTCCTGTTACCATCCGCCTAGACGCACAGTTCGGGACCCCCTACCCGAGATCCGCCGGTTTTGACACCGACAGTTGTGGTTAGGTTTACCTTAATACTTCTTTTGTAGTTGTGGATGCTTGCAATATGGGTTAATCATAAGTGGATGCTTGTCCAAGTAAGGGCAGTACCCAAGCACCGGTCCACCCACATATCAAATTATCAAAGTACCGAACGCAAATCATACGAACGTGATGAAAACTAGCTTGACGATAATTCTCATATGTCCTCGGGAGCTCCTTTCTCATTATTAGAAATTGTCCAGGCTTATCCTTTGCTACATAAAGGATTGGGCCACCTTGCTGCACTTTATTTACTTTATTTGCTTTTTACTCGTTACTATTTATCTTATCACAAAACTATCTATCACCTACAATTTCAGTGCTTGCAGAGAAAACCTTACCGAAAACCGCTTATCATTTCCTTCTTCTCCTCGTTGGGTTCGACACTCTAACTTATCAAAAGGACTACGATAGATCCCATACACATGTGGGTCATCAAGACTCTTTTCTGGCACCGTTGCCGGGGAGTGTAGCGCTTTTGGTGAGTGGAACTTGGTAAGGAAACATTTATATAGTGTGCTAAAATTTTCTGTTACTTGTCATTATGGAAACTAATCCTTTGAGGGGCTTGTTCGGTGTATCTTCACCCCGACCAGAAGAGCAAAGAGTTGCTCCTAAACCTACTGAACTTTATGAAAATATTTACTTTGAGATTCCATCGGGTATGATAGATAAACTGCTAGCTAATCCATTTGCAGGAGATGGAACATTGCATGCTGATTTACACCTTATCTTTGTGGATGAAGTTTCTGGATTATTTAAGCTTGCAGGTATTCCCGATGATGTTGTCAAAAGGAACGTCTTCCCTTTATCCTTGAAGGGAGATGCATTGACATGGTATAGGCTATGTGATGATACGAGATCTTGGAAATATAAGCTATTGAAGTTGGAAATTCACCAGAAGTTCTATCCTATGCATCTTGTTCATCGTGATCGTAATTACATATATAATTTCTGGCCTCGCGAAGGAGAAAGCATCGCTCAAGCTTGGGGGAGGTTTAAGTCAATGTTATATTCACGCCCCAATCATGAGCTCTCTCGGGAAATGATTATTCAAAACTTTTATGCTAGGCTTTCTCTTGATAATCGCAACCTGCTCGATACTTCCTGTGCTGGTTCTTATATGCTGAAGACTATTGATTTCAAATGGGATTTATTGGAAAGAATTAAACGCAACTCTGAAGATTGGGGTTCCGACGATGGTAAGGAGTCAGGTATGACACCTAAGTCCGATTGTGTTAAATCTTTTATGGATACCGATGCTTTTCATGGATTTAGCACTAAGTATGGACTCGACTCTGAGATAGAGCTTCTTTCTATGAATATTTTGCTACTCACATTGATCTCCCTAAAGGGAAGTGGTTTAAATATAATCCTCCTGTTGAAGTGAAAGTAGTTGCACCTATTATAGTTGAAGAAAAGACTGTCACCTATAGTGATCCTATTGTTCCTACTGCTTATGTTGAAAAACCTCCTTTTCCTATTAGGATAAAGGATCATGCTAAAGCTTCGACTGTTGTTCGTAAGAGTAGTACACCTCCTGAGCAAATTAATGTTGAACCTACTATTGCTATGGTTAAAGATCTCTTGGATGATGATTTAGATGGGCATGTTATTTATTTCTGTGGTGAGACTGCTAATAGTGCTAGGCCAGATACTAAGACACGTAGACCTGTCGTAGGCATGCCTATTATTTCTGTTAAAATAGGAGATCATTGTTATCATGGCTTATGTGATATGGGTGCTAGTGCTAGTGCAATACCTTATACCTTATATCAAGAAATTATGCATGAGATTGCACCCATTGAATTAGAAGACATTGATGTTACCATTAAGCTTGCTAATAGGGATACCATTAAACCCTTTGGTATTGTTAGAGATGTTGAAGTTTTGTGTGGGAAGGTTAAATACCCTGCTGATTTTCTTGTTCTTGGTTCCCCACAAGATGATTTTTGTCCCGTTATTTTTGGTAGACCCTTCTTGAATACAGCTAGTGCTAAGATTAATTGTGAAAAGAATACTGTCACCGTTGGCATAGATGGTATGTCTCATGAGTTTAATTTTGCTAAGTTTAGTAGACAACCTCGTGATAGGGAACCACCTAGTAAGGATGAGATTATTGGTCTTGCTTCCATTGTTGTTCCTCTAACTGATCCGTTAGAACAATATTTGCTAGACCATGAAAACAATATGTTTATGAAGGAAAGAAAGGAAATACATGAAGTGTTCCTTAAACAGGAACCTATGCTGAAACATAACCTTCCCGTTGAAATTCTTGGGGATCCCCCTCCACCCAAGGGTGATCCCGTGTTTGAACTCAAACCATTACCTGATAATCTTAAGTATGCTTATCTTGATGAAAAGGAAATATATCCTGTTATTATTAGTGCTAACCTTTCAAAGAAAGAAGAAGAAAGATTATTGAAAACTTTGAAGAAGCCCCGAGCAGCTATTGGATATACTCTGGATGATCTCAAGGGCATTAGTCCCACATTATGCCAACACAAAATTACAGTGGAGAAAGATGCCAAACCAGTTAGAGATCCTCAAAGACGATTAAATCTCAAGATGAAAGAAGTGGTAAGAAAGGAGATACTAAAGCTCCTTGAGGCAGGTATTATTTATCCCGTTGCTGATAGTGAATGGGTAAGCCATGTCCATTGTGATCCTAAAAAGGGAGGTATTACTGTTGTTCCTAACGATAAAGATGAATTGATCCCGCGAAGAATTATTACAGGCCATAGGATGGTAATTGATTTCCGTAAGTTAAATAAAGCTACTAAGAAAGATCATTACCCTTTACCTTTTATTGATCAAATGCTAGAAAGACTATCAAACACACACATTTCTGCTTTCTAGATGGTTATTCTGGCTTCTCTCAGATACCTGTGTCAGCGAAGGATCAATCTAAAACTACTTTTACTTGCCCTTTTGGTACTTTTGCTTATAGACGTATGCCTTTTGGTTTATGTAATGCACCTGCTACCTTTCAAAGATGCATGATGGCTATATTCTCTGATTTTTGTGAAAAGATTTGTGAGGTATTGATGGATGATTTCTTCGTTTATGGATCCTCTTTTGATGATTGTTTAAGCAACCTTGATTGAGTTTTGCAGAGATGCGAAGACACTAGTCTCGTCCTAAATTGGGAAAAGTGTCACTTTATGGTTAATGAAGGCATTGTCTTGGGGCATAAGATTTCCAAGAGAGGTATTGAAGTTGACAAAGCCAAGGTTGATGCTATTAAAAAAGATGCCATGTCCCAAGGACATAAAAGGTATAAGAAGTTTCCTTGGTCATGCCAGTTTTTATAGGAGGTTCATTAAGGAATTTTCTAAAATCTCTAGGCCTCTAACTAATTTATTGCAAAAAGATATTCCTTTTGTCTTTGATGATGATTGTGTAGAAGCATTTGAAATACTTAAGAAAGCTTTGATCACTGCACCTATTGTTCAGCCACCTGATTGGAACTTACCTTTTGAAATTATGTGCGATGCTAGTGATTATGCTGTAGGTGTTGTTCTAGGGCAAAGAGTCGATAAGAAATTGAATGTTATCCAGTATGTTAGTAAGACTCTTGATACTGCCCAGAGAAATTATGCTACTACTGAAAAAGAATTCTTAGCAGTTGTGTTTGCATGTGATAAGTCTGGACCTTATATTGTTGATTCCAAAGTTACTATTCACACCGATCATGCTGCTATTAAATATCTTATGGAAAAGAAAGTTGCTAAGCCTAGACTCATTAGATGGGTTCTCTTGCTCTAAGACTTTGATTTGCACATTATTGATAGGAAGGGACCTGAGAACCCCGTTGCAGACAACTTGTCTAGGTTAGAGAATGTTCTTGATAACCCACTGCCTATTGATGATAGTTTTCCTGATGAACAATTAGCTGTCGTTAATGCTTCTCGTACTGCTCCTTGGTATGCTGATTATGCTAATTACATTGTTGCTAAATTTATACCGCCTAGTTTCACATACCAGCAAAAGAAAAAGTTCTTTTATGATTTAAGACATTACTTCTGGGATGATCCGCACCTTTATAAAGAAGGAGTAGACGATGTTATTAGATGTTGTGTGCCTGAGCATGAGCAGGAACAGATCCTACGCAAGTGTCACTCAGAATCCTATGGAGGACACCACGCTGGAGATAGAACTGCACACAAGGTACTACAATCTGGTTTTTATTGGCCTACTCTCTTCAAAGATGCTCGTAAGTTTGTCTTATCTTGTGATGAATGCCAAAGAATAGGTAACATTAGTAGACGTCAAGAAATGCCTATGAATTATTCTCTTGTTATTGAACCATTTGATGTTTGGGGCTTGATTATATGCGACCTTTTCCTGCCTCTAATGGTTATACACATATTTTAGTTGTTGTTGATTACGTTACTAAGTGGGTAGAAGCTATTCCAACTAGTAGTGCTGATCATAACACTTCTATTAAAATGCTTAAAGAAGTTATTTTTCCGAGGTTTGGAGTCCCTAGATATCTTATGACTAATGGTGGTTCACATTTTATTCATGGTGCTTTCCGTAAGATGCTTGCTAAGTATGATGTCAATCATAGAATCGCATCCCCTTATCATCCGCAGTCTAGTGGTCAAGTAGAGTTGAGCAATAGAGAGCTCAAATTAATTTTGCAAAAGACTGTGAATAGATCTAGAAAGAATTGGTCCAAAAAACTTGATGATGCATTATGGGCCTATAGAACTGCATACAAAAATCCTATGCGTATGTCTCCATATAAGATGGTTTATGGAAAACCGTGTCATTTACCTCTTGAACTTGAACATAAGGCATATTGGGCTATTAAAGAGCTCAATTATGACTTCAAACTTGCCGGTGAGAAGAGTTTGTTTGATATTAGCTCACTTGATGACTGGAGAACGCAAGCCTATGAGAATGCCAAGCTATTAAAAGAAAAAGTCAAACGCTGGCATGATAAAAGGATACAAAAGCGTGAGTTTAACGTAGGAGATGATGTGTTACTATTCAACTCTCGTTTAAGGTTTTTTGCAGGAAAACTTCTCTCAAAATGGGAAGGTCCTTACGTTATCGAGGAGGTCTATCGTTCTGGTGCCATAAAAATCAACAACTTCGAAGGCACGAGTCCGAGGGTGGTGAACGGTCAAAGAATTAAACATTATATTTCAGGTAATCCTATCAATGTTGAAACTAATATTATTGAAACCGTAACCCCGGAGGAATACATAAGGGACACTTTCCAGAACGTTCCAGACTCAAAAAGGAATAGGTATGTGGTACAGTAAGAAACCGACTCCAAAACAACTCCAATGGCAATTTTTATCAGTTTTGGAATATTTAAGAATCTTAGGAAGAAAGAAGTAGTCCGAAAGGGACACGAGGCCCCCACGAAAGTGGAGGCCCCCCCTACTGGGCACGCCCCCTGTCTCGTGGACACCTCGTGTGCCTCCCGGACTCCGTTTTCTTGCACATTATCTATTTTGGTCGGTAAAAAATCATTATATATACTCCTGAAGGTTTTGACCATCGTATCACGCAAATATCCTCTGTTTTCATTTCGAGCTGTTCCTGTTGCAGAATAAAAGCAAGATGTCTTCTCAGGAGTCAGTTGGGGAGAGCCGGGTGTCTCACCCAACACCTGGTCCTGGAGCAAATAGCGATGCTTATCACTTTGGGCCATCAACGGAGGATGAGATGGAGGCTGATTTGAAAAGGATAGATGCCATGGAAGAAGATCAAGAAGTTACCTCGCATCTCCAAGCAGAATTCATGATGGGGGAGCTACCTAGCCTGGCTACTCTAGCTTCGGTCATCCCTTCCAGCTTTAGATTTCTTTCTTATGAAGATATGAAAAAGAGCTTTACTTGTTCTCCAGAAGCTATGCAGCATCCTTGGGTAAAGGGAGCTTTGGCCGTTACGGGCAAGCTCCGTAAAGAAATTATGGATCCCAAACAACCAGTCAACAAGCTCGAGGAGGAGAACCATATCCTAAAGGGAATCATCGCCAAGAAAATCATATCACCAACCGTGAAGAAGGAGAAATAATCACATGGGTATGGGCACTCCCCTTGGCAACTGCCAAGCTTGGGGGAGGTGCCCCGGTATCGTATCACCATCACACTTCTACCTTTACCGTTTTATTTAGTTCAATCCTTTTAGTATTATCTTGATCTAGTAGTTTGAAGTTTTGATATCAAGTAGTTTTGAGTTTTGCATTGTGATTTCTTTTTGTAATCGAGTCTGTGAGCTATCTATAATAAAGATTAGTGTTGAGTCAAGGGCTTTGCTATGTTGCTATGATCTTGAGAAAGTAGAAAGAATAAAAGAGTTCGTATTGATCTTATGAATAGTGATGACTTCACACATAGAAAGTATGAGGCATAAAAATTGTTGAGAGATGATAAACTTAGCCTTGGTCATCGTTGCAACTAATAGGAAGTGATAAGGAAAGAGGGGTTCACATATAAATATATTATCTTGGACACCTTTTATAATTGGGAGCACACATTAAGTATGACATCCTAAAAGAGCCGATGTTGGACAAGGAAGACAACGTAATGGTTTATGTTTTCCGACATCTCAGTTAAAGTATACTGTCATTAACCTTCCAAACATGTTGATCTTGCCTTTCCCCCTCATGCTAGACAAATTCCTTGCACCAAGTAGAGATACTACTTGTGTTTCCAAATATCCTTAAACCCAGTTTTGCCATGAGAGTCCACCATATCTACCTATGGATTGAGTAAGATCCTTCAAGTAAGTTGTCATGTTGAAAGCAATAAAAATTGCTATCTAAATATGTATGACTTATTAGTGCAGAGAAAATAAGCTTTGTACGATCTTGTTGTGGAAGTAATAAAAGGGACAGACTGCATAATAAAGGTCCACAGACAAGGGGCAATATAAAGTGACGTTCTTTTGCATTAAGATTTTGTGCATCAACCCTAAACACACATGACAACCTCTGCTTCCCTCTGCGAAGGGCCTATCTTTTACTTTATGTTTTTACTTTATGCTTGAGTCAAGGTGATTCTCACCTTTCCCTTTTTCATTTTATCCTTTGGCAAGCTCCTCATGTCTGAAAGATCATGATATATATATCCAATTGGACGTAAGTTAGCATGGGCTATTATTGTTGACATCACCTAAAGGTGAATACGTTGGAAGGAAACACAATAAGCCCCTATCTTTCTCGGTGTCCGGCTGAAACTCCATAACCACAAGTACTGCGTGAGTATTAGCAATTGTAGAGGACTACAAGATAGTTGAGTATGTGAACTTGCTAAAAAGCTCTATTATTGACTCTTTTTGATGTCATGATAAATTGCAATTGCTTCAATGACTCAGATTTTAGTTTGTTAGTTCCCAATGAAGTTTTTGAACCATACTTGACACTGTGAATTGGTTGTTGCTTGAGCATAAGAAATCATATGATAAAATCTATATATGTTGTTGTTATAAGAATGATCATGATGCCCTCATGTCCGTATTTTATTTTTATTGACACCACTATCTCTAAACATGTGGACATATTTTTCGATTTCGGCTTCCGCTTGTGGACAAGCGAGGTCTAAGCTTGGGGGAGTTGATACGTCCATTTTGCATCATGCTTTTATATCAATATTTATTGCATTATGGGCTGTTATTACACATTATATCTCAATACTTATGGCTATTCTCTCTTATTTTACAAGGTTTACCATGAAGAGGGGGAATGCCGGCAGCTGGAATTCTGGCTGGAAATGGAGGAAACATTGGAAACCTATTATGCACAGCTCCAAAAGTCCTGAAACTCCACGAAACATCTTTTTGGAATTAATAAGAATTTTTGGGTGGAAGAAATATACCAGGGGGCCCACACCCTATCCAGGGGAGAGGAGGGCGCCCCCCCCCCCCCCACTAGGCGTGCCCCTATCTCCTGGGCCCCTGGTGTCCATCTTCTGCTATATTAGAGCTTTTACCCTAGAAAAAATCGTGGGCAAGCTTACGGGATGAAACTCCGCCGCCATGAGGCGGAACCTTGGCGGAATCAATCTAGGGCTCCGGTGGAGCTGTTCTGCCGGGGACACTGCCCTCCGGGAGGGGGAAATCATCATCAACGTCATCACCAACGATCCTCTCATCGGGAGGGGGTTAATCTCCATCAACATCTTCACCAGCACCATCTCCTCTCAAATCCCTAGTTCATCTCTTGTATCCAATCTTGTATCAAAACCACAAATTGGTACATGTGGGTTGCTAGTAGTGTTGATTACTCCTTGTAGTTGATGCTAATTGGTTTACTTGGTGGAAGATCATATGTTCAGATCCTTTATGCATATTATTACCCCTCTGATTATGAACATGAATATGCTTTGTGAGTAGTTACGTTTGTTCCTGAGGACATAGGTGAAGTCTTGCTATTAGTAGTCATGTGAATTTGGTATTCGTTCGATATTTTGATGAGATGTACGTTGTCTTTTCCTCTAGTTGTGTTATGTGAACGTCGACTACATGACACTTCACCATTATTTGGGCCTAGAGGAAGGCATGGGGAAGTAATAAGTAGATGATGGGTTGCTAGAGTGATAGAAGCTTAAACCCTAGTTTATGCGTTGCTTCGTTAGGGGTTGATATGGATCCATATGTTTAATGTTGTGGTTAGGTTTACCTTAATACTTCTTTTGTAGTTGCGGATGCTTGCAATAGGGGTTAATCATAAGTGGGATGCTTTTCAAAATAAGGGCAGTACCCAAGCACCGGTCCACCCACATATCAAATTATCAAAGTACCGAACGCAAATCATATGAACGTGATGAAAACTAGCTTGACGATAATTCCCATATGTCCTCGGGAGCTCCTTTCTCATTATTAGAAATTGTCCAGGCTTATCCTTTGCTACATAAAGGATTGGTCCACCTTGCTGCACTTTATTTACTTTATTTGCTTGTTACTCATTACTATTTATCTTATCACAAAACTATCTATCACCTACAATTTCAGTGCTTGCGGAGAAAACCTTACCGAAAACCGCTTATCATTTCCTTATGCTCCTCGTTGGGTTCGACACTCTTACTTATCGAAAGGACTACGATAGATCCCCTACACTTGTGGGTCATCAGACCACATTAGGGATGTACCTGTATCGAGTGTTCGTGCATGTTTAAGAAATGGTCAATCCATCAATCGAAGTCCTGCCGCCGTTGTAAGTGCATCTAGTGCCCCTTAGTGATTTTGGTGTATTGAAGACTTATAGGTTAAGGGACTAATGCGTTTGTGAGTGTACACAGGTCTATAAGTCTATGAGGAGTTTGATATTTACAGAGAAAGTGACCCCTAAAAATGAAGTTCTTCAACTGAAGACTTTGATATTCTGAAGACTTTCTGAAGATTTTGAAAGTGACGAAATTGGTGTGACCTTGAAGACTTGGTATTCATTTGTGGAACATGAAGCGTGCAGACTTTTGTTTTTGTAGTTTCATTTTCTCCTTCTTGAGTCATAGGAAACACCGTACTGTTAAAGGGGGTCGAGGAAATACTAAGGAAAAATTTCCATGTGATGCTCAACTCAAAATCCTACACCTACCAATCCCTTCGAGTGAAGCCTTTGGAAATCTCATACAGTTCAGTCACTTTCTTCAGTGACAGAGACGAAGTTCTTCTGGTCGCTGATGAATTTGTTCTGACTGAGGAGTTAGGAATTCATAGTGCGAATTACCTACACAGTGAGGAACATGATAGCCCTGAGGAATTTGAGAGTCAAATTTCCGACTGTTGCTGTGCTACGCGCCAGCTGTCCCAAAATATCTTATCCACCTAACGGTCATATCATTGAGGGGCATTTATGTCTTATCATGTCGGGCTGCTCCCTAGGCCATAAATAGCCGCCCCCTACAACCACTAGCTGGTTGGCTGCTCCGAGAGAACTTGACACTTGTCATTTGAGAGCAACCCATCCTCCGAGGACTTTGAGCGAAAATCATCAAGTGAGGAAAATCCCAAACCCAAACACCTACAAACCCCAAAGTGATTGAGCATCACTGAAGAAATTGATCCTGCATGGATCCGACGCTTGTTACCTTTGAAGATTGTGCTTCTTCCAGACGGTTAGGCGTCAAGGTCTAGAGCATCCAAGAGGAATTGTGTATCGCCGAGTGACCAAGTCTGTGAAGGTTTGGAAGTCGCCTGAAGACTTACCATGAGTGATTGGACGGGATCTGTGTGATCTTAGTTCAAGGAGAATATGGTGAGGATTGGGTGTCCTAAGCTGCGTGCTCAGAGACTGGGTGTCCGGGACTGCGTGTCCTCGAGTTTAAATACTCAGCTGCTCCAACCAGACGTACAACTGAGACAACAGTTGGAACTGGTTAACCAAATCATTGTCTTCACCAACCTACTGGTTCTATTTCCTCAACCCTTTTCAATTCCTCATTACTGTGTTGAGTGTTTGTTCATATCTGTGTTTGAAGACTTTGACTGAAGACTTTCTCAATTTCCTCAGTTCAATTTCTTCAGTCTGTTTGTCTTCATCTTGTCTTATTCTGTGATTATGCTTCCTGTACTCTGTGCTAGTCTTCATTTCATCATGATGACCATGCTTGTATTCTGTCATACTTACTTCTGAGTACTTATTCTGCTGCTAATAGTTCTTCGCTAAGGAATTTCCTCACCGGCAAATTCCTCAGTGAAGAATTCATAAAATTCGCCTATTCACCCCCCTCTAGTCGACATAACGCACTTTCAATTGGTATCAGAGCAAGGTACTCCCTTGTTCTGTGTGATTTTGGTTTAACCGCCTGGAGTTTTAGTTATGTCGACCGCAGGTATGAAGAAAGTGACATGCCCTATCTTTGACGGTCATGATTATCCCAAGTGGAAGGCCATGATGAGGAAGCGCCTCATGGCAAGGGACAGCGAGCTGTGGACCGTCACTGAGATTGGCCTTACTGATCTATGCAAGTCGGCGAACACAGATGATATTCGCAAATACACTCGACTTGACTGCATGGCGAAGGATATCATCTGTTCCTGTCTATTCAGAGACCAATGCAGGCTCATTGTGCATCTTTGCAATGCAAAGCTTATCTGGGACCGAATCTCCGATGTCTATGAAGGTCATCGAACCCGTCATGATCCTTGGTTTGAAGACTTCAAGGAATCTCTCAAAACGATGACTTTCGAACCAGAATCATCATCTTCTGCATCATGTCTCATGGCAAATGGTGTCGAGGTAACCGAATGTTCCTCATCTGAATTTAGTGACTGTGAATTTGATGATGATGAATCTGATGATGATATTGAACCTAGCTATACCAAACTTGTTTGCATTGCCACCAAACAACAACATGCCTTGGAAAAGGTTCAAAACATGCTAGACAAAAGTGATGATATGTTGGGTGAAGAAATGGATCGCACTAAAGCCCTGACTAAAAATCTTTAGAGACTTCAGTCTAGGTTTGATAATCTTCAAAGTCATCATAACACTCTCTTATCTGATCATGAGAAACTTTCTTATGAATTTCTTCAAAGAAAGCAAGATCTTGAGAAGCTAAGAGTGAGTTATGAAGATCTTCAGAAGGAGCGCGATTCATTACTTGCTCAACAAATCAGCACTTCTCAGGAAGAATTTGTTCCTCCATGCTTAAAGTGCATTGAACGTGAATCTGCCAATTCTTCACCTGAATGTTCAAATGCTTCAACTATTACAAATTCTTCACCTGCCTCTGCTATCACTAATTCCTCATCTGAGGACATTGCTAGTATCACTGACGATGCAGGGCTGAAGGAACTGTACACGACAGGCATGTACAAAAGCCTCAAAGGGCATCAGATTCTCTGTGATGTGCTCAAAAAGCAGATCCTCAACAGAAACCCTAGGAAAGAGGGTATTGCCTTTGAGAGGAAACTTAATGCTGATGGAACATATTGGAAGCCTGAGCAGTACCCCAAAACCTCATGGGTTGCTGCAAAGGGACCTCCAGTTGATCCATCCATGTTATCTGGCTTTACATGTGAATCTCCTCATTCTTCAGATGAGTCATTTGACTCCAACTATAAACTGTTCAAAAATCAGAATGGTGAAGTATTTGCTAGATATGTTGGGACTAACTGCAGGAACGGTTCCCCTATGAAGAAAATCTGGGTTCCCAAAAGTTATGTTGAAAGTCTTCAGGTGAATGTCCTCATGACACCACCTGTGAAGAAGAGGAACCCCAGAACAAACTCTTCATATGGACCTAATTCTTCATATGGATCCAAGTCCTCATATGGACCAAATTCCTCACGTGGATCAAATTACTCAAATGGATCAAAGTCCTCATATGATTATCATCGTGCTAACAACTCTGTTTCGCAAGGTAGAGCTAAGGGCTACGAATATGCATATTATTCTTCAAATCATTATGTTCATAAGTCCTCGAAGAATTTCTCTTCTTATTCATATGCTTACCCTAACCTCTCTTATGTGAAACGAAATGGTTTGGCTTCTATGCCACCATTCTCGTATGGTGCTCGCAGAGTGATGAACTCTTTGCCACCCCTTCAGATGTGGGTGGTGAAGAAAAAGAACTAATCTCTTCTGCAGGGTCAGGTCTCCAGACGTGCCTTAACGTCTGAAGAATTTGCTGGGGACCTGACAAAATTGCCTGAAAGGACGCAGGCTAACCATGATGAAATGAACTTTCATTTCACACATCGTCATACTGCTATATCTGTTTACCGCTTGATGAAATTCATCTGATGAACTTAATATCATATTCTTCACTGATGAAGCATATGAGATTGTAAGTTACACTAATTCATCTACAGGATGACCAACCCAAAACCACTGAATGGGTCCTCGATAGTGGATGTACGAATCACATGACTGGTGACAAGAATCTTTTGATGGATGCTCCTTTATCACCGTCACATCTGAAGCATATCATCTTTGCTGACAAAGGCAAAAGTCAGGTATTGGGTCTTGGTAAGGTTGCGATCTCTAAGGATAAACACATGGACAAAGTCATGCTTGTTGAGTCCTTAGGATACAACCTAATGTCAGTCTCAATGCTTTGTGATCTTGATATGGTTGTTGTCTTTGGCAAGTATCGCTGTGTTGTGATTATGGAAGCTGACAATTCCAAAGTCTTCGAAGGCTTTAGGAGAGGAGATTTGTATATTGTTGATTTCTCTATAGGACCACAACCAGCCGTGTGCCTACTTGCAAAAGCTTCAGAAGGCTGGCTATGGCATCGACGACTTGGTCACGCACGCATGAGGAATTTGCACACGCTTGCGAAGAAGAAGCATGTCATTGGCATTGAGAATGTCAAATTCCTCAAGGATCACTTATGCGGAGCATGTGAAGCTGGAAAAATGACCAAGGCCAAGCATCCAGCGAAGACTATCATGACCACTACTCGTCCATTCGAATTGCTTCACATGGACCTCTTTGGACCTAATCATTACTCAGCAGTCACTAATGCTGCTTCTCTATATGGTTTTGTCATTGTTGATGATTACTCTCGATATACATGGGTACACATTGTTACTTACAAACATGAAGTGCAGGAAGTCTTCAAACGATTTTGTTCGAGGGCTTCAACCAACTTTGGTGTGAAGATCAAGCACATCAGAAGTGACAATGGAACTGAGTTCAAGAATTCCGGTCTTGAGGACTATCTTGATGAACTTGGTATTACTCATGAATTATCTGCTCCTTATACTCCTCAGCAAAATGGCGTCGCGGGGCGCAAGAACAGAACTCTTGTTGAGATGGCTCGCACTATGCTTGATGAATACAAAACGCCTGATCATTTTTGGATTGATGCAATTGATACTGCGTGCCACATCATCAACAGAGTATATCTTCACAAATTCTTCAAGAAGATGGCCTATGAACTCCTCACTGAAAAGAAACCCAATGTGAGTTATTTCAAAGTCTTTGGTGCTAGATGTTGGATTAGAGATCCTCACCACAATTCAAAATTCGCACTGAAAGCACATGAAGGTTTTATGCTTGGTTACGGAAAGGACTCGCACACCTACAGAGTCTTCAACATTGTTCTTCACAAGATTGTTGAAACTGTAGATGTGCGGTTCGATGAAACTAATGGCTCGCAAAGAGAGCACCTACCTTCTGTGTTAGATGAACCAGCACCTGAGGATTCTATCAAGTTCAAGGCAACTGAAGATGTCATTCCTACTGAAGAATTTGCTGAAGAATTCATTCCAGTACGCGAAGAACATCAAGCTGACGCACCTGAAGATAATGGTGCTGAGGAAAATGATCAAATACCTCGACGTCAACCAGCTCATCCTCGCGTTGCAAAAGAAGTACAAGTTGACAAGATCATCGATGACATTGAAGTGACAGGTCCTCTCACACGCTCAAAAGCTTCACATTTATCTAACTTTTGTGGGCACTATGCTTTTGTCTCTATCACAGAGCCCACTAAGGTAGATGAAGCATTTTTGGAGCCGGAGTGGATTCAGGCTATGCAAGAAGAATTACATCAGTTCGAGCTCAACAATGTCTGGGAACTAGTCAAACGTCCAGATCCTCACAAGCATAATATCATTGGCACAAAGTGGATCTACTGCAACAAGCAAGATGAAAATGGCCTTGTGTTAAGGAATAAGGCACGACTGGTAGCTCAAGGCTACACACAGGTTGAAGGAATTGATTTCGATGAAACTTTTGCACTTGTTGCTAGACTTGAGGCTATTCGCATATTACTTGCTTATGCTAATCATCATGATATCATCTTATATCAAATGGATGTGAAAAGTGCATTCCTCAATGGTAAGCTTGAGGAAGAAGTATATGTTTCTCAACCCCCAGGTTTTGAAGATCCAAAGAATCCTGACAAAGTATTCAAACTTAATAAGGCCCTCTATGGCCTCAAGCAAGCCGCTCGGGCGTGGTATGATACATTGAAGGAATTCTTCGTGAAGAATGGCTTCACACCCGGTTCACTCGACCCTACTCTCTTTACTAAATCTTATGATGGTGAACTGTTTGTGTGCCAAATATATGTTGATGATATTATCTTTGGCTGTACTGACCAACGTTACAGTGATGAATTTGCCTATATGATGAGTGAAGAATATCAAATGTCTATGATGGGAGAGTTGAAATTTTTCTTAGGTCTTCAAATTCGTCAACAGCACAATGGCATATTCATATCTCAGGAGAAATACCTCAAAGATGTACTGAGGAAATTCGGCATGCAAGATTGCAAAGGCGTCAAAATTCCTATGCCCACAAAAGGCCATCTATGCACTGATGAAAATGGTATTGACTTTGATCACAAGGTATACCGCTCCATGATTGGTTCTTTATTGTACTTATGTGCATCTAGGCCAGATATAATGCTTAGTGTTTGCATGTGTGCCCGATTTCAAGCTGCACCGAAGGAATCACACCATAAGGCTGTGAAGCATATTCTTCGATATCTAGCTCACACACCAACACTAGGATTATGGTACCCCAAGGGCTCTGTTTTTTTATCTCATTGGATATTCTGACTCTGACTATACTGGTGATCGTGTGGACCGCAAGTCAACTTCTGGCACTTGTCATTTCCTCGGACGATCTTTGGTCTGTTGGTCCTCGAAGAAACAGAACTGCGTACTGTCTACTGCGGAAGTTGAATACATTGCTGCTGGCTCTTGCTGTGCTCAACTGCTTTGGATGAAGCAAACGCTCAAGGACTATGGCATCAATGCGAAGAATGTGCCTCTCCTCTGCGACAATGAGAGTGCCATCAAGATTGCTCACAACCCAGTTCAGCACTTGAAGACAAAGCACATTCAAATTCGTCATCATTTTCTTCGTGATCATGTGTTGAAGGGCGACATCTCCATCGAGCACGTGAAGACTGAAGAACAGCTAGCTGATATCTTCACTAAACCCTTGGATGAGAAGAGATTTAGCAAGTTGCGGTGTGAGCTAAATATCTTAGAATCTTCGAATGTTCTTTGAAAAGGACACACATCCTAACACTTATGCAAAATTTATGACTTAGATGTGCAACACATGAAGAAACGTTTTTCTTCAATCAATGAAGAATAACACTCTAAGTGTGAAGAAATTAATGAAGAATTTGATTCTCAGAACCCTACGACAATTGTACACGGTGTCTGAAATCATCATTCTTATACGGTGGGTCACGCCACCACAAAAAGTTGAAAATCTTCAATTTGAGTTTTTCCTCAGTTTTGAAATTCTTCAGTTTTTCAAATTCTTCAACTTTGCAAAATCTTCACTGTTTCCTTCGCTTTTCTTCATTGGCTATATATATATATGAGTTTATGTCCTCTACAACATTCACTTATAGCTATTTCTTCAAGTTGCTTTTTCTGCTAAGTGAATGTGATCGGACCCTTCCCCTCTATGCTATACTCAACCCAATCTATTCACAAATTCTTCATGTGTGTTCTATTTGAAACTCGTTCAAAGTCTTCACTGTGTCCTTGGCAGCTGAAGAAATTGCGAACAAAACTTTAAAACAAATCTTATCCAAATTTTCGGTTTTGCCGCTCAAACTGTTCCGCATCCCACGATGTATTATTCTATTCACCCACGATCGTACACGATCTCCACTACATAGTATGTGTGTGACACATGTCGCGTGAAGGAGAAAGGGCAGGGGCACGTTCATCCTAAATCTTCGGGTGAACAGTTTTTCACCGTGTCTATAAATACCCCTCTCCCCTTCCTCACTTCATTTACTCCGCTCGACCATCTCTCTCCCGCTCGAGCTCCTCAAACCCTAGTGCCACCGCTACTCCATCGCCGCCGGTGAGGAAGAGCTTCACTGCCTCGACCTCGTCGCCGTCGTACTCACGCCGACCGCGGAAATATTCACTCCGCCGCCGCCGTAGCTGTCTTCCTCTGCCGAGTTAGGGCAAGGAAGATCTAACCTGACGAACTTCCCGTCTGTTCTTCTCAGTTCGTCGTGTTCTTCATTTCGGGTAATTAAAAGTTACTTTTATTACTCACTTTGATTCTCAAGCTTTCCTGAAAATCTTCAAAGGTGTTTATTCTTCAAATCTTCACACATACGAACACCACACACTTCATATGATCTTGAACTGTTTCTCTAAGCAACCATTTTCTTCAAGATTCCCTAATTGGGTGGATCTTCAATCTATACAACTCTAGAACCTAAGACAAGAACGCTTAGTGAAATTCCTCAAGGTTCATCTGGTCAAATTCCTCAAAACTTGTTCTTTTCAAAAACCTTCTCAGAACGCATATGACCTCTCCAAATTCCTCGCACATGTACTCTGTTCATAGGTACTCATGTCTGCTGCTGAATCACTAGGTTCTCATCAACTTAACTCATTTGCAGCGTTCCTCGAAGAAAAACTGCATACTTCTTCAGAGAACTCAATTGTTCAAATTCCTCAACTGAAGAATATGGCAGACGGTAAGAAGCCGCAGAAAGGAGGAAAGAAACCTGAGGTTATGACTGTGTTTGAAATCCCTGAGGAAATTTATGATGACTATTGCACACCTGATGAAGCAAAATATGGCAAAGAAAACAAAAATCAGTGCAAGGTGCACATTCAGAAGATTGAACGGAGATGGGCAAGGGAATGGAGGGAATACAGATATGCGACTCCAAAGTACATGAAGAAATTCGCCCTCAATCCTCCATGCCCATGAGCTCCATTGGCACCTGGCCAAGTAGCTGACCCCACTAGCATCAAACGTGGTGAGGACTTTCCTGAAGAATGGGCTAAGCGCCAAGCCAAATTGGCAAGACAGGCCAAGGAGGCAGTGAAGAAATTCAATGAGGATTCTGCCACTGCTACTGCTACTGAGGCCTCAGTCAAACTGAGGAAATCCATGCCAAAGAAGCCTGCTCGTAAGCCAAGTGCTTCACCAATAGCGCCCTCACGACCAAGTTCCTCAACAGTGCCCTCACAGCCAAGTTCCTCAGCAGTGCCCTCACGGCAAATTCCTCACGCTGCTACTACTCCTTCAAAGTCCTCAGCTCCTGTGCATCTGACTACATGTCAAAGGACTGCTGGTTTCTCGATTGCCTCTGGTGTTTCAGCAAGTTCCTCTGCTGCACCAAAGTCATCATCTGGCCCGACTCTGCTGAAGACCAAAGCAACAGCTGGACGAGGTCCTCGGCCAAGTCCAAAGAAGAAACAGGTCGCATTCCATGTGCCTTCTGATGATGAACTCACAGAAATCATCAGAGACAGACAGGTAAAGGCCGCTAGAGCCAAAGGCACATCTGTGCCACTGCTGTTGGATCCGAGGAAAATCCTCGATTATATTGATCTCTGGCACAAGGATCCAAACACCCCCATGCCTGATTTTCATCTGACCGCCGGTCAAAGTCACATGCTGACCCATTTCATCATTGAAGAGAAATGGAAGTTTGAAAAGGCAAGAGAGATTAAGAAAGCTCAATACAGAAAGGAGAAGCTCCTGAAGAAAAACGTTGTCAGAATGACACCTGAGGAACTTCTCCAGGCTCAGTCTGAAATTCAAGCCCTCAGCAAGGATTTTGATGCCTACTATGCTGATTGGCAAGGAGCCAAAGTCAGATTCGTCAACCTGACGAAGAAATTCACCAATGTTGCTGCTCCAACGCAACATGAAATTCCTCAGGCTGAAGTCTTAGCTCAGCCGACTAAAGAACATGCCAGCACCGCTGATGAAGTTCAGGCTGCTGATGAAAATGCCAGTTCCAGGGCTGATGATCCTATTCCAGCCACTGAAGAAATTGCCAGGGCATCCACTAGTGGTGCGCCTGAAGAAACTGAAGAAGTCAGGGCAACTGCATCAGTTGCGCCTGAAGAAAATCAACCAGATTCCTCAGCTCCATCTGCACCTACACCAACTCCAATTCTTCCATGTGCATTTGATGTGAAGAAGACAAAGTCTGCAGAGCGAGCTACAGTGAAGAAAAGGAAGGCATCAGCTGTGTCAAACTCTTTGGCTGCGAAGAAAATGAAGCCAATGACCAGCTCACTCGAAAATCCAATTGATGTTGTTCCAATTTCCTCCATGCCATCAAAGGACCTTGTTCCTTTTGGAGAAGACTATGAGATCCCCATCGGATCAGATGAAGAACATCATTCTGCTGCTTCGTCAGAGCAGGTTGATGAAGAAATTGAAGTGGACGCAATCCCTTCAATGCCAGTCATTTCCTCACCTATGCCTCAGTTCACAGCTGAAGAGGCTAGTGTTGAGGAAATTGAAGATGAAGATGTGGATATAGGGTGCACCACACCTGTGATGAATGATGACTTTTGGGAAAGTCAGCATCCCAATACTCCTCTCTTCACCCTGCTCCAACAGATTCCTCAGTCCCCTGCACCAACAGTTCAAATGGGCTCTGAAGAAACTCAACCCACTCTCTCTGTGCATGAAGAAATTCCAGCCACTAGTACCGATGAACCTGCTGCTGCTGATCCTCAGACTGCACCTACTGAGGAACAAGAAATTCCTCACCCTGAAGAACCTGAGCTCGCGATTCCTGAGGTGGTGATGCAACTCACTGACATCCCTCTGCCAAAGCAAAAGAATCCGTTCTCAAGCAAACAGAAGTTCAAGGCTGAAGATTTCTTTGCCGAGCATGTATTCTTCACTGATTATAATCCATATGATTCTGCTTGCATAAGGAAGAGGCGTTTCTGGACTGCCAGCCAAGCCAATTTCTATTCCTCAGTGCTCTTCAACAAAGACAAAGTCTTCGATCATGCACATATTCCTCATGTGGACATGGAGTCGCTGCCCGGCTTTGAGCCAGTCCTCAGTGTTCTTCACGATGCAGGACTTCTGAATTTCTGCATTGATATCTGTGACTGGAATGAAGAACTCATTCTTCAATTCTATGCAACTCTGCACATCACCGGAGACGCTGAAGACGTGAACTCCTGGGTATTAGACTGGATGTCTGAAAATACTCACTACAAGGCACCTGCAACTGAATTGCTTCGTGCTCTACCACTCAGTCCCCCACTTGATGATGCTCGTTGTATATACAACGAACTAGAACTTTCAAATCACTATATGCAAGTGCTGATGAAGCCATTGAAGCCAAGGCAGGCACCACGAACCAAATTCCTCGTCAAGGAATTACTCTATGTGCCTCGGACTGTGTATCGAATTCTGACGAAGACAATGAGTCCCATCAAAGGCCACGACTCAAATGATGAAGAAGTCGTTAGCATCATGAATAATATGCTTTTCAACATCATTCATGGCGTTCCCATAAACTTCCATGATTTCTTCATGAGGACTCTGGCCAATATTTCTATGTCACCATTCGAGCTGAAGCCCTATGCTCCTTGGATTATGAGATTCATCAGGGCAAGATCTTCACTGAATTACAAAGCTGACACTCTGAACCACGGTAGCTACTTGCCTCCCATTGAAGTCCTCAAACGGACAGTTTCATCAGCTGATGATAAAGGCAAGGCCGCTGCTGTGATCGATGAAGGCATTCGCCCATTGGATGGTCAATTTTGCAAGGCTGCATCTTACTCTACCAATGACGATTCTGCCACACATGACTCTGCCGCAAATACCTCAGCCAAGCAAAATCCTCAAGCCACAGCACCCAGGGTGATGACTGACCATGAGTTACTCCTCAGTCTTCATCAGAAGGTTGATCGCAATCATAAATGGGTCAAGCGTCAGTTTGGTTCAATTCTTCACAACATGACCTCAACACACAATGTAGTGAAGTAAAACCAATACTACCTCCATGAAACCTTCAACCATACCTGGGCTGTTCTCTCTCCCGTCTACAACGCTGCTGATCTGAAGAATATGGGTCTCAAGGAAGAATTTGACTGGTCTGCACCTCCACCGAAGAAATTCAAGAAGGTCAAAGTTCCTTCCTTGGTGGCCAGCTCTTATTCTTCATCGCGTGACACTGATGAGTATGAAGATTTGGACGACACTGCGGTAGGCCCTGCTACAACAAACAACCCCGACAACGCTGGCGCTCCTCCATCGACTTGACATTCTTCAGGGGCGTTAGTCCTCAGTTTCAATCCTTTTGGTCATTTGATGACAAAGGGGGAGAAATCTAAGTTAGTCTTCAAGCGGGTCTATATTAAGGGCATTTTTTAAGTTACAACTCTCGTTCTTTTGAAACTTTTATTTCGATCGAGTTGTAATCTTAAACCCGATGGTGCGCTGATACTTTTGCTGCATTATGCTCTGCATGCTTATTTCCTCGTTAATGACATTGCACGCATGTTGAATCTCATCAGGCACCATATTTCATCATGCATTTCAAATTCTTCATATTATGTATCAAATGCGTGTATGAATTACAAGATATAGGGGGAGATCTCGATGATTCAACTCTTCAAATGTGCAATGCTTCAAAAGCAAATTCCTCACTATGCACATCTTCAGGGGGAGTTCTTCTATATCTTGTAATCAAATTCCTCAATATCAGTGTATACACTTCATATATTTATCCCCGTTGAAAACTTAACCTATGTTGTCATCAATCACCAAAAAGGGGGAGATTGTAAGTGCATCTAGTGCCCCTTAGTGATTTTGGTGTATTGAAGACTTATAGGTTAAGGGACTAATGCGTTTGTGAGTGTAGACAGGTCTATAAGTCTATGAGGAGTTTGATATTTACAGAGAAAGTCGACCCCTAAAAATGAAGTTCTTCAACTGAAGACTTTGATATTCTGAAGACTTTCTGAAGATTTTGAAAGTGACGAAATTGGTGTGACCTTGAAGACTTGGTATTCATTTGTGGAACATGAAGCGTGAAGACTTTTGTTTTCGTAGTTTCATTTTCTCCTTCTTGAGTCATAGGAAACACCGTACTGTTAAAGGGGGTCGAGGAAATACTAAGGAAAAATTTCCATGTGATGCTCAACTCAAAATCCTACACCTACCAATCCCTTCGAGTGAAGCCTTTGGAAATCTCATACAGTTCAGTCACTTTCTTCAGTGACAGAGACGAAGTTCTTCTTGTCGCTGATGAATTTGTTATGACTGAGGAGTTAGGAATTTGCAGTGTGAATTACCTACACAGTGAGGAACATGATAGCCCTGAGGAATTTGAGAGTCAAATTTCCGACCGTTGCTGTGCTGCGCGCCAGCTGTCCCAAAATATCTTATCCACCTAACGGTCATATCATTGAGGGGCATTTATATCTTATCATGTCGGGCTGCTCCCTAGGCTATAAATAGCCGCCCCCTACAACCACTAGCTGGTTGGCTGCTCCGAGAGAACTTGACACTTGTCATTTGAGAGCAACCCATCCTCCGAGGACTTTGAGCGAAAATCATCAAGTGAGGAAAATCCCAAACCTAAACACCTACAAACCCCAAAGTGATTGAGCATCACTGAAGAATTGATCCTACGTGGATCCGACGCTTGTTACCTTTGAAGACTGTGCTTCTTCCAGACGGTTAGGCATCAAGGTCTAGAGCATCCAAGAGGAATTGTGGATCGCCGAGTGACCAAGTCTGTGAAGGTTTGGAAGTCGCCTGAAGACTTACCACGAGTGATTGGACGGGATCTGTGTGATCTTAGTTCAAGGAGAATACGGTGAGGACTGGGTGTCCTGAGCTGCATGCTCAGAGACTGGGTGTCCGGGACTGCGTGTCCTCGAGTTTAAATACTCAGCCGCTCCAACCAGACATACAACTGAGACAGCAGTTGGAACTGGTTTACCAAATCATTGTCTTCACCAACCTACTGGTTCTATTTCCTCAACCCTTTTCAATTCCTCATTACTGTGTTGAGTGTTTGGTCATATCTGTGTTTGAAGACTTTGACTGAAGACTTTCTCAATTTCCTCAGTTCAATTTCTTCAGTCTGTTTGTCTTCATCTTGTCTTATCCTGTGACTACGCTTCCTGTACTCTGTGCTAGTCTTCATTTCATCATGATGACCATGCTTGTATTCTGTCATACTTACTTCTAAGTACTTATTCCGCTGCTAATAGTTCTTCGCTAAGGAATTTCCTCACCGGCAAATTCCTTAGTGAAGAATTCATAAAAATCGCCTAGTCACCCCCCCTCTAGTCGACATAATGCACTTTCAGCCGTTGCTAGTGCCAGGGGTCCGTCGACGATGTCCATTACAGGAGTCAACGTCAGACTTTCCCCGTGTTGCTCGGAACGATGGATGGAACAGGGCCTACTCCAACACGCGGCGGAGGCCACTGCTTCTTTGGGGGAAGAGGCAGGACTGGCTGCCTGGATGTGCTCTAATTTGAGGTAACAACCGAATCTTGTCAGGTACTAGTTAAATCCGAGCTATGGGTGTGAAGCACTAATGTGCAAGTACATTTGATTGTGACCTATTCTAATTTTGTACCTGAACTTTTTTTAGAAAGGGATGTACATCAACTTAATGTGCTAGCAGAACTTATTGTGTTGTCTGTCGGTTTTCTTTCCACATCATTCAAGATATTTCCCCCTCATTGATAAAGACGATGAACCTTTATGTACGAGTTCGTTGGTTTCAACATAGCCCTACCCGTAGCGATCCACTGCTTCCATCCTGATTGTGCCGCCTGCGTGAAATTTTTGTATGCAAGTTCAGTGTGCTATGATGTTCTATATGATTGTGTCAACTATATAAGTTTTTTACTAAGCATCAATAATGCATATGGCTGAAAGATGTATTTACGAGCATTGACCGATGGGTCTCTCTCTCTCTCTCTCACACACACACACACACGTACACACACATGCACACACGCACACGTAGGACCTGTTAAATTATTTCTTTGCTCATGACAGCTTTTAATTATGTTCCACTGTACTCTAACTTTTTTCTTAAGTTATTAATTGAGCTTAGTGACATCAAAAAGTTGTACAGAAGCCTTGTTCGGGCCTTTCCGGCGTCGCTGAATGTGGGCTGAGTAGCCATGTTAGGTTGTATTGTACTACACAGGCCTTTTCTTTTCCACATCAGCAATGCAACTGGGCCGACAGTTGTACACAATATCCGAGTCAACTTGTCATTCTCCACACCGCTGGGCTGCAAACTTTACTAGGAGGTATGCATTAGGCTTAACAAGAAAATGGACTTTAAGAAATAATAAATGGGATGTAATTATAATAACTGTGCAATAACTATAAAAAATGTACCAAACGCGTAATTAGTTTAAAAAATATATTATTTTTGGAATTCAATTTTTTTAATTCCATTACTTGTTGCGCGCGCAATATTTCATTGGATTTTTACGTAATACAACTTTTTTCTGAAATTATATTTAATCTGACTAGAAATTTCGGATAAAAATATTTCGGATCCCATCAAAATGTGGTAAAAAAATTAATTCTGTTTTGAGCGATTGGTTGAAATTATTAATCGTTGTCCTAGCTAGAAAATGGGCTATACTTTTAACAAACTGTAAACGGGTTGTAGTAAATTCCATTAGAATTTAAAAATGGGCTGTACATTCTAACAAATCGCAAATGGGCTATATGTTCTCTGCCACACACTTGTGGGCCTTCTAAGTTGACGCGTCCCCTGAAAAAAACTAAGTTGATGCGTATGCAAGGCTTTGTCAACTTATAGTCAACACACGGTTCTAGCATCAGTGGTCGTTGAATGTCCATCCAACGGATGTCGTGCTTCTTCTTCATTCTCGGATATTCTTGCTTCGGCCGCCCAAAAAATGATTCCTCCCCTGACATCTGGGGCGCACCGTTTCGGAGGCCGACCTGCGGGCCTACTAAGTTGACGTGCACCAAGGGCTTCGTCAACTTAATCAATATAAACGATTCTAGCTGCAGTGACCGTACGATGTCCATCCAACGGTCGTAGTGCTTCTTCAACCTCTGGTCTTCTTGCTCCAGTCGCCCAAAGCAGCGCCGGTCGTGCCACGTGCTCCTGCCTCCTGTGGTCGGCTGTGATGCCGCAGATGCCTCACCGCCTTACTACTCCCACCGCTGGCCAGGCCATCCCTCTACTCGCTCACACCCCTTGTTATTCTGCGGCAACGGCAGCCTCACACCGCAGTCGAACCAGTGAACCCTCGTACTCCTCCCCGCGCGGGCTTCCACTGCCGCGTCTTCCCCGGCTCCACGTCGTCCCCTTCCTAGGCCTCGTCGTCATTGTACGCGTGGTGCTCTCGGCGCGACGTAGTCAACATGGTCAAGGAACGACTTCCATCGGAACAAGACTGTACGTGGAGAGGCTGACAGCTGGGTACACGGCAGCCGCAAGGAAGTGCCTCCTTATTACATGCAAAATAATTATTCCTCCACGTGACAGCAGGGACCCACCGGAAGGGCCACCTTATCTAGCGAAAAAACATTTCCCTCTGACTGCCGGGACCCACCATCTACATCTTCGCATGCAAGGAAGTGTGTCCATATTACGGGCAAAAAATTGATTTGCCCCCTGACTACTGGGACCCACCAGCTACATCTTCGCATGCAAGGAAGTGCCTGACAGTCGGGACCCACCTGGTCGAAGCGTACGTAGCATTGTCATTCTGGTAGCGAACGTGTACTTACATACTGGTCGATGTAGAGGCACGGACGTGTCGTAGTAGAGGTGTGCTTGTGTCGTAGTAGAGGCGCACATGTAGCATGTACACGTACGTACATCAGCAGGTGCAAGAAAGTAAATACGACCATGTACGTACATACGGGCGGGGTCTCGAACGCCTACTCGTGCATACATACGGCCAGGGCTCGTGTACACGGCTGGGTCGGAATGGAGAAACTACATCATCGTCGTGTTCATGGGGAGCCAACCGCCTGGGTCAGAACGGAATGCATCATCGTGTTCATCGGGAGGGCTTGGACGGAACAGCCGATGGAAACAAGTCCTGGCGTACTGCAGAACAGAAGAAACGGCCTTGTGTTCGACCGGCCACGGTCGAAACGGGATCATGTTCATCGGGAGGGGTCTGGCATACCGCAAAACGGAGGAAACGGACTTCTGTTGGACCTCCTACAGTCAAAACGGGGTCATGTTAATCGGGAGGGGTGTGGCGTACCGCAAAACGGAGGAAATAGACTTGTGTTGGAGCGCTATGGTTGAAACGGGGGTCATGTTCATCGGAAGGGTGTGACGTACCACAAAAAGGGACTCCACGGGATACTGTTCATCTCCACCGTCGACCTCCTCTAGCCTCCACGGGCTACTGTTCATCTACCGTCGACCTCCTCCAGCCTTCACCTGCGACTGTTCAACCACGGGCTCCTGTTCATCCAGCCTCCACCGCGCGCTCCTCCACCGGCTACTGTTCAACCAGCCCTCTCCACGGGATCCTGTTCAACCACCCTCCATGGGCTACTGTTCATCCAGCCCTCCACCGACTACTGTTCAACCAGCCCTCCACCGGCTACTGTTCAACCTTCCCTCAACGCGGTCCTGTTCATCCAGCCCTCCACGGGGTCCTGGTCATCCACGCCCAACCAGCTCGATCGATCGGGGTCCTGTTCATCCAGCGGCAACACCAAGTGGTATGTATGCCCAAGATAGTATGATATTTCATACCAAGTGAAGATACGCCTCAAAGGTCTACTTCATTGCGGTAAGGACATCACATCAAGGTAACTAGCTCAGTCGACAACATATGCTCACAATTTTCAGCATTAATAAGTGAGTCTGCCAAGTCCGACCCAAGGACAGATCAACATATTGACCTCAGTAACCACGCTGAAGCAACACACGGACTGTTATCCCCATGGATATATCGGCAAAATGAAGAATCAGTGTGAGAGCACACACTTTGAGGATTGTTATCTCTCGCATATGGGAAGGAATTAAATAATAGTCTGCCGTGAACGGGATTCTTTGCAAAGATCACCGTCAGTCAAGTATGCAAATGCTAGCCTCAATAGATGGTGCATTTTTCTATCATTTAGGTCAAGCGACAGTCAAACTTTTGGTACAGAATGGATATGAAAGGCAGTGAAGTCAGGCCAGATAAGTCAGAAAACTCCTGCAAGAAGTCAGAATCCATCAGAACGCAAAGTATGATTCCTATCCCTGCTTTAAACCCAGAAGGTATGCATATATTTGAGCAGTCTGATGCCTGGATAGAAGAGAGTCCTTGCTCCATGGGAAGATGTGTTCCCCACTCCATGGAATATTCTCAGTACTCGATACGGTAATGACATCTCCAGCAAGGATCAGTATGGAGAAGGACACGTATGACATCATGGTAATCTTTCGGAGCTCAGCTAAGCCAGCGGATATGAAGGGGAAATTTTGAGTCAGTATGAACCAAAAAATATGAGGAAAGTCCTATCAGAATGTCAGATACAAGGAAGCAAACCATCCCAGATCAAGGCAGTCAGCCAGATCCATTTCTGTGGGAATATTTTATGAGAAGGAATAAAAGAAACCCGAGTTGGAAACGGTTTCTTCAAGTCAGAAAAATTATTTATCCCTGAGCAACCAAATCTCTAGGATGATATTTCTTTAAGGGGGGAAGGTTTGTGACACCCTAGATTTTGCCCTTTTCTTTTTCCTTTGATTTTCTTGGATTTTCTTGATTTGATTTTCTTTTCTGTGGCTATGTGGTTCCAAAACATGGGAAGATCATGTCTTCCTAGGGTTTATAGTGGCTTGTTGATGTAGGATAGAACCCTAGAGGCCGATCTTTCACGTTTGGAGGTGATTCCTACCAAGAACACAAAGAACACGAGAGGGGTAATGAGGGGAAAACACGAGAAAACAGTCAACCAACAAGAATATAGTCAGACATGCGCTAGATCATCGAGACACAAAGTGATACAAGATCTGAATACAACAAAGGACAATACATAGGGTAACCGGTTCTTCTCCGGGAGGAGGTCTTGAAGAGGGTCTTGTCTGAAAAGAGGTCTTGAATCCAACGAGGATCTTCTCCGAAGAGGTGTTGGTCCCTCGCGATGGAGTAGATCCGGATGGATGAGCAAGGCTCTATCTCAAAATATGAGCTATCATAATGCTACCCTCTCTAGGAGGAGGAGGAGGAGGCATATTTATAGTCTAAGTGCAAATGGGGGAGAAGTGAAAGGGTACATGTGCCTCGGGCCCGAAGCTGCGCACACGCAAGTGTCGGTCGTCCGACAGGTACCGGACGTTGGTGTCCTCGCCGTCTTGTCCAGTGCTCGTAGCAGTTCCATGGCCTTCCTCTTGGTTCTTGGTCATGCATAGCACATATGTTTGAGGTAGTAGCCATGTCTCACCTGCGAAAAGTGATGATTCGTAGAGGAGCGAGTTCACCTCGTGTCCAATGGTGTATGTTCGAGATCTCGTCATATGTCCTCTTGGGGCTTGGAGAGTAGTCGGAGTGTACATGGGGATGAACGTGGGATGCACTGCATCACCTGTCATCCCCTAAACCATCCCTAACTCATGTCATTTTCATCCTAGCACAAATCCTAATATTCTTTTTATTGGGAATATTCCTTTTATGATAAAGGAATTACCCTATTTGCCCTAGCAAGTGCCACTTTGGTTTATCCAAATGGCCTGAAACCTTTTCGGGCATCTTCATATCTTTAAATCATTGGGCCATGCTCATTTCAGCTCAATCCAATCATGTATGTGAGTGCATCATCCAAATATCTAAATCTGGCCATTATGGCACTTCTACAGCAACACCCCTCTAAACTCCTCCTATTAATCTGATTTTTCGTAATCAGGATCACCTTAGTGCTTGATCACACTGAGCCAAATATCATTGTCTAACTCCACACGTGTGAGCCACAACAAGTTACAACCACCTTGTTGTTGCAATGTTTTGGAGCTAGCTGTGATTCACTTCTTTGCCCCAGGACCAATTTATTTCCTCATTTTGACTAAGGGCACGACGGTCTATCTACTAGACATGGTCGGCCTGGCCAAAACCCGTAGTTTGCCCCGGTGCGCATGGTGATCATGCTGATGTCATGCCTAATTGCATGCTCTGGCTTGTTCTCGGCCCTGTGCCCGTCGGCTCCCTCCTCGTCTCGACGTCAAACCATGTCCTAGAGCTTCCCCGTGATCAACTTCATCACCCCGTGCTCGGGCCCCCTCCTATTTCGCCATAAATGCGTCGCAAACTTCATGCCCGTGCCGTACCCCGCCACTGTCCTCCATTAGATCTTGGTCAGGAGCTTGTGCGTGAGCTCTAGAGCGTTCCCCCGCGGATATTTAAGCATGTCCCGAGTCCCTTGCAGCTCATTCACTCCTCCCCCGCCTCTTTTGGTCATCGGAGTGCCTCCACCTCGCCGCTTTTCTTCTCGGCCACTGCGGCCATCGCCGGAAATCTCCTCCACCTGGCTGCCTCGGTCCTCCATTTGCCGTTCCACCACCTCCAGAGCTCTCCCTTCGTCGCCGCGCGTCACCCCACCCACTTGCCCATTGTCGGAGCTGCTCGTTTCGCCGGAGTCCACCTCCACTGCGCCTCCCTGTTTTCTCCCTGGCGCCGCCCACCACCGCAGCTCCAGGCCTCCCCGCGCGCCCCCTTGCCTCCAAACGGATCCGCAAGACACCCGCGGTCCCTCCGGTGTCCCCAAAGCGGCCGGAGCCCGCCGAAGTCACCATCCCCGCATTCGGCCGCCGCCCCCTGTCCTCTGTTCCCCGCGAGCGCCGCCATGTTGTGGCCCTCCCCGGCGCAGATTGACGTGTGGGACAGCTGTGCCGCTCTTCCCTGCACACACCGGTGCTCTCGCCGGAGCCTGGGATGGTCGGAGCCGGCCGGCCCCTTGGCTTCAGCTTGCCCTGCCTCTGTCGTGCTCGGGGCCAAGCGAGGGAGAAGGAAGATGACGCCAGCCTGGCCCCTGCCATTCGGCCCTGCCTCTCCCTCGGTCCGACTCCCCAGTGTCCCAGGTGTTGACCCCACCTTATGCAGTTAGTAAGTGGAAACGTATTTGTATAAATACGTCTTCGTTTTCCGGAAAGCATACTCTCTCCTTTTATTAACCAAAATGTGCTTTCCCTTATGGTAAGCGTATTTCCTTTAACTTCGGCATAAAATGCGCTTTCAGTTTTAGAAAACCTAAACTGCCCGAAGGTGCTTTCAGTTTTTCCACCAGGGGCCTGTTTGCTGAAGTTTATTCATAGATTGGTCCCTGAGCTTCAACACCTCACAACTTTTCAACCGTAGCTCCGATTGAGGTGAAACCAATGCTCACCTCTTCGTATCGTCGAGCTCTTTCTATTTGTTGCTTTTTCACTAGGTGGTCCCAAAGTGAAAATGACCAGTTTGCTCTTGCCTCTAACTAGCCCCCTCCGAGAGAGAACCGTCCGGTGTTTCATTATGCGGCTTCACCGCACTTCTTCCCGGAGTCTCCGTCACCCCCATGCAAGCCACAACAGCCACTTGCATGATAGCCATGCAGTATCCATGGTTTCTACTTAAATATTTAATAAAATTTTACCTGTTATCTGTCTGCTTGTTTGCTACTGTTGTCGTTGTTTCGGTTATGCTTGTGGTTTCCTGTTCACTTTCATGATATGTTTCGATGCATCTTGTTATCTTGTGCTACTTGCTAGAATCATTGTCACATGATATGCTTGATAGTAGTAGTACATGATGGTTGCAGTGGTGTTCTTTCTGATGCATGTTTACCGTCTATTATAAAGTACCGTTGCTATGCATGTTACTTTGCACCCCGTTGGTTACATGCTTACTTGGTAGTGTTCTTGCATGGTATTTATTCATGATGTTAGTAGTCATGATGTGATCCTGTGTAGTCTTATGATCATGCTCGTCAGTATGCCATTCTCAGTTGGTTATATGCTCCATTGTGGTTATGCTCGATGATTATGTTGCACCTCCATGCTTATGTTGATATGATGTTCATACATCGTAGTTGCATTATGTTAGTTTATTATGGCTCAGCTTATTGCATTCAAGTTTAACCGGATAATAATGAACTTGAACAATTGTTGGCTGAGTCATGGTGCCACCAAATCGAGCTGACCAGTGCAACCACATTTGCCTTTATGGGAAGTTCTTAATGCGGTCTATTGTCATGTCTCTTGCCAGTGCCTCCAACGAGGGAAGGTTATGGGAGCGCGCTACCTTGATCAGGTAGGCGGACATAAGCCTTGTGAGCCCGAGTTTGGTTATGTGCACATGTCCCCGTTTGGGACCATTTTTGTTTTGCCACAACGGTGGTCGTTGATGCCTTTGGTAGGCACGGGGCCACACATGACTTATCCCAGAGGGGAGTTGGTCGGAGTGACTAGTAGAGTGTCATGGCAGTAGATTGGTTTTGTCAGAATGCCATTGGTCCACCCAAATAGGACAGCATGGTCATGGGTACCGTGGTGTGGGTACAGTGTGCTAACCTCTGCAGAGTGTGTCTTAAATCTATCGATAGCCGCGCCCAAGGATATGGGCCCAGTTCAAAGTCGGTCAAACTATGGGTCAACAGTAATAACAATGATGTGCTTAATAACAACCCTGGTTCGATGATGAAAGAAGTTGGTTGATCTTTATGTGATCGTGAGAGGATCACCGTGGTATCGAGGATACAGAGTTGTTGGATATTTGTGATGTTATGCGAGAATCACGGGTAAAGGTCAAGCTCCTTGTGGTCATGTAATGATTACTATGGTATGGTTTATACCAATCTTGATTCGATCCTAAGATGATCGTGTGATGTCCGCGGTGGTAAGTGATGCATACGATGGTTATGAGGTAACCCGAGCAGAATAAGTTGGTGCATGCAGTATCATCATGTTCATATGATCGTGACATGCTAAAATTGTATCATGTTCAGTTGTGCATGCCATGTTGTTCTATGAGTATCATGTCATCTTGTTCATGCTATGATTGAACTGATTGTATCATGTTAACCTGCTAATGCCATGCTATTGTTTGTCTTGACTGCGTCTGGTTTATTGTGAGCTTGCAAGTACATTCAATGTACTGACCTGGGGTGTGATGCCAGTTTGCAGGTCGTGCCTGGATTGCTTGCTTGTTTGGTGTGGTTCCTATGTTCACGAGCTAGAATAAACTATCTAGCCAGAGTCCCTACAGATTGGAGTCCATCATCGTCACAGTTCTTCCGCTGCTAGTACAGGTTCCGCTGCCTCGAGTTGTTATGCTGCTTGCATAGAGCAACTGTGGTTGGCGTAGTGTCGCCGTGCCGGGGTTATTCATTGTAATATCAGAGACCTTGTATTTGTATTTGTGTTGTAATAGAGAGCTGGTTTGTTCTATGCTAAGCAGTGCCATATTCCAGAAGACTTCACCTCGATCACTAGGATGGAATATGGGTGCATTCCGGTTTCTCTAAGCCGGGGTGCCACAATGGAGAACAAAAGTCTCTGGTTCCATAGGAAGCTTCTGCGCAACACACTTTGACAGATGATCAGCTATGCTGTTTTCCGCACGGGATATGTGCTTTGTTTGTAACCCGTAAAAGTGCACCTCCAATCTTCTCACTTCCTCGGCGTATGCTTCCATCAATGGACTTTGATAATCCTTGTTAACTTGCCTGTCCATCAACTGTGAATCTCCTCGAATGATCAACTTCTTAATTCCCAATTCTGCAGCAATTCTGAGCCCGACAAGGTGCCCTTCATATTCTGTTGTATTGTTCGTTGCTTCCTCCCGAGCAAGGTGCATCTGGATGACGTACTTCAAGTGCTCCCCGAAGGGGGCGATAAGAAGCACGCCAGCCCCTGCACCTTGCAGGGAAAAAGCACCATCAAAATACATAATCCATTCTTGGGGTGATTCCTTGCCGGGGATAACTATCTCTGTCACTTCCTCATCTGGGGTTGGCGTCTATTCCGCAATAACCTCTGCCAACGCCCTGCTTTGGACAGTTGATGTGCTCTCAAACCTCAAACTAAAGTTGGATAGCTCCAAAGCCTACTCCACTATCCTGTCAGTAGCCTCTGGGTTTCGGAGTATCCGTTGCAACAGGAAACGAGTAACAATCGTGATCTCATGGGCTTGGAAGTAGTGGCGAAATTTCCTTGAGTCCATGATGAGGCCAAAGATAACCTTTTGCATGGCATAGTACCTCGACCTAGCCCCCTGTAACAAGGAGCTGACGAAGTACACTGGGTGCTGCACTACTTTCTTCCTTGCCGTGTCCTTGGGGTTGTCATCATTGCCGTGATTGCTACTGTTCTGATCCTTATCTGGCCCTGCCGACTTCTGCTCACTCCATTTCTCATCCACTTCTCGCTATGCTACCAAGGATGCACTGACCACTTGGTTGGTTGCCACTAAATATAGCAAGAACGGCTCCAGGGGTTTGGGTGCAACTAGGGTAGGCACAGAGGACAGGTAGGTCTTAAATTCTTGCAAAGCTGTGTCTGCTACATGGGTCCACTTCATGGGACCTGCCTTCGTCAAAATCTTGAAGAACGATAGGGCATGCTCGGCAGACTTGGAGATTAATCTGCTTAGCATGCCAACACATCCTGTTCGACACCTCACATCTTTGACTGTCCTTGGCGCTTGGATCTGCTCAATGGCCTTGATCTTGTCGGGATTGGCCTCGATCCCCCTGTGGGACAGAAAGTATCCAAGCAGCTTGCCGGAGGGGACGCCAAACACACACTTCTCTGGATTTAGCTTCAAGTTGATCTTGCGCAGATTCACAAACATCTCCTCCAAATCCTGAATGAGAGTTGCTCTGTCCTTGGTTTTGACCACAATGTCATCCATATAAGCCTCAATATTTGTGTGCAGCTAAGGTTCAAAACCAATCTGGACTGCCCTTGCCAAGGTGGATCCGGCACTCTTTAATCCAAATGGCATGCGGACAAAGCAGCACGTACTACATGGAGTGATGAATGATGTCTTCTCTTCGTCTTCCTTGGACATGAAGATATGGTGGTATCTAGAATAGGCGTCCAGAAACGAGAGCAAATCACAACCATAAGTGGGATCCACAATATGATCAATACGCGGCAAGGGAAACGGGTCCTTTGGGCAAGCCTTGTTGAGATCTGTGAAATTGATGCACAACCTCCACTTCCCATTTGCCTTTTGGACCACTGATATGTCTGCAACGTATCTATAATTTTTGATTGTTCCATGCTATTATATTACCCGTTTTGGATGTTTATGGGCTTTACTATACACTTTTATATCATTTTTGGGACTAACCTATTAACCGGAGGCCCAGCCCAAATGTTGTTTTCTTGCCTATTTTAGTGTTTCGAAGAAATGAAATAACAAACAGAGTCCAAACGGAATGAAACCTTCGGGAGAGTTATTTTTGGAACAAAAGCAATCCAGGAGACTTGGAGTAGATGTTAGGGAAGCTTTGAGGTGGCCACGAGGGTCAGGGGTGCGCCCTACCCCCTAGGCGCGCCCCCACCCTCGTGGGCCCCTCGTGGCTCCCCTGACCGACTTCTTTCGCCTATATATATATATATATATATATATATATATATATATATATATATATATATATATACCCTTAAAACATCAAGGATCACAATAGATCAGGAGTTCCGCCGCGGCAGGCCTTTGTAGCCACCCCAAACCAATCGGGACCCTATTCCGGCACCCTGCCGTAGGGGGGATCCCTCACCGGTGGCCATCTTCATCATCCCGGCGCTCTCCATGACGAGGAGGGAGTAGTTCACCCACGGGGCTGAGGGTATGTACCAGTAGCTATGTGTTTAATCTCTCTCTCTCTCTCTCTCTCTCGTGTTCTTGAGGTGGTACGATCTTGATGTATCGCGAGCTTTGCTATTATAGATGCATCTTATGATGTTTCTCCCCTCTACTCTCTTGTAATGAATTGAGTTTTTCCTTTGAATTAATCTTATCGGATTGAGTCTTTAAGTATTTGAGAACACTTGATGCATGTCTTGCATGTGCTTATCTGTGGTGACAATGGGATATCACGTGATCTACTTGATGTATGTTTTGGTGATCAACTTGCGGGTTCAGTGACCTTGTGAACTTATGCATAGGGGTTGACACACGTTTTCGTCTTGACTCTCCGGTAGAAACTTTGGTGCACTCTTTGAAGTTCTTTGTGTTGGTTGAATAGATGAATCTGAGATTGTGTGATGCATATCGTATAATCATACCCACGGATACTTGAGGTGACATTGGAGTATCTAGGTGACATTAGGGTTTTGGTTGATTTGTGTCTTAAGGTGTTATTCTAGTACGAACTCTATGATAGATCGAACGGAAAGAATAGCTTCGTGTTATTTTACTACGGACTCTTGAATAGATCGATCAGAAAGAATAACTTTGAGGTGGTTTTGTACCCTACAATAATCTCTTCGTTTGTTCTCCACTATTAGTGACTTTGGAGTGACTCTTTGTTGCATGTTGAGGGATAGTTATATGATCCAGTTATGTTATTATTGTTGAGAGAACTGGCACTAGTGAAAGTATGAACCCTAGGCCTTGTTTCCTAGCATTGCAATACCGTTTACGCTCACTTTTACCACTTGTTACCTTGTTGTTTTTATATTTTCAGATTAAACCTATATCTATCATCCATATTGCACTTGTATCACCATCTCTTTGCCAAACTAGTGCACCTATACAATTTACCATTGTATTGGGCGTGTTGGGGACACAAGAGACTCTTTGTTATTTGGTTGCAGGGTTGTTTGAGAGAGACCATCTTCATCCTACGCCTCACACGGATTGATAAACCTTAGGTCATCCACTTGAGGGAAATTTGCTATTGTCCTACAAACCTCTGCACTTGGAGGCCCAACAACGTCTACAAGGAGAAGGTTATGTAGTAGACATCAAACTCTTTTCTGGCGCTGTTGCCGTGGAGGTGAGTGCTTGAAGGTATATCTTTAGATCTTGTAATCGAATCTTTTAGTTTCTTTCTTTATCACTAGTTTAGTCTATAAAAAAAACTACAAAAAAATGGAATTGAGTTTGCCTCATACGCTTCATCTTTTTAATATCTTTTGTGAGAATGATGGGAAGGAAAATTTTGCTCAAGTACTAGAAGAAGAATTACATAGAATGCTTGGCATAGAATATGTGAATGATGAGCATGATGACAATGTTGTTAGTATGAATTCTTTGAATACCCATGATGCTAATGATATGCAATGCCACAAGCTTGGGGATGCTATGTTTGATGAAGATGAGATGTTTAGTCCCCCAAGTTTTGATGAGAATATTTATTATGATGAAAGCATGCCTCCTATTTATGATGATTATATTGATAAAAGTGGGTTTGGAAGAGTGTCAACTTTAGGAAGTAATGATCCCACAATTTTTGAGGATGTTAAATATTATTGTGATAATTATGAAAGTGGATTTGAAGAGGTCATGACTTTATTTAGTGATGAATCCACTATTTCGGAAGAGGTTCCAATTGATTATGAGAACAAAGTTGCTATATATGATGATTATTGTGATGACTTGTATTCTATTAAGAATAATGATAACCATGAAACTTGTCATCTTGATTTTAGTTTTCAATTGGATTATGATTCACATGATAGTTATTTTGTTGAGTTTAATCCCACTACTATTCATGAGAAGAAGTTTGCTTATGTGGAGAGTAGTAAAATTTATATGCTTGTGCATCATGAAAATAATGCTTTATGTGATGGTTATATTGTTGAATTCATTCATGATGCTACTGAAAATTATTATAAGGGAGGAACATATGCTTGTAGGGATTGCAATAATATCAAGTTTCCTCTCGATGTGTTGAAAATCTTGAAGCTATGCTTGTTTTACCTTCCTATGCTAGTTGATTCTTGTTCCCATAAGTTGTTTGCTCAAAAGATCTCTATGCATAGCAAGTGGGTTAGGCTTAAATGTGCTAGTCATCTGCTTCATGATGCTCTCGTTATGTTTCAGTTCTTATCTTTTATGTGAGCATCATTGTCATCATCATGCCTAGCTAAAAAAACATTAAAGAAATGCGCTTGTTGGGAGACAACCTGTTGACCCTCAAAAATGGCATGATCGCAAAGAGTGACTTGAGTCTATAATGATATGAGGCTAAAATTATGAGTTCATGTCACCATTTGATGGCCTTCTTCAAGATGATCGAAATAAATATGAAGATGGACCAAAACGGAGCTCAAGTGCAAAAGATATGACAATTTTGGAGATACCCGTGTTGACACCAGATTGAAGAATGGCATGAAACCTAATTAAGACGGCCTCATATGGAAAAAGTTACAACTGCAAAGTTGTGCACCTTATCGAAACGGTGGATTTTGATATAAAAATTGTCTTCATCCGAGGTCGTATGCAACCTGTGGAGGAAAAACAAGGTCAGAAACAGAAGCTGCAGAGTCATTTTGGACCGACCGAGTTGATTTGAACGGTGAGACCGAGTTGGTCCGAAAATTTACCAGACAGTTGGCAATGTTGACTCGGTAGGACCGAAATGAACCAATCGGTGAGACCGAGTTGGTCCGAGAAATTGCCAAAGATTCCTGTCCGAGTTAGGTTAGGGTTTTTGACGTTTTGGATGGACGTTTTAGTCCTTTTCTTGTACGGGAAGTCCAGCCGCCTCATAAATAGATGAGAGGTGACGGCCGATTGAACAACACAAAATCAATCAATTCAACTACCACTTTTTATCTTTTATTTTTTCTCCTTAACCCTAGTTTTTCTTCTTCCTCGTTCTTCGTCTGTTCTTCTTGTTGCAGGGCGGCGAACCTCGAGGCCCTAGGGGCGATCAGGTCGACCTAGGGCAGCCCATAGCCGCCGCGCACCCTGACGGGGTCCCTCCCAGGCGTGTTGAGTTTCGGGTCTACAAAAGCGCCCGCCGGATTGTCTTGCGTACTGCGCTTCCGGCGGGTCTCCTTCGACGTGAGCTACGGTGCATCACCCCCGGCATCGAGGGTACATGGTGACGTGTTCATGTGCAAACACACTTTTTGGCGACTCCGCTAGGGATGAAGCTTTGAACGGTCTCCGGCATGTTCTTGCTAGGAAAGGATCATCATCTAGGGTTTGCAGTCTACAAAGGTAATATGAATACCCAATTCCCTACTATAGATGCAAATAATTCATATGGTGTTACTAGATCGTTTAATGAGTATACTCTATCGGCTAGCCCTAGTTTTTTCAATAATGCATCTAATTACGTGCAAGGGCCGATTCAAAGTAATTTGCATGCTTCAACTTCTTATGATACTAGTAACCTGCACCATATGTATCCCAACTCTCATGCATTGGCAACCCCACAAATTGTTATGCCGATGAACAACATGGTGAGTTCAGTAAGTAAATTTGAAACACCTTATGTTAGATTTTCCAATGCCATGCAAGAAAGTGTTTCACCCTTTTATTCATCGGCAAGTAATGTGCAATATACTAATCCAACCATGCTGATGAACGAGAGAATTGGCCATGCTACTACTAGCAATTTGGCCAGTTATTCCCAACCGTCATATGCTACACCTCATGACAATAATTTTTTAGCACCATACACAATTGTAGATGTTCATAATTCGGCTTCCAACCTTCCTGGTCATAGCCGAATGAATGTAAATTTTATAGGAGCGGTTGTGCCCAATATTGTAGAAGATGAGGTAGTAGTGACTACATTGAAGAGTTTAGCCCAAAATAAGAGGATTAGTGCTCTTTGCCTTGAACAACATGAAAAGGCCCTATTTCCTGATTATGCCGCAATAAAAGCTAGAGTTTTGCAAGAAGATGAATCTTTGCCAATTGATAAAATTGGCGAGCGAAAATATGGTTTTACAACAAAGCATATGCCTTCACCTAGTACTACATCATATTATACACCCCCTACACAATTGCAAAATTTCAGCAACACTCGTGTGTCAATGCCGAAAGAATCTAAAAGCATTGGGGGGCAATCATATCCGGAGTGGGCTGAAATTGAGAAAAAACTTAAAGCCAATTTTGCCGCTAGCCGCCATAAACAAATAGAGAAGGAATTGGCTCAAATAAAAGAAGCATTGTCAATTGGTAGAATCAATAAAAAGAAGGATGATTCGGAACATGAAGGTGCTTCGGTTGAAAAAGCCGGATCAAGTAGTTTATATTCTGAGTCCATCAAACCCAAAGCGGCAAGCATTATTGAAAAAGGGCATCACAAGCATAGCAAAACGACCATGCTTGATTTTTCTGAAGTTAAGGGAACCTACTTCCGGCCCTATGAGTTCTGTGTCGTAGAAATTGACAAGCCTCAAGCACAAGAGCAAGTAGCCGAACAAAGTTCGGCTGATAAGGATCTTCAAGGTAATGATGCACGGAATAAAGAAAAAGATGATGAAAAGGCGTTGGAGAGTCATCCAAAGACGGAGCAAGATGTTCTTCAAGTGGCACCACCATCATGCTCTACCAACATATTTGAAGAGGTATGCATAGAGAGTAATTTACCTTTTTTCAGATTTGGTCGCAACTTCATTGTTGATGCATCTATAAGAAATATTCTCATAAGTAATTTTGAAAGACCAATGAAGAAGGGTAATTTACTTGTTAGAAATAAAATTGTTATGGAACATATCGGTCCACCCATTGCGCCATTTATAAAGACCGATAATGACTTATTGCTACAGCGAAAGCTTTCCCCGTTGCTTTATCTAAAGTTCATATCTAGTTGGGTAGCTTTGCTTATTTCGTACTTGGCTTGCACTTGGTCTCAACTGAGACATGTATGTTCTAAATATCTTTGTTTCAGAAATTTAAAGCCAAGGTTAAATTCTATTGAGAAAACCGATGCTAATATAATATCTTATGAAAGACATCGGAGATAGAGTGGAAAACACAATGCATAGCCGAATGGGGAGATTCCAAATCTGAACCATTCATTTGCTTATCTCCAAAGCCATTCACACAGCAAGATCGGCTAGAAAACAAGAAGTATACCTTCAATTCAAGCATGTGTGATCAAATATTTGATTTATTGCTAAAAAATAATTACATAAGAATTCTTGATTACCATGTTGAGCCATCTATCCAAGGACGAATGTATTGTAAGTTGCATGATTCGTTCAAGCATAATTTTGAGGATTGCAACATGTTCCATCAAATAGTTAAATCGGCCATTGAAAAAGGACGATTGAAGTTTGTTCAAACACCAAGAGATGACCAGTCTATTCCGATTGGTCCCGATGGCAAAAAGTTTTTGCATCGGCTGCTTCAAGCCGATCCATTCAAAGAGAAGGTAAAATTGTAGGTGATGGGATCAAGCTTTCAAGTAAAGAAGTGGTTGAAGAGCATAATGAACATAATCTTGAGGGCAAGTCCATCGAAGCTACAATGAAGATACCTAGTACTGGGGGGCAGCAAGCAAATCCAAAGATCGGTGCAAGCACAACCAAAGAAAACAAAGGCCGACGTAAGCACAAAGGTAAAAAGCCAAAAGTCACTTTCGCACAACTATTGGAAAAATATCAGAAGATAAGTGAGAAGAACATTGCTTATCGGCCAACTAATGCAAAAGCATCAAGATCACCCCCTAGGCGCAAACCTAAGGATCGATATTGGCAAGAAGAGAATTTGAATGCAACTTGTTCATATCCTTACTTTGGGCCGCCAATGCCAATGTCGTGGATGCCTCCCTATGCTCATGTAGATCCATATCCATCATGGGACATGTATGATACAAGGCAACACTCTCCATCTTATTTTAGAACATCTCACCAATACTATGCAGCTCCAAGAAAAACAACATTTGAACAATCACATGTTAAAGACTGTTTCAATCATAAGGAATCGGTCTGGAGCTCAAGGAAGAAGAAAGAGGTAGTCAAACAAGTTTACCGCGTTAAAAGAGATGGTCGTAAGAGTGCTACTTCAGATTTGATCTCAAATGAAAAAGAGCCAATGGAAGTGTTGACATTGGCTACTAAAGGCAATGAGATGAATCAACCAATTATTGAGAGTCAAAGTGCCAAATCTAAAGAAAAAAAGTTGAGAGTGCACAAGGCCAAGAAAGAATTGCCATTGGTCAAAACAGAATCACAGCCAAGATGCCCACTTGGTTATCATATTGGCAAAAGAAGAAATTACAAAATCTTAGTGCACAAGAGCTGAAAAAGAAGAACATGGCAAAAGAGCTAAAAAAAGAAGAACATGGCATGGATTCCCAAGAAGATAAATCAAGACAAAAATGATGTGCATGCTTCTATTGCAACAAGTACAATAAAAGTGAAGAAGGAAAAGAATGAAAGCAACAAACAATTAAGCCGAAGGTGCGCATCACAACATCAAAATCTTTGGTTAGCACATCATCCATTTTCTTCAACCATGCCGTTGATACCTTTGCCATGGAATTCATCCCTAGGTATGATCAATTACCCTCCATGGATTTATTTTGATCCATGGATGCAACATAATTTTCTATCTCATGAAAGGGTATTACCGAATTACTATACATTTGGTTAGTTACATTATTGCTAATACAAAGGGGCCGAAATATTTTATTCCTATTTTATTTGTTTATTTCGGCTGTACATACTTTGGTGAGTGAATTCTACATGGACCTTGAGGGAGTCCTGGACTAGGGGGTGTCCGGATAGCCGAACTATCATCATCGGCCGGACTCCAAGACTATGAAGATACAAGATTGAAGACTTCGTCCCGTGTCCGGATGGGACTTTCCTTGGCGTGGAGGGCAAGCTTGGCAATACGGATATGTAGATCTCCTACCATTGTAACCGACTTTGTGTAACCCTAGCCCTCTCCGGTGTCTATATAAACCGGATGACTTTAGTCCATAGGACGAACAATAATCATATCATAGGCTAGCTTCTAGGGTTTAGCCTCCTTGATCTCGTGGTAGATCTACTCTTGTAATACCCACATCATCAATATCAATCAAGCAGGACGTAGGGTTTTACCTCCATCAAGAGGGCCCGAACCTGGGGAAAACATCGTGTCCCTTGTCTCCTGTTACCATCCGCCTAGACGCACAGTTCGGGACCCCCTACCCGAGATCCGCCGGTTTTGACACCGACATTGGTGCTTTCATTGAGAGTTCCTCTATGTCGTCACCGATAGGCTCGATGGTTCCTTCGATCGTCAACAACGACGCAGTCCAGGGTGAGACTTTTCTCCCTGGACAGATCTTCGTATTCGGCGGCTTTGCACTGCGGGCCAATTCGCTTGGCCATCTGGAGCAGATCGAAAGCTACGCCCCTGGCCGTTAGGTCAGATTTGGAAGTTTGAACTTCACGGCGGACGTCCGCGGAGACTTGATCTTCGATGGATTCGAGCCACAGCCGAGCGCGCCGCACTGTCATGATGGGCATGATTTAGCTCTGCAGCCGGACAGTGCCCTGGAGGCCGCACACGAGTCTGCTCCGACCCTAAATTTGGAGCCGGCCGTGCAGATCAAGGACAGGTGGCTAGACACCGCCTCGGGGGCTGCAACCTCTATGGCGATGGAGCCGAATACTGACCTTATCCCTTGTGAAGCTCGTGACTACGAGGTGCCGGACTCCTCGCCGGACTCCGAACCTCCCGCGCCCCCTCCAATCGAATCCGATTGGGCGCCGATCATGGAGTTCACCACTGCGGACATTTTTCAACACTCACCTTTTGGCGACATCCTGAGTTCGCTAAAGTATCTCTCGTTATCAGAAGAGACCTGGCCGGACTGCGGCCAGGACGGTTGGGATGCGGACGACGAAGAAATTCAAGGCCCACCCACCACCCACTTAGTAGCCACTGTCGACAATCTAACCGACATGCTGGACTTCGACTCCGAAGACATCGACGGTATGGACGACGATGCCGGAGACGACCAAGAACCAGCGGCTACTGGGCACTGGAAAGCCATCTCAACTCACGACGTATACATGGTGGATACACCAAAGGGAAGCGATAACGAGGAACAACGGGACGTGGCGAAGGACAACTCCCCCGACAATCAACCAAAACGGCGGCGCAAGCGCCGCCCGAAGTCTCGCCTCGATAACAATGGCACCCATACTGACCCAGCCTTAGAGCAGGGCGAAGCAGTGGACGACGAACATGCCACCAAGCAACCATCCGAACAGGATGAATTGGACAAGCAACCCATCCCCGGCGAAAACAGCAGTCCAGACGATCTCACACCGGACACATCATCGGAGCATAAGAACCTTCATAAAAGGCTCGTCGCCACTGCAAGAAGTTTGAAGAAGCAAAAGCGGAAGCTCAAAACAGCGGAGGATGCACTCAGAATGAGATGGAGCAAAGTACTCAATACCGCAGATAAATACGACAATAGTCACCAGGCAAAGAGCTACCCGGAACGCAAGCTGTTCCCCGAATTTGACGAGGAGGCCGTAGAGCCCCCACAGTCAAAAAAGAAAGAGGCCGCCTGGCCGGATAGATGACCAGATGACAGGCTAAGAGCGGCAAGCGGCGCCGCACACAATCTGGCACACGATCCACATAAGGATCCTCGCAAAAAGGATGGCCCGGTCAGGTCCATCTATGGACCAAAAAAGAAGACTCCAGGGAGCAACACAACCCGCGGAGTGTTTGAAGACAACGGCACACCTAAATACGGGGAGCCGCACACCCACTATGTTTCACCGATGAGGTACTGGATCATGAATTTCCAGCGGGATTCAAACCCGTAAACATAGAGGCATATGACGGAACAACAGACCCCGGAGTCTGGATTGAGGATTATATCCTACACATACATATGGCCAGAGGAGACGATCTCCATGCCATAAAATACCTACCCCTCAAGCTCAAAGGGCCAGCTCGGCATTGGCTCAAAAGCCTCCCAGAAAATACCATTGGAAGTTGGGAAGAGCTCGAGGACGCGTTTCGAGCAAATTTTCAGGGGACTTATGTCCGCCCTCTGGATGCAGACGATTTAAGTCACATAAATCAACAACCCGGAGAGTCAGCACGCAAATTCTGGAACAGGTTCCTCACCAAAAAGAACCAAATAGTCGAATGTCCGAATGCCGAAGCCTTAGCAGCCTTTAAGCATAACGTCTGGGACGAATGGCTCGCCAGACACCTCGGCCAGGAAAAACTAAGAACAATGGCCGCGCTAACAAGCCTCATGACCCGCTTTTGCACGGGGGAAGATAGCTGGCTAGCAAGATGCAGCACCAGCGACCCGAGTACATCCGAGGCCAGGGATGGAAATGGAAAATCACGACGCAGAAAAGATCAGCGCCGGAATAAGGAAAATGGCCCAAATAGCACGGCGGTCAACGCCGGATTCAAAAGCTCTTGGCCGAATAATAAAACACTGCCTCTTAAGGACAACAGTGATGAGCTATCCAACCTAAACAAAATCTTGGATAGGATATGTCAAATCCATAGTACCCCCGGGAAGCCTGCAAACCATACCCAGAGAGATTGTTGGGTCTTCAAGCAGTCCGGCCGACTTAACGCCGAACACAAGGGGCTCGACGCACCAAGCGAAGACGACGACGAACCCCACAAGCACCATGCCAGAAAACAGAAGACTTTCCCACTAAAAGTCAAAACAGTGAACTCACTTCATGTGATAACAAGGAAAAATAGTGCAGCACCTGCTAAAACACGCGCCACACGGTCCACCCCAGCAGAGTCCCGAAATTGGATGTTTAAACCAATTACTTTCGACCATCAGGATTACTCCAGAAGTGTTCGAAACACACGAGGGACTGCTTTGGTATTGGATCCCATAATCGACGAACTACAATTCACACAAGTCCTAATGGATGGCGGTAGCGATATAAACCTGCTATACCAGGACACCATCCGCAGAATGGGGATAGACCCTACCAAAATTCGCCGTAGCAGCACTTCCTTCAAAGGAGTGACGCCAGGCCTTTACGCCAATTATACAGGCTCTGTACTACTAGAGGTCGTGTTTGGTTCATCCGACAACCTCCGTCGCGAAAAGCTCATTTTCCATATCGCCCCATTCAAAAGTAGCCATCAAGCACTACTGGGACGCGAAGTTTTCACCCGCTTTAACACAATACCGCATTACGCGTCTCTTACGCTTAAAATGCCCGGTCCACGCGGCATAATCTCATTAAAGGGTAACTCCGAGTGTTCCTCGAACCACGGAAAACGTGAGACTTCCTTGAGAGCCACACACTAATCCGACCTCGCTGGCCAAAGCCCCTAAAAACAGGTCATTAAGACCTCGGACACGGTTAGGCGAGTCCGGCATAAATAAACAAGGGGCTTCCCAGCCGCATACCTCTTTACAAAGGGCTGCACGTATAAACAATGAGAGCCAATAAAGCTCAACTTCATTCATCTTCCAAATCATATTTTATACATCTTTTGCACGATATTTTTTCCAAACTAAGTTCTTCTATTTTACAGATGAAGCACGTGCTACACCCGTCCAGGATACAGCACAACGGAGACACAGGCGCAGACGTGCAGCAGGGACCCGTTGCGAGGATTCTCTTCAGATTAAGACCCTGCATAAACCTTTCTTACTGTCTCTTGTTGATACACATCCCCCGGTTTCCTACCATAACCGAGGAGGAGGCTGGCGTTTTGGCATCGGCCGCGTCAGAAGTTCTCACCCGTACCTGGACACTAGGGGCTTAGGGCATTGTTCTGCCCGGTATCATAAAGACCGAATACCTCAGGGAGTGTTCGGTGTCTCGAGTTAGGCCTTATATGCATCAGCTCCGAATCATGTCTTTGGTCAAATGTTGGGTTTTCCCGGCTCCTTTGTTTTGCTACCTTACGTTCCGCTCCATCGGCTAACGCGGCAGCAGGAGAACTACTGTGATTGTGCCCCGGTTCGGCCGGGCGAGCACCTCAGTAGAGAAAGCCGAAAACTGACTGTCATGATATAGCGAGAGACTGGTCAACCACTCGATCGACTACTGGAATGTTTAGAATTCCTCCGCTTTGACGAAGGACCGCTTTCCGGTCAGGCACATACGCGCCCCGAGTTCGGAGAGCGCGGTGCCTCTAGGGGCTATATAGTAGCCCCACCATCGAGCTCCTATGGCTAAGTGAAAGTGATAAAGCATTATAGTCCGGTTGCCTAGTTTGCTATGCTATCACCTCCTTCAAAGGACCAAGACGTTGGATTAAGTGTGAAAAAGCGCTTTTTTTTGCAAACACCCCCACACCATGTGCATGGGGGCTGAAGCCAAAGACTGCTATCTTTCAGGTTATACATACATATACGGCCGCACAGGAGATAGTTCAATACTTGAACGCACAAGTATAAAAAGCCGTTATATTATAAACATGATCTCACAAATCATACATGTCATTTGAACATAACATCTTTCGAGCACTGCGCCTCTATTAAACGAGCGCCCTGCAGGACTTCCTCAAAATAGTGCTCGGCGGGTAATCGGCTTTTGTCCGAACCCCGGGATGCAACATCGGTGGCATCCATCTCCGCCCAGTATGTCTTAACACGGGCGAGAGCCATCCGTGCACCCTCTATGCATGTCGACCGCTTCATCGCCTCGATATGCGGCACCGCCCCAAGGAATCGCTGCAACAAGCCAAAATAACTCTCCGGCTTGGGCCTCTCTGGCCACAGATGGTCCACCACATCCATCATGGCAAGTACGGACAATCTATTCAGCTCAGCCCACTCAGCCAACCGATCGGTCAACGGAAGTGGACGCTCCGGACTATGGAATTGAGACCAGAAAAGCTCTTCCATTTCGTGATCCTTCTGGCTTCGGAAGTGCACGACTGCGTCTGCCGCACTCGCCGCCAAATCTAGATAAGGATCCTCCGCACCACACAATTGGCCCAACTGAGCATACTTCGGATCCGTGAACTTCCTACGTAGCAGAAAGGGCTTTTCCGCCGCAATGTCTCCGGCCTGACGCAGTTCCTCCTTCATAGCCCGCATCGCACTACGGACATCCTTGGCTTCGACGGCGGCCTTCTTCAGGTCCTCTTGCTCTGCTCGGTGTTCTCTTTCAAGAACCTCATAGCGGTCGGTAGCATCTTTTAATTCCACGGCCATTCCGGCCATCTCCTCCCTGCTTCGGCAGTGAGCAACCTTTTCGGCTTTTAGCTCTTCCGCTGCCTTCGAGGCAGCCGCATCACTTTTCCTGGCTTGCTCCTTGGCTCGAGCAATCCCTGCTCGAAGGTCTTCCACAGCAGCGGCACCATCTGCATCAAGCATACAAATTGTAAGGAACGGGCATCAGCTCCCTTACTGGGTGACCGCGGAGCAACCACTTACCTTGTGACTCGTCAAGTCGTTTATTGACCAGCGCGATGTCCGCATCCGCAACGTCGAGTTGCCGCTTCAGCTCGGCAACTCCATCAGTCCGGCTGGCCACCGAACGTTCCGCCACCTGCATAGGAAAGGCGACATTCTATAACTGAGATATGATCCTTGGCACACTGTCGCTTTCGACAGCAGACCAAGTCTCAGGGGCTACTATCTATACAGGGCGCACTCCATGTGCAAAACTGTCAAAAGGTATGTCATTTTTTGCATACCTCAAACCCCGTCAGCAAACTTCCGACGGCCTCATACAACCCGCTCTCGGCGGATGAGATCCTTTCAATCACCATACTCATTAATGTGTGGTGGTCTTCTGAGATAGACGCCCTCTCGAGCAAATCCTGCAGCTCCACCGGCCGTACTCCAGTGGGTGCCGAACTCCCCGGCCCCGCCGGACTCAAGGAGCCCCTCTGTGACGACACCTCAGGGTCGTCCGCCCCGCACGACGGGGCAGCAGATGGAGGTGTTTCGCTCTCCATCATCTCCGGACAAAGGTCCCCCGAAGATGAGCTCTGCTGAGAAGGGCTGAGATCCGAACTACAAGGTGAAAACTTCGGTTAACCTTTTTGATGTTTATGGGTTTTATTTTACACATTTATATCATTTTTGGGACTAACCTACTAACCGGAGACCAAGCCCGTATTGCTGTTTCTTTTGCCATTTTCAGTATTTTGAAGAAAAGTAATATCAAACGGAGTCCAAACGGAATGAAACCTTTGGGATCGTGATTTTTGGAACGAACGTGATCTAGAGGACTTGGAGTGCAAGTCAAGAAGAAGCCGAGGCCTCCACGAGATAGGAGGGCGCGCCCCTCCCTATAGGGCGCGCCCCCTGTCTCGTGGGCCCCTCAGGCGTCCACCGACATACTTCTTCCTCCTATATATACCTACATACCCCGAAAACATCTCGGGAGTCAACGAAACACAATTTCCACTGCCGTAACCTTCTGTATCCGCGAGATCCCATCTTGGAGCCTTCACCGGCGCTCCGCCGGAGGGGGAATCGACCATGCAGGGCTTCTACATCAACATCCTTGCCCCTCCGATGAGTTGTGAGTAGTTTACCACAGACCTACGGGTCCATAGTTATTAGCTAGATGGCTTCTTCTCTCTTTTTGGATCTCAATACAATGTTCTCCCCCTCTCCTGTGGAGATCTATTCGATGTAAACTCTTTTTGCGGTGTGTTTGTCGAGATCCGATGAGTTGTGGGTTTATGATCAAGTTTATCTATGAATAATATTTGAATCTTCTCTGAATTCTTTTATGTATGATTGAGTTATCTTTGCAAGTCCCTTCGAATTATCAGTTTGGTTTGGCCTACTAGGTTGATCTTTCTTGCCATGGGAGAAGTGCTTAGCTTTGGGTTTAATCTTGTAGTGACCTTACCCAGTGACAGAAAGGGTTGCAAGGCACGTATTGTATTGTTGCCATCGAGGATAACAAGATGGGGTTTATATCGTATTGCTTGAGTTTATCCCTCTACATCATGTCATCTTGCTTAATGCGTTACTCTGTTCTTATGAACTTAATACTCTAGATGCAGGCAGGAGTCGGTCGATGTGTGGAGTAATAGTAGTAGATGCAGGCAGGAGTCGGTCTACTTGTTGCGGACGTGATGCCTATATACATGATCATGCCTAGATAATCTCATAATTATTCGCTTTTCTATCAATTGCTCGACAGTAATTTGTTCACCCACCGTAATACTTATGCTATCTTGAGAGAAGCCACTAGTGAAACCTATGGCCCCCGGGTCTATCTCTTATCATATTTGCTTCCAATCTACTTTTATTTGCATATTTAGTTTTTGCATCTATATTATAAAATACCTAAAATATATTTATCTTATCTTACTATCTTTATTAGATCTCACTTTCGCAAGTGGCCGTGAAGGGATTGACAACCCCTTTGTTGTGTTGGTTGCGAGTTCTTTGTTTGTTTGTGTAGGTGCGTGGGACTTTTGAGGAGCCTTCTACTGGATTGATACCTTGGTTCTCAAAAACTGAGGGAAATACTTACGCTACTATTGCTGCATCACCCTTTCCTCTTCAAGGAAAACCAACGCAAGCTCAAGACGTAGCAAGAAGGATTTCTGGCACCGTTGCCGGGGAGGTCTTCGCTCAAGTCAAGACATACCAAGTACCCATCGCAAACCCATCTCCCTCGCATTTACATTATTTGCCATCTGCCTCTCGTTTTCCTCTCCCCCACTTCACCCTTGTCGTTTTATTCGCCCTCTCTTTCCCAATCTCCTCCTCTCTTTTTCGCTTGCCTTTCTCCGTTTGCTCGTGTGCTAGTTCGTTTACCTTGTCGTCATGGCTAGCCGTCCTATCCTTATTATTACTGCCGAACAGGAAATTGTCAATTTTAAGCAAAGGGAGGGAGAAAATTTAAAAGATGCTTGGCATAGAATTTGCAATGCCCAGTATAAATCTGCTAGGAAGCTTTCTACTTCCATTCTTCTCCGCAACTTTTATGTAGGCATCACTCCTTGGAATAGATGTGTTCTTGATATTGCTACCGGAGGTGATTTCATGAGTAGCCATACGTTTGATGCTTATAATGCTATGTTAGATTTGTTTGGCCCACCACCTCTTTTGATCAATGGAACTGTTTTAACTTTGGAACACGTTATGCAACGGCTTGAGATTATTGAAAATAAAATTGCCACTATTGAGTTGATTGAAAATTTGGAAAAAAGATTCATAATCACATTACCCAATATGGATCTAGGGTTGGAGTTACTTTGAAAAATCTTAAAGAAAAAGAACCTTTAGTCAATGAAAAAATAGATCTAGACTCTGCTAGAATCGGTAAACTTGAGGATATCATTACAAACTTAGGTTCTATGTTTTCCTCCATGAAAAACACTCCAAAACCCCCTACTAAAACTGCCAAGTTTATTTATGTTCCTAAAAATAAGGGTGAATCTTCTAGTAAGGGAGACGCGGATCTCAAATCCATAAGTGTTCATCCCAATTGTCTCTCTATCGTCAAGGAACCTTTTGCTACCAATGAATTTCTTGAATTTTTGCCTAAAGGTTTAGCCATTGCTAAAATGGGAGAAATCCCTAGAGATCACAAGAACTCTATTGATGAATTTAGTGCCAAAGATGGTACTACTTAGATATATCTTCGCTTTTATGCCTAGCTAGGGGCGTTAAACGATAGCGCTAGTTGGGAGGCAACCCAATTTTCTTTGTGTTTTTTGTTTTTTTTCCTGTTTAGTAATGAATCTTGCATCTACCTTATGTTTAGATGTGTTTTTATCATTTAATTAGTGTTTGTGCCAAGTAGAACCTATAGGATAACCTATGATGATAGTTGATTTGATTCTGCTGAAAAACAGGAACTTTGCACGCACGAATATAATTTTTTTAATTCACAGAAACGTGCTTTTGCGTTGATTATTTTTTCTCCTGACCAATAAACAAATTTTCCAGTACTTCCTATTTTGGTAGGATTTTTAGAGTTCCAGAAGTTTGCGTTAGTTACAGATTGCTACAGACTGTTCTGTTTTTGAGAGATTCTGTTTTTCGTGTGTTGTTTGCTTATTTCGATGCATCTATGGCTAGTAAATTAGTTTATAAATCATAGATAAGTTGGATTACATTAGGTTTAACACCAAAATAAATAAAGAATGAGTTCATTACAGTACCCTATGTGGTGGTTTTGGTTTCTTTCACTAACGGAGCTTATAAGATTTCCTGTTGAGTTTTGTGTTGTGAAGTTTTCAAGTTTTGGGTAAAGCTTTTATGGACTATGGAATAAAGGGTGGCAAGAGCCTAAGCTTGGGGATGCCCAAGGCACCCCAAGGTATTCAAGGATAGCCAAAAGCCTAAGCTTGGGGATGCCCCGGGAAGGCATCCCCTCTTTCGTCTTCGTTCATTGGTAACTTTACTTGGAGCTATATTTTTATTCGCCACATGATATGTGTTTTGCTTGGAGCGTCATGTATTATATTAGTATTTGCTTTCTAGTTTACCACAATCATCCTTGCTGTACACACCTTTTGGGAGAAGCCTATTTGATTAGAATTTGCTATTATACTCTATGTGCTTCACTTATATCTTTTGAGCTTGATAGTTTTTGCTCTAGTGCTTCACTTATATTTTTTAGAGCACGGCGGTGGCTTATTTTTGTAGAAATTGCTAGTATCTCATGCTTCAATTCTATATTTTTGAGAGTCTTTTAGAATAGCATGGTATTTTCTATGGTTATAAAATTGGTCCTAGAATGGTAGGCATCCAAGTTGGGTATAATAAAAACTATCATAGAAAGTGAATTGGATGCTATGATCAATTTGATACTTGATAATTGTTTTGAGATATGGAGGTAGTGATATTAAAGTCATGCTAGTTGGGTGATTATGAATTTAAAGAATTCTTGTGTTTAAGTTAGCAAGTCCCGTAGCATGCACGTATGGTTAAAGTTGTGTAACAAATTTGAAACATGAAGTGTACCTGGCTTGTGCATCCTTATGAGTGGCGGTCGGGGGCGAGCGATGGTCTTTTCCTACCAATCTATCCCCCTAGGAGCATGCGCATAGTACTTGTTTTTTGATGACTTCTAAATTTTTTCAATAAGTATATGAGTTCTTTTGACTAATGTTGAGTCCATGGATTATACGCACTTTTACCTTTCCGCCATTGGTAGCCTCTTCGGTACCGTGCATTGCCCTTTCTCACCTTGAGAGTTGGTGCAAACTTTGCCGGTGCATCCAAACCCCGTGATATGATATGCTCTATCACACATAAACCTCCTTATATCTTCCTCAAAACAGCCACCATACCTACCTATTATGGCATTTCCATAGCCATTCCGAGATATATTGCCATGCAACTTTCCACCGTTCCGTTTATCATCATCATGACATACTTTACTTTTGTCATATTGCCATTGCATGATCATGTAGTTGACATCGTATTTGTGGCAAAGCCACCATGCATTATTTTTCATACATGTCACTCTTGATTCATTGCACCATCCCGGTACACCGCCGGAGGCATTCATATAGAGTCATATCTTGTTCTAGTTTCGAGTTGTAATCAATAGAAGTGTGATGATCATCATTATTAGATCATTGCCCAATAAGAAAAAAATATAAAAAAGAAGAAAGGCCAAAAGAAAAAAAAGGGCCCAAAAAAAAAGAAAAAGAAGAAAAAAAAGGGCAATGTTACTATCTCTTTTTCCACACTTGTGCTTCAAAGTAGCACCTTGTTCTTCATGTAGTGAGTCTCATATATTGTGCTTCAAAGTAGCACCATGTTTTTCATATAGTGAGTCTCATAAGTTGTCTTTTTCATACTAGTGGGAATTCTTCATTATGGAACTTGGCTTGTATATTCCTACGATGGGCTTCCTCAAATGCCCTAGGTCTTCGTGAGCAAGCAAGTTGGATGCACACCCACTAGTTTTCTTTTGTTGAGCATTCATTTATAGCTCTAGTGCATCCGTTGCATGGCAATCCCTACTCCTCATATTGACATCAATTGATGGGAATCTCCATAGCCTGTTGATTATCCTCGTTAATATGAGACTTTCTCCTTTTTTGTCTTCTCCACACAATCCCCATCATCATATTCTATTCCACCCATAGTGCTATATCCATGGCTCACGCTCATGTATTGCGTGAAGGTTGAAAAAGTTTGAGATTATTTAAGTATGAAACAATTGCTTGGCTTGTCATCGGGGGTATAGAAGTTGGGAACATCTTTGTGTGAAGAAAATGAAGCATAGCCTAACTATATGATTTTTTGGGATGAACTTTCTTTTGCCATGTTATTTTGAGAAGACATGATTAGTTTAATTAGTATGCTTGAAGTGTTACTATTTCTTTTATCAATATGAACTTTTATTTTGAATCATTTGGATATGAACATTCATGCCACAATAAAGAAAATTACATTATGAATTATGATAGGTAGCATTCCACATCAAAAATTCTCTTTTTATCATTTACCTACTCGAGGACGAGCAGGAATTAAGCTTGAGGATGCTTGATACGTCTCCAACGTATCTATAATTTTTGATTGTTCCATGCTATTATATTACCCCTTTTGGATGTTTATGGGCTTTATTTTACACATTTATATCATTTTTGGGAGTAACCTACTAACCGGAGGCCCAGCCCGTATTGCTGTTTTTTTGCCTAATTCAGTATTTCGAAGAAAAGGAATATCAAACGGAGTCCAAACAGAATGAAACCTTCGGGAGCGTGATTTTTGGAACGAACCTGATCCAGAGGACTTGGAGTGCAAGTCAAGAAGCAGCCGAGGCCTCCACGAGATAGGAGGGCGCCCCCACCCTATCGGGCGCGCCCCCCTGTCTCGTGGGCCCCTCGGGCGTCCACCGACGTACTTCTTCCTCCTATATATGCCTACGTACCCCGAAAACATCCGGGGAGCCAACGAAACACAATTTCCACCGCCGTAACCTTGTGTATCCGCGAGATCTCATCTTGGAGCCTTCGTCGGCGCTCCGCCGGAGGGGGAATCGACCATGGAGGGCTTCTACATCAACGTCCTTGCCCCTCCGATGAGTTGTGAGTAGTTTACCACAGACCTACGGGTCCATAGTTATTAGCTAGATGGCTTCTTCGCTCTTTTGGATCTCAATACAATGTTCTCCCCCTCTCTTGTGGAGATCTATTCGATGTAAACTCTTTTTGCGGTGTGTTTGTCGAGATCCGATGAATTGTGGGTTTATGATCAAGTTTATCTATGAATAATATTTGAATCTTCTCTGAATTCTTTTATGTATGACTAAGTTATCTTTGCAAGTCTCTTCGAATTATCAATTTGGTTTGGCCTACTAGATTGAACTTTCTTGCCATGGGAGAAGTGCTTAGCTTTGGGTTCAATCTTGCGGTGTCCTTACCCAGTGATAGAAAGGGTTGCAAGGCACATATTGTATTGTTGCCATCGAGGATAACAAGATGGGGTTTATATCATATTGCTTGAGTTTATCCCTCTACATCATGTCATCTTGCTTAATGCGTTACTCTGTTCTTATGAACTTAATACTCTAGATGCAGGTAGGAGTCGGTCGATGTGTGGAGTAATAGTAGTAGATGCAGGCAGGAGTCGGTCTACTTGCGGACGTGATGCCTATATACATGATCATGCCTAGATAATCTCATAATTATTCGCTTTTCTATCAATTGCTCGACAGTAATTTGTTCACCCACCGTAATACTTATGCTATCTTGAGAGAAGCCACTAGTGAAACCTATGGCCCCCGGGTCTATCTCTTATCATATTTGCTTCCAATCTACTCTTATTTGCATATTTACTTTTTGCATCTATATTATAAAATACCAAAAATATATTTATCTTATCTTACTATCTTTATTAGATCTCACTTTCGCAAGTGGCCGTGAAGGGATTGACAACCCCTTTATTGCATTGGTTGAGAGTTCTTTGTTTGTTTGTGTAGGTGCATGGGACTTTTGAGGAGCCTCCTACTGGATTGATACCTTGGTTCTCAAAAACTGAGGGAAATACTTACGCTACTATTGCTGCATCACCCTTTCCTCATCAAGGAAAACCAACGCAAGCTCAAGATGTAGCAATATTCATGTGGCAAGGAACTGCAAGGCAGTAGGCACAAAGTATACTCGGAACAATAGAGAGAATTGTAGGGTATCTGGTAATAACAAGATCATCGGGGAATGATTGTACGAATGGCAAGTGCACGTGGTTATCCTTAGAGGTATATCGATGATAGGGAATTTCAAAAGCAACAGGCACCAAGTCTCGAGGAAACATCGGAGAGTATCTTCGAAATCTTCTTATGCAGCCGGCAATCATCTGGACGGAAGGGGCTCTCCAGGAGAATGTATTTTCAAGAACCTAAAGTTAGTTTTTAGTAAATTCATTAAACCCGAATAGAAGAGAGATCAGAATCCCAGAGCATAGATGAGGAATAAAAGATCCTAATACCATCCAATGGCAACGTGGGCCCATGGGACGCACAACCATGTTAGTAAAATAGTTTTGCAATTGACTAGACTCGATTTCGGCCAAGGAGTTTGGAAGGGGGATTCCTACAGGCAGTCGGCTATGATACCAACTTGTGACACCCCCGATTCAGATCGTACACTAATCATACACGCAAACATGTATGATCAAGATCAGGGACTCACGGGAAGATATCACAACACAACTCTAAAAATAACATAAGTCATACAAGCATCATAATACAAGCCAGGGACCTCAAGGGCTCGAATACAAGTGCTCGATCATAGACGAGTCAGGGGAAGCAACAATATCTGAGTATAGACATAGGTTAAACAAGTTGCCATAAGATGGCTAGCACAAACTGGGATACAGATCGAAAGAGGCGCAGGCCTCCTGCCTGGGATCCTCCTAGCTACTCCTGGTCGTCGTCAGCGGCCTGCACATAGTAGTAGGCACCTCCAGTGTAGTAGGAGTCGTCATTGATGGTGGCATGTGGATCCTGGGCTCCAATGTCTGGTTGCGGCATCCGAGAAGAAAAGGAAAGAGGGGGAAAAGAGGGAGCAAAGCAACCGTGAGTACTCATCCAAAGTACTCGCATGCAAAGATCTACACTACATATGCATGGGTATATGTGTTAAGAGGCAATATCGTATGGACTGAACTACAGAATGCTAGAATAAGACACTACAAAAAAAGACACATCCGTGACATTTTGGGCCGAACGAATTTTTTTCTGTCATACATATGACACCTCTATGACGATAATTGTGATAAAACCCGGTATCATCATAGATGTGGTGGGATCCCACTTCTATGACAAAAAATCATGACAGAAAATGGGCTTTTCATCCTGGGCGGGCCGGAGACGCAGCTGCATGACATTCTTTGGGCTCTCCATGACGGAAAAAACCGTGGTAGAAGCGAGGGGGAGGAAAATTTTGGGGAGTTGCCGGTTACGGTGGGAGAGCGATGCGCGTTTCTCTCATATAGGTACACGCGTGTGTGCGAGGCGTTGGCTCTAACTGAACCCGAGCGAGGCGTTGGGCTCTAACTGAATCCGAGCGATTGCACTGCAGGCTACGCGTTACTGGACCCGAGGGATCGATCGATGGCTGTTAACTGAACCCGATGGAGCGATTCCTTCGCTACTGCTTCTAACTGAAGCCGATCGATTGGATGAACAGTGAGTGTTGCGGGGGGGTCTGGATGAACAGTGAGCGGTGGCGTTGCCTCTAGATGAACAGGAACCCGTGGTGTGGAGGGCTAGATGAACAGTAGACGGTGGAGGGGTGGCCGTGGAGGGGTGGTTGAACAGGACCCCGTGGTGTGGAGGGCAGGATGAACAGTAGATGGTGGAGGGGTGTGCGGTGGAGGCTGGATGAACAGGAGCCCGTGGAGGCTGGAGGAGGTCGACGGTAGCCCATGGAGGCTGGAGGAGGTCGACGGTGGAGATGAACAATATCCCGTGGAGTCCCGTTTTGTGGTACGCCACACCCCTCCCACCCTGCCGTTTTGACCGTAGCGCTCCAACACAAGTCCGTTTCGTCCGTTTTGTGGTACGCCACACCCTTCCCGATCAAAAGGACCCCCGTTTCGACCGTAGGAGGTCCGTTTCCTCCATTTTGCGGTACGCCAGGCCCCTCCCGATCAACAGGACCCCGTTTCAAACATGGCTGGTCGAACACAAGGTCGTTTCCTCTGTTGTGCGGTACGCCAGGCCTCGTTTCCATCGCCTATTCCATCCAAGCCCTCCCGATGAACACGACCACGCATTCCGTTCCGACGCAGCCGGTTGGCTCCCACGCGTTCCGTTGCCTCCCGATGAACACGACGCATTCCGTTGCCTCCCCATGAACACAACGACGACGTTGTTTCTCCGTTCCGACCCAGCCATGTACGTATGTGCGAGTAGGCGTTCGAGACCCTGCCCGTATGGACGTACGTGGCCATATTTTGTTTCTTGCACCCTCGCCACTGTCTGTACGTGTACATGCTACATGCGCGCCTCTACTACGACACGTGCACGCCTCTACATCTACGCCACGTGCGCGCCTCTACATCGACCAGTATGTACGTACACGTTCGCGACCACAATGACAACTCTACGTACGCTTCGACCAGGTGGGTCCCGACTATCAAGCACTTCCTTGCCTGCGAAGATGTAGCTGGTGGGTCCCAGCAGTCAGGGGGGTGAATCTTTTTTTTTTTGCCCGGACGCACTTCCTTGCGTGCGAAGATATAACCGGTGGGTCCCAGCAGTCAAGCGGGCGAATCGTTTTTTTTTGCCCAGACGCACTTCCTTGCGTGCGAAGGTGTAGCTGGTGGGTCCCAGCTGTCAGCCTCTCCACGTATAGTCCACGTCCGATGGAAGCCGTTCCTTGACCACTTTGACCATGCCGTGCCGAGAGCACTGGGGCGGTGGACGACGGCGAGGCCTAGGAAGGGGACAACGTAGAGCCGGGGAAGACGCGGCAGTGGATGCCCACGCGTAGAGGAGTACGAGGGTTCACTGGTTCGCTGCAGTGTGAGGCTGCTGTCGCTGCAGAATAACAGGGGGTGTGGGTGAGTAGAGGGATGTCTGGCCAACGGTGGGAGTAGTAGGGGGCGATGAGGCCTCCGCCGCATTGCAGCCGGCCACGGGAGGCAGGAGCACGATGCACGACCGATGCTGGTTTGGGCGGCTGGAGCAAGAAGACCAGAGGTTGAAGAAGCACTACGGCCGTTGGATGGACATCGTACGGTCACTAGAGCTAGAATCGTGCATATTGACTAAGTTGACAAAGCCCTCCGTCCCCTTCAACTTAGTAGGCCCACAAGTCAGCCTGCCACTATACTGGGTCCCAGCTAATAGGGGGAGTATTCATTTTTTTGTGCGTAATAAGGAGGCACTTCCTTGCGTGCGAAGATATAGCTGGTGGGTCCGAGCTGTCAGCGGCGGTAACGTTTTTTTCGCGAAATACTGAGGCCCTTTTGGTGGGTCCCCGATGTCAGGTGGAGGAATCATTATTTTGCGCGTAATAAGGAGGCATTTCCTTGTGTGCGGCCGTGGACCCGGCTGTCGGCCTCTCCACGTACAGTCCACTTCAGATGCATGTCGGTCGTTGACCACGTTGACCAGGCCGCGCCGAGAGCACCAGGGCGGTGGACAACGGCGAGGCCTACGAAGGGAACGACACGGAGGCAGGGAAGACTCCGCAGTTGTTTCCCATGCGGAGGGGAGTACGACTGAACGAGGGTTTACTGGTTCGTCTACCGTCGCTGGAGAATAACAACAGGCGTGGGTGAGTAGAGGGATGGCTAGGCCAGCGATGGGAGTACGATGGGGCGGTGATGCCTGCGCGGCAGCACAGCCAGCCGCGAGGAGGAGGGAGCAGGCAGTCTCACCGGCGCTTGTTTGAGCGGCTGGAGCAGGACGAGCAGAGATTGAAGAAGCACGACGGTCGTTGGATGGCCATCCAACAGTCACGGCTTGTGCGTCAACCTTTTTTCTTAGGAAAGCCTCAAATCTGTGGAAAACAGCATACAGCCCATCTGCCATTATTTCTAAAATTTTACAGCCCATTTGCTAATTCTTAAGGTTTTGTTTGGAGCCCATATTCTTTTTGTTAGCATTACAGCCCATATTGTGGCCACGGTTAAAAGATTATACGAAATTTTGCTTATTTTGGTGCGGTCCGAACTGTTTTTAATCCCGAAATTTTGACTCACATTCAAACTGATTTTAAAAATAAATGTATATCAATATAAAATCCAACAAATTCTCCATGCATAAAAATTAATGTAATTTAAAATCTCGAAATGAAAAAAAGATATTTGAAACTAATTGCTGATTTGTTGTGTTTTAAAAATGTACAACCCATTTCTCATTACTGATAGGCCATTTTCTCGGCCAGCCGAATGAAGCTCTCCTCGTCTTGAAAGATTTGCAGCCCAACAGGCCTGACAAAGCGACTTACTTGGCAAATCACAAAAAAACTGGGTTGTGGCCTTGGACCCAGCTGTCAGCCTCTCCAAGTACAGTACTCTTCCGATGGAAGTCGGTCGTTGACCACATTGACCACGCCGCGCCGAGAGCACCAAGGCGGTGGACGACGACGAGGCCTGGGAAGGGGACGGCACGGAGCCGGGGAAGATGCGGCAGTGGATGCCCACGCGGAGAGGAGTATGAGGGTTCACTGGTTCGGCTGCAGCGTGAGGCTGCTGTCGCCGCAGAATAACAGGGGGTGTGGGTGAGTAGAAGGATACCCTGGGCCAGCGGTGGGAGTAGTAGGGGTGGTGAGGCCTCCGCGGCATCACAGCTGGCCACGAGAGGCAGGAGCACGCGGCACGACCGGCGCTGCTTTGGGTGGCTGGAGCAAGAAGACAAGAGGTTGAAGAAGCACTATGGCCGTTGGATGGACATCATACGGTCAATGGAGCTAGAATCGTTCATATTGACTAAGTTGACAAAGCCCTCCGTCCTCGTCAACTTAGTAGGCCCACAAGTCAGCCACCCACTATGGTGGGTCCCAGCTAGCAGGGGGTATTCATTTTTTGGTGCATAATAAGGAGGCACTTCCTTGCGTGCGAAGATATAGCTGGTGGGTATGACCTGTCAGCGGGGGGGGGGGATGTTTTTTTCACGAAATACAGAAGCCCTTCCCACGTACAGTGCACGTAGAGTGCACATACAGTGCATAATAAGGAGGAACTTTTCTTGCGTGCGACCATGGACCTCGTGGGTCCCAGCCGTCAGGCTCTCCACGTATAGTCCTCTTCCGATGACTCGCGTATGTTGACCACGCCACGCCGAGCGCACCGAGGCGGTGGACGACGGCAAGTCCCCAGACCGGAACGACTCGGAGATGGGGAAGACGCGGCGGTGGAGTCGCAGACGGAGTGGAGTGGGAAACTTGACTGGTTCGGGTGCGGGGTGGGCCTACAATCGGTAGAGAATAACAGGAGGTGCGCAGTGGAGGGATGGCCTGGGCGTCGGCGGGGTAGCGTTTCGCTGAGGAGTGCAAAACAACGCCGCTGGACGCCGAAGGCCGGAGCAGGCGGTTCCGGCAGCGCTGGTGGAAGAAGACGAGAGATTGAAGAAGAATGCCGGCCGTTGGATGTAAATCCAACGCCTTCTTAGGCTTCGACCTATTGGCCCACATGTTAGCTAGTCCATTTGTTTTTTAGTCCATTTGGTGGGCTGGGTGAAACAATGATGTAGCATCTATGCAGCCTGCTTAAATCCCATTTGCATTTTTCTCGAAATCCGTGGACTTGCTGGGCTGGGTGAAAATATCATGTTGGGCTAGACGGAGAAATGTTATAAAAACATAAACACATGATTGCACATCAGTAAAATCTTTGCAAGCTTATGTACGCAACCACTAGGAGTTAACTTGGCAAGTTATATATAAACAATTATTATTATTATTTTGTAAGAACTTTCAACTTACAAAATAAAATATCATTTTAATTTCATGAGTTAATAGTACGTGGGGTATTATTATTTTTTAGGCTAGACGTGGGACAATTGAGTTGGTTCTAGGGGAAAGTACTAGGAGAAAACTCAGTTTACATTGAAAAAGAAAGTGGGAGAAAATTAAGAGACCTGCTGGGTCCACCTGAGGAGAGGAATATGTTGGGAGGAAGGAGATTCAAAGCACGGCAGCCGAGTGAACTAGTTTTTTTTACGGACAAGTGAACTAGTTTACATACATTAGAAAATAGCCACTAAAAAAGCAATCACATTAATGGGTTCTTAAAAGAAATATTTCGGACAAAACAGATAATTACGACACATAGGCTAATGCATAAAACACTCAGATGATAAAGGTGCTTATAAACAGATAAAGTACAACATCTAGACCTTCTTGGCACGCTTGATCATGACACTGTCGCTGCCCGTGTACTCGTTGGTTATGGGAAGCAGACACGTCCTCATGTCCAAGATTTGCCTGTACATGTCGTAGCATGCGTATGCGTCCTTGGCCGCGTAGGTTATGTAGGCTAGATTCAGTGGTACCTCCCACGTGGTCAGGTCGTCTTCTTTCATGTTGGCGTATCAGGGGTCGATGATGGTCTTAGCGAGGTCAACCACGAAGTCCTTCTCCTGCCCGTTGTTGATGATCTTGTATTGCTTCTCGATGTCGACAAGCTTGTTGCACCAGATGGCCGATTCGTCATGTTCTTCCTTCTCTCCACCGTCGCGAAGGTGCAGTCGGCGCTGCCGATGAAACGGGCGAATGCTCCAGAACCTGGTGCAGCCATAGGACTGAGGCGAGGCAGAGCTTCACCGAGTCCGTATCGTTGGTGTACATCACATTCAACTTGGTGCAGCCATAGGACTAAACGGCGAACTAACTCCTTGCTGAAGTCCATATCCAGTAGGCTCACCCCTCGGATCGCCATTGGAGTCTCTTCGAGTGAACGAGTGTGTAGGCGGCGGCAGTAGTTCGTTTTTCAGCTCTTGGGGAACTGGATTCAACAGTAAGCTGAGTGTGTACAGGCGACAACAGTTACTACCCCTCCCTCGTCCGCTGCACGCCCGGCAGAAGATGCACCCTCGGTGCATTCAAATGCCTCCATTAAGAAACCTACTCCGTCCACACGTCGGTTCACGAGCGGGTCTGTATTGGTACTGTAATAACAGGAGTTAGTGGTCACTTTACTTAAATTTAATTAGCTTTAATAGAAATTTATACTTAAAACAAGCAATGCATTGGCTCGTTCTATCAGTTCCACGGGATCAACATGCACAACAATTAGAATTATTATTCTCAGGACGCACACGATCAACACATTTGTCACACTTTCACAAAGATAATACTACCAACTTTGAATTGTTTGTTATGGTTGCTGTCCTCTGCATCATCATGCCGTGTTTCCCAGCTTGCAAGATTTAGAACCAACAAATAAGATCCAAATAATAAGTACAACAAAGATGCCTACACATCTCATTGATTCCCAGCTTGCAAGATTCAGAACCAACAAATAAGATCCAAATAATAAGTACAACAAAGATGCCTACACGTCTCATTGATTCCCAGCTTGCAAGATTCAGAACCAACAAATAAGATTCAAATAATAAGTACAAAAAGATGCCTACACATCTCACTGATTCCCAGCTTGCAAGATTCAGAACCAACCCATTAGAGCCTTTTGATAAAGTGAATATCGGGATTAAATCCATCTTGGCTAGCCATGTCATACAATCGAAGAACTTGGCAAATGCTCTTGACCGTCACAACATCTGTAGTAGAGTATTCCTGTTTGCACAGCACGTTTGCATAGCACAAACAAGGAGACAGGAGAGCATGATTTCACTTTAGTTGAACCATTTTGTGTAGTTCCACCAAAATTGAGAGATGTTGCTCTTGACCATCACAACATCTGTAGTAGAGTATTCCTGTTTGCACAGCATGTTTGCATAGCACAAACAAGGAGATAGGAGAGCATGGTTTCACTTTAGTTTAACCATTTTTTGCAGTTCCACCAAAATTGAGAGATGTTGCCCACGTGACATTTTAGTTGAACTGCACAAGACACTCATTCCAAAAAAAAGTGTTTTGTGTAGTTCACCAAAAGGTCACAAATAGCAAAAAGGTGAAATGGATATCCCTATATGCACAAAATGATAGAAAGTAAACAGTTGCTGGTCAATAATAATATACGAAACATATACAAAATGAAAAGAAGCATCTTAATTATGTTCATGGAAATCATGCAAGGACAGTAGAAATTTTAAAATGTCAGCAATGCTTCATGTTACCAGAAGCATTACGATCAACAATGAGATTCCTCAGAGATGGGATTACTTTAATGGTGGCATTGCTTGTTTACCAGACACAGTAAATCAACGGCAGCTAAAGAGTTGGTTTAAGGGCATGGGACCGTGGGGACACCAGGACACTCAGCAGCGTAAAGGAGCAACTTACTTATCATACTGGGGAAAACAGCAGGAGTGCCATTTGTAACACAGTTTAATTGCATCTTATCACTAGAGGCATTAGATTAACAATAACACTGGTTAGACATGTCCCTAAGGTAACCGTGTGATCGCTTCATTTTACATGCGCCCTTACAGCAAAAGGTTGGTTTACCCGCAAAAAACAGCAAAAGGTTGGTATAAGGACATGCGACAGTGGACGCATCAGCACAATGTACCTACAAGGAGGCATAAAGTGCTGATGCCGAGCTTGTTCACGCTATGTGAGGGCAGCAAACCTAATCCTGGAGACCTTTTACTATGTGGGGGCAGCAAATCTAATCCTGGAGGCCTTTTACTATGTGAGGGCAGCAAATCTAATCCCGAGACCTTTTACTATGTGAGGGCAGCAAATCTAATCCTGAGACCTTTTACTATGTGAGGGCAGCAAATCTAATCCTGAGACCTTTTACTATGTGAGGGCAGCAAATCTAATCCTGGAGACCTTTTACTATGTGATGGCAGCAAATCTAATCCTCGACATACTCTGTTGACTTGTCCACCAGCCGCCACTTTCTATCCTTTTTTCAACCAATAATAGATCTGTTCCTTGCCCAGTTTGTACTGCGTTTTCCCATTATTTCCCTTTTCAACCAAGAGACAGGTTGGGTATCCGATCTCTACTACTTTCACCATATTATTTCCTCTTTGAATCAAGTCCTAGATTCATGCTACAACTTTCCCCCCTTTCTTCGTTGTTTGAACAAAGCCCTAGATTCGAATGCATAAAGCAGCTTTACCTCTAATAATACTAAAAATTTAGGTGGCTTTGGAAGAGCTAATGGGAGTAGAAAAAGATGCACATGCAGACACGTGGGGAGCTGGGGCAGTAGAGCAAGGCCGCTTTCGAAGAACTTATACCTGAGGGTCGCCGGGATGTCGGCGGCGGCAGGTCGGATCCGCGGACAATACGGCAGGGAGGAAGAAGGGTCGGAGGACCTCCCGAGCCGGCGCTGTGTCGGAGAGAACGGCACGGGCAGAGGATTGGGCCCCTCCGACAGCTGTGGGTTTCCTCCCTCGGCAGCGATGACCGCGTGAACGATGCACCTTTTAGTCCTCTACACACACCGGCCGAAGGGATCCGGCCGGATCTGTGACCAGCGGTGAGCAGAGAGAAAATGTCGCTACCGCTGTCTTGTTTATATCTGGAGAGGATGAGAGAATGAAGAGAGCAACCCTAGTAAAGCAAGCGCTCAGGCCCCTGCGTCCATATATAGTGGAGTGATTATCTTTTTTCTCTCCACAACAAGCGTTTCAATTTGTGTACATGGCATTAAAGAAAAGAAACTCTCTATTTAAGGTGACTACTCTACGACTCCTACTTACTACTATAGTACTACCTCCGTCCTGGTTTATAGGTCCCTTTTATAGTTTGTGCCAAATTTTGACTAAAGATTTAACTAACAAAATGTTAATGCATGTCAAGAAAAATTATCTCATTGGATTCGTATTTGAGCATAGTTTTAAAAATATAATGTTTGGTGACATGCGTGAACATTTTCTTAGTTAATCTATGGTCAAAATTTGGCACGAAATACAATGGGGACCAATAAACCCGGACAGAGGTAGTATTGTTCACTTGTGCTCCCCGCCCCTCCATTCATTGAACAACCCCACGGGTGAATAAACATACAGTAAGTACTGTATTTATATAGAACGAACAAGCTCGAACTATTTTCACGTAGTTAAAAGTTGAGGGCGGGGCTTTTCCCGGGCAGTACGCGCGGAAGTTTTCGGGTAGGCGGTTTGACAGAGAGGCGAGGAGGGTGAGCGAGTGGGGCTGTGCGATTTGACAGCGCGTTACTGCTGGAAATACTTGTGATATGACCACTCACTATAGTCATGAATTACTGGCGCTCCGACCGGGGTGATGCCCCCGTTCCATTTCGCGCTCTAATCTGGTGCATGACACGTCGACCCGGATGCTGGCTCTCCCACTCACTGTAGTAAGAAGGAGCAAAGAATGATGCGGTGTATACTAGTACTATACTACTCCCTCCGTTCCTAAATATAAGTCTTTGGAGAGATTTCACTATGGACCACATACGGAGAAAAATGAGTGAATCTACACATAAAATGCATCTATATACATCCGTATGTGGTCCACAATGAAATATCTACGAAGACTTATATTTAGGAACGGAGGGAGTACTACTCAGGTCGGAGGAGTGCGAACCAGGGCAGCCCAGTGAACCAGCCGTGCAAACCACGGTAGCCCAATGAACCAGCAGTAGAAAACAATAATGTGGTGATATGGCCATAAAAAACAATGTGCTACGGTCCACACTGTAGCATGTACAGTAACACTCCTCTTTGTTTGGATCCCTGAGTTAGAGCTAGTTTGGGTTGAAATAGCCCCAAATTATCAAAATAAGAGGGGTTAGTTTGAGCTAGTTTGCTCTAACCCAGCTAAAAAACTAGCCCGGTGGAGAGGTTCTAATTGGGTTACTTATCCTTGGCCCACTAAAAGAGAACTAAAAAAAATCTCACCTACCAGCACCAGATCGCTCCCCTAAAAAAATCTCACCTGCCCGCACCAGATCTCTTCCCCCACTCTCGCACGACTCCTCTTTGTTCCCCATAGGGCCGCCCGCCCAAGCACCGCTCGCCCTCTCTCTCCTCCAGCCGCCCTCTCCTTCCAGCCTCCGCTGCCCTACTCCGACCGCCCTCTCCCTCCGACCTTCGAGGTTCGCCCCGCTCCCCCTTCACCGGTTGTTTTTCTCCCTCTGTCGTACGCGGCGGCGGCGCATCTACCAGGGAGGTCGCGAGAGGGGTGAGTTTGTTCGTTCCTTCTCTGTCTCACGACCATATCATTGATCTTGCTTGCTCTAGCACTAATTCTGATTTGGAAAAGTAGATCCTGATCAAACTTGCTATAGATTTGTGGTGCACGCATGGAATTGTTTGATGCTGCTTGAGGAGGTAATAAATCTTTCTAGAGGCCCAAAGATTCAGGTCACCTTTCTAGGTATTTCAATTCCAGGCTTGCATTATTTGTAGAGGCCCAAAGATTCAGTTCACCTTTCTTGGTATTTCAATTTCAGGCTTGCATTGTTTCTAGAGGCCCAAAGATTCAGTTCACCTTTCTAGGTATTTGAGTTTCAGGCTTGCATTATTTCTAGAGGCCCAAAGATTCAGTTCACCTTTCTATGTATTTCATTTTCAGGCTTGCATTATTTCTAGAGGCCCAAAGATTCAGTTCACCTTTCTAGGTATTTCAGTTTCAGGCTTGCATTATTTCTAGAGGCCCAAAGATTCAGTTCACCTTTCTAGGTATTTCATTTTCAGGCTTGCATTATTTCTAAAGGCCCAAAGATTCAGTTCACCTTTCTAGGTATTTCAGTATCAGGCTTGCATTATTTCTAGAGGCCCAAAGATTCAGCTCACCTTTCTAGGTATTTTAGTTACAGGCTTTCATTATTTCTAGAGGCCCAAAGATTAAGTTCCCAGTCGGCGGCAAGCGGCCCTGCTACCCATGCCGGTGTCGACCTCAACTCGCAAGGGCCGACGTCGGAGGGGTTCCCGGGGCTTGGGCTCTAGAGAGCCTTCCTCCAGAGCAACGATGGTGAGCTCCTCCCTCGGTGCGTGAGGGGCTCCGGGCTCCCTCCCTATCATGAACAACTTCCGTGATGAGTTAGCTCATTCTTTGTTTCATGAAGTGTTTTTTTATTTTTGTGAAGCTTGATTGACGACTTGTATGTTTAAGTGGGATATCTCATTTGTATGGACAAAGTAAAAATCATCATGTTTTGCATGCTTGATTGTATAGATGGTTCGTTTATGTCAATTGTGAGCGAGAGGAGGCCACAAAAGAGCCGGCCACACCAAGAGGGTGCTTGGATCCAAGGGACTTATTTTAGTCTGACTAAAAATAGGGTCCAAAGTAGTCAAATGATTGAGATAGAGCATTTATTGTCAATCTAACCCTGCCATCCATACACCTCTTTGGGGGTTAGAATCTAACTCTAATCTCTAACTGAGTTAGAGTTCTCCTCGTCTTGGTTCATCGCCATCATACTTTCCCCATTCCTGTGTTTTCAGTATCCTATGAATCAAAGAGGCCCTTTTTCGGGAAAAATCAAAGAGGCCCTTAGACTGGTTTAGGTCCGGTCATTTTTTATAAATGTGTTATGTCCAAAATTTAATGAACGTGCTCCAGTTTCCACGAAAATAATCCAGTTTCATGTAGTAATTCATTGATTTATTTATTCTTCTATGGGGGGTTTGCATGTAATTCGTGAGGTCTGAAATGTAAAGTACCCCGGCATATGCTCCGAGTCGTGCATGCACTACGACCCAGATGCTCTATGTCCCACATGTCGGCGAATAGGAGCACGTGGAAATAGCCTAGGAGTACATATAGGAGGATAAATGCGTGAAAAATATGTACCGTGAAGCGTAGCCACGGTTCGAAAAGTAGACCTAAAGTGATGACAGCTATAGGTCGCACGCACCCAACTAGTGGTACTAGACATACGACTAATTTTTCCTCAAAAAAAAAGAGGCACGAGTGCTCAGTACTCCTATTCTATAAACACGAGTCCCATCTGACAACAGCGTCCGTGCTACAGCTAGCCCTCCTCCCTTGTTTCTCTCTTCTACTCTCTAAACTCGGCCGACGCCTGGTGGGTGGGGTGGGTTTGCTCAACTGCGGCCCCACCTCACAGTGAAAACGTTACGACTGGAATAAAAAATGCCATATACTCCCTCCGTTCATAAATATAAGCCTTTTTAGATACTACTTCAAATGGAATATAGCATAAAGATGTATGAAGACATAGTTTAGAGTGTAGATTCACACATTTTGCTCCGTATGTAGTAGTCACTTGCTGGAATCTTTAGAAAGACTTATATTTGGGAACGGAGGGAGTACTATACTAATAAAACATTAAGGCCATGAGGCGATGCAGTGCTGGTTACAGGAGGCAAGAAGAAGAGATGCATCCATCAACGACGTCCACCTCCTCGACTCAGGGCGCCGGCCCACCGAACAACGCCCAAGTAGCAACGGCTTTCGTGGCCAGGTCGACGTGCTTCTGAACAATGGCGTCCAAAGATTCCAGCCGCTGGAAGAAGGCCAACGTCTTTCTGTCCTCGTTTGCCTTGTAGTGGCCTATGTAGACGATTTCCTCATAGACGTGGATGTGCAGGTCGACGGTTTCTTGCATGGCGAGGCGCTGTGCGGCGAGCGCGGCCTTGAGGTGCACATTCTTCGTCGCGACCTCCGGCACCTGCAGGGCCACCACGGCTTGAAAGAGTTCGTCACCATGTAGGCCGATGAGGGTGGCAGGCAATGAGGAGCCTAGCGTGCGGGCTGGAGCAGTACGACAAGGTCGTACGTGCGCTTCTTGACGGCGGTGAACTTGCGGATGGAGTTGACAATCATGTCGTCCATGCGAGAGGCGAAGCCGGCGTCGCCGAGGGCTACGATGCCGGCGGTCGCCAGCACTGTCTGGAAACGCTGCGCGGTGCGGGGCCGCAGGCCGGCGCCTTGGTTGATTTAGCACAGCCGACTGCCGCTCGCATACATCCCCTCCATAAGTGCTTGTGGCTTCTGGTCACTTGGTCTTGGATTGGAGTGAGCAGTGTTGCGTAGAGACTTGGGAGTAGATGGATTGGAGTGGTGGGGCGCCTTTATTATATGAGTCCAAACTCTGTTGCATTCACATCGTGCTGGCTCTAGTCTGCTTCTCCAATTAATTCCCTCTGCATGTAATTGAGGATGCATCATTGACCGTTCAATGTCTCGGGAACCGCTACCCTCTTCCTCCTTGGCATTCAAGCACCTATGGACCCGTCGACGACAAGGTGCCTATGGTGACTTCATAAATTTCAAGATGATAGTGCCGTGCGTGTGTGCGTTCATAGGGGTGAGTGTATGTGCGTGTGTATGAGCACTTGCGTCTGTACTGTGTCAAAAAAAACGTAAATGCGTGTCAAAAAGAGACTAGTGAGTATACTCAATATTGTGCACCTCGGAGAGGAAAACGGTAGAACTAGTACGTATTTATTTACAGTGCAGATTCACTCATTTTGCTCCATATGTACTCCGTCTCGGTGTAGTCTAGTCACTTGTTGAAATCTCTAGAAGGGCAAATACTCCTTTCTGGTTTACAAGGCTATACTAGCAAGTAGTTGTACGTCCTAGTATAATAGTGGGCTCACATAGCAATTTTGTCTCATGCAAGAGCCTGGCTATATGCGTGCTCCAATGTTCGCAACTGCAACGTTCGGTTTGCGCTTGGCTCTTCGCCTCTTCAAGAAGACGAACAATGATGTTACTACTACTGCTTCTACAGTGTCGAATCCACTGCTGCATGTCCGTCCACCGCGAGCGGGATGGGTAGCTTGTTGTAGAAGTACTACTACTAAGCAAAAGCATGTCCTCGTTTGCGAGCAACCGCGTGCATGGGCGAGGGAGAAGGCGTGTAGTAAAATCAAGCTTCTCCTCGTTCTACGAGTTGACGCGACACATCATATCACTGGCCCCACATGCTTGCCTCTAAACTTGGCTGAAAGACCCCCAGTGTACAATATATTTGCTGCAACCTCTAACATTTACCCACCACAAATTAAAATATATGTGGTCGTATGCATCGTTCTGATGCAGAGGCCAGGGAGTCCCCCCTTTTCGAAAAAAAACAAATTAAAATATATATTCCTGTCTTGACCAGATGAGTGTGCAAACTACAATCACAAGGGTGACAGGTAGGGCCAGAAGACTATTTTAATTTAAAAATAAACTTCGAGATGGCCACATAGCATGGAGCCGACCCCAATGATTTTAAGCTTACAAGCACGGTACACGCTAGCTAGACTACTCTACACATGAAACTGCCACACGAGCATCCGGGCTGCGCTTGGCTCTTCGCCTCTTCGGGAAGTCGAACAATGATGGTGTACTACTGCACTGGAGGAGTACTACAGTACGCTTCTGGCCATCTGGCACCAATTGAACTGCTGCATGTCCACCGTGTGCGGGAGGGAGAGCGTGTAGCGAAAGCTTCTCCTAGTCTTGCCAGCCACCACGCTCATGGGCGAGGGAGGGACGCTCCTGTCTTTGCATGTATGACAGGTGGGCCCGACAGGTGTGTGGCCAACCTGTCATACAGCCAAAGGCAGGTGCAGTTAAGTCCGCGAGGGAGAGGATAATCAAACTTCTCGTTGATGTACGAGTTGAGAGACACATCAAAGCACTGCACTCGATATATTTCAATAATTTGCGTTTACTGATGCATTAATTACAACGCATGCATGCATGCCGTGACTCTTCTTTTGATAGTACTTGCATGTATTGATTTAATGCACCTTGAAGGATGGTTGTGCACGAGGAGGGCGAGATAATGCAGACTGAACAGGAACATGACCCGACGATGGAGCTCTCTAAGGTCTCGATGGACCTCACCGTGCTCCACTGCCCCTTGCCTCCGCCCCTTGATGCCTCCAGTATATGAGGTTCGAATACAACTCGTCCGTTTGGCTGATTGAGCAAGGTGCAGGTTTCTTGATTGATATGATGTTGGATTGATTTCTGCAGTGCAAGAGAGGGCACCTGTCCTGTGCGGACTGCCGCGTCGAGCGCCCCGGGAACCAGTGGCAGTGCCAGAAGTGCGAGTGCGGCGGCAGCTTCGACGTGCGGAACATGGTGGTGGACTCCATCCTTTCGTCGGTGAGGGTGGAGTGCCTGCACGAAGGCTGCGGGCTCTACGTCACTTACCACAAGCTCGCTGATCACCAGAGCGTGTGTCCGCTCGCGCCCTGCAAATGCCCCATGCCCGTCTGCGGCTACGACGGCCCGCCGCCGGTGCTCTACCACCACATCAGCACCACGCATCCCATGCCCGTGCACAGGATCCAGTACGGCAAGGTTCTCCAGCTGCAAGTGCCATTGTCGGAGCCACGGCTCTTGCTGTTCGCAGAGGAGGACCGCCGCGCGTTTTTCTTGGTCGGCGGCGTGCTCAACATCGGCCCACCTATCGCCGTGTTGGTCGTCTGCATCAGAGCGGGGGCGTCCCCACTGCCGCACTACTTGGCATAGCTGTGGGAGAACGGCCCGCTGGGGGAGCCCAAAGGCACGACCGACGCCGTCAAGGTGGAAATGGAGGTGACACGCAGCAAGGATCCCGCCGACGATGACGTGCAGGAGCTGACCTTCTTGAAAGTTCCGCCCAAGCTGCTCGCCGGGGCTAAGCTTGTGTCCCTCCACATTCAGATTGACAAGCTCACGTCCTAAATGTTTCGACAGTGCCTTCTGTTTATCTTAGTAATATGCTAATATAGGGATTACCTTGGTCTACTTTAGCTTAAGAAATGGTGGGTTTTGGTGGCGCTGCAGCAATTACTTCGACATCAGATCAGTAATTTCCAACAGTCGAACGGATATATTGTGTCTGTTGGATATAAACTTCCTTTGGGTAAGAAGTACTACTTGTCATCAAAATGGATAAAAGGAGATGTATGTAGACGTATTTTAGTTCTAGACACGTCCCTTTTTATCCATTTTGATGACAAGCACTCCCTCCGTTCCACAATACATGCCTTCTATTTGGCAAAATATAGATGTATCTAGACATGTTTTAGTATATAGGTACATCCATGATAGAGCCAATCGGATGGTTGAGAACACTACAATTCGTAGCTACAGATGCATGTGTGACTCCCAGATGCAGAGGCCGGGGGTCATCATCCTCCTTTTCGAGAAAAAATAGACGCGTGTGTGAGAGGACGAGTGCATGTGTGCACCTCTTCTCTTCCTGTATAACGTACTACTAAACTCAGAGTACAAGTTTTTGAGCTTGCATCTCGTCACATTCCAAATTACTCCATGCTATATTGAATTGCAAACCTGTTCACACCGATCACAACCTAAATGGTTTCCCACTTAGGAGCGTATTAGTACCATGCTAGTATATTGAATTCCAAACCTATTCACACCGATCACAACCTAAACGGTTTCCCACTTAGGAGCGTATTAGTACTCGGTTATAAATACTAGTATGCCAAGATGACTGCACATTCCTCCTCAACTCCTCATCCACAAAAACAAACAAGTCATTCAGCATCCTTCCCTTGCGTCTGCCATGGCCAACGTGAGTTCTGGGTCTAGAGATTGCTACTAGGGAGAGGCGAGCATGGAAGCGGAAGCACGAGAGATGTCCCACCTCACTGCGAGAGCAGCCAACATGTTTTGCCGCGCGGAAGTAGCAGCACAGAGGTCCCGCCGCACCTCTGAAGCAGCACGGAGGTCCCGCCGCGCCGCTGAAGCAGCACGGAGGTCCCGCCGCGCCGCTGAAGCAGCACGGAGGTCCCGCCGCGCTGTCGATGCAGCAGACTGGTCCAGCCGAGCCGCAGAAGCAGCAGAGATGTCCCGCCGCGCCACGAATGCAGTAGAGATGTCCCGCCGTGCCGCGGCGGCCTGGGAAAATTTCTCACGGGCAGGCGACAACTGTTACAGGCGCATGCATGCGATCGTCCATAGCCAAATGGATCAGATCTCCGTCTTGGCGAGGTTGCAGGACGACATGAAAGCCTCGTTTGAACAGGATACCGACGTCATCCGGCAACTAAGGGAGGGCAATGAGAGGCTCCGGGCCGAGCGCGACCTGCTGAGGGAGAAGATCGTCCGAAGTGCAGACCAGCAGGAGGAGACCAGTGCCTTGTTGATGAGGACCGGCGTCATCGTCATGAAACTTATGGACGAGAATGACATGCTCCGCAACGAGCGCCAAAGGCTGGTGGAGGAATCCGTGGATGTTCTCAAGCAGCGTCTTGAGGACATGAAAGAGCTCATCGCCGCTCGCCGCGGAGACTAGTTCCCGTGGCCTGCAGCAACGCAACAACAAAGTAGACATCAGCGAGACAGATCCTTGTCTTCCTTCTTCTTTTGCCCTTGTGTATTTCGGGCGTAGCCGCATGTGGCTTTTTTAATTATCTTTCTAATTATGTAAGACAATTAATCATCCTTATCTTTCTGTGGAAGATCAATGTTGCGAGGCTAGAATGAAGAAAACTCTTGTTGTGGCGACCATGGCGTTGTTGTTCTTCTAGTTGCTGCTAGGCTTCCTTCAATTTCCCGGTTTATTTTGATGTAATAATCGGTTTAGGATGTCGATTGTGTCGACGGTTGTGAAATGTTGGGTTCTAGCGCGGATGTTTGGCCTTTGTTGGCCTCTTGGGATGTTGCGATTTCAATCTGGTTCTTTTAGTCCTTCGTGTTAGGCTGGAGTTGTGCTGAAGTTCTTGTGAATTGTGGTGGTTTTCAGTAATGAAAATCGGAAGGGGCAAGCCCTTCTTTGATAAAAAAATCATCCTTATATATTCATCAGTCTTGCTATAAGTCGCAGTAGATGCTATATAGGTCCGTCGGATCTTACATCAAGATCCGTGCTGTCAGGTTTTCTTTTTTTCTCTCTTAAATCTCAGTCGAGTGAGACATAGCCACGCCATTAAACAGAGGCTCGGGCGCCATTAATGGAGACCTTGGGAGAGAGGTGGACAACAGATGGAGGTCAAAGGGCTCTCCTCCTGATAAGCACGCGCAGGGGTCTGATCGCACGCCTCTCGTACTCAAATAGCTACCCTGCACGGCGCCTCCTAGCTAATAAAAAATGGGACGCGTGGTGGCACGTAAATGGTACTAGTAAGTAGAACGCCCACGGTTTCAATAATACTTGTGTTTCCGATTGTAACGTGACAGCACTTGTTCTAAAATGACTTTGTTGATTGTTAATGTGTGCGCCTTCGCAAATCGGACTGCAAATTTACCACAGCATGTTGGTGCCATGTCATGGCACCAAGCCAAGGTTCATTATTTTCATGCGTGTTTTGGATTTACAGGAATTAAAAAACTAAGTTTCTCAATGTTTCCAACCCAGCCACGACGCCCAGAATTTTGAATTTCATTCCCATTTCTTGCATGGAACCTAGAAATTTACCCGAGGACACAGATGTGATTTTTCAACCAACTTTGGTGCACTGGAACATGTGCTTGTATTTCAAATTTGAATTACGCACACAAAGGTGACACGTTCCCTCCCAGAACCACGAGCCTTCTTGAGAGAACCTCCAATTTGCAAGAAGCTTATACCAAAATTTGTTCCTATTTGGCCAATTTTTTTACCACGGCATGGTACTACCATGACATGACACCATGCCAAGTTTCATGATTTTAAAACCAAGTTTCTCAATGTTCTTGACCGAGCCACGATGCCCAGATGTTTGAATCTTATTCTCATTTTTTGCATGGGAGTAGAAATTCACCCGAGGACACAAATGTGATTTTCAACCAACTTTGGTGCACGGGAGCACGTGCTTGTAGTTCAAATTTGAATTATGCACATTAAATGACCAAAAACTCAATTAATGTGTAAATAAGGCCAAACGAAGCCGAAATAATTCCAAAGTTTAATAGGGCACTCATGTAGTTCTATGTTGCCTTTGTAAATAAACTCAAGGGGGACAACGTATATCGTTTCGCACTCAAAGGTGACACGTTCCCTCTCAGAACCACGAGCCTTCTTGAGAGAAGCTTCGGTTTGCAAGAAGCTTATACCAAAATCTGTTCCTATGCGGCCATTTTTTTACCACAACATGGTAGTACCATGACATGACATCCATACCAAGTTTCATGATTTTCAGATGTGTTTTGGATTTACAAGAATTTTAAAACCAAGTTTCTTAATGTTCTAGGACGAGCCATGATGCCCAAATGTTTTAATTTTATTCTCATTTCTTGCATGGGACCTAGAAATTCACCCGAGGACACAAATGTGATTTTTCAACCAACTTTGGTGCACGAGAGCATGTGCTTGTAGTTCAAATTTGACTTATGCACATTAAATGACCAGAAACTCAATTAATGTATAAAAAACGACAGACGAACCTGGAATAATTCCAAAATTTAACATGGCACTAATGTAGCTCTATGTTGCCTTTGTTAAGAAACTCAAGGGCGAGGGGGGGGTGGCACGTTCCCTGTTAGAACCACCAGCTTCCAAATCGGCCCAATTTTTTACCACAACATGTTAGTGCCATGACATTACACCGTGCCAAGTTTCATTACATGAATTTAAAATCTAAGTTTCTTGATGTTCTCGGCAGAGTCATGACGCCCAGATGTTTGAATTTCATTCTCATTTCTTCCATGGGACCTAGAAATTCAACCAAGGACACACATGTGATTTTTCAACCCACTTTGGTGCACCGGAGCATGTGCATGCAATTCATATTAAGATTATGCACACTAAAAGTCCAGAAACTCAATTAATGTATAAAAGGCCAAATGAACCCGAAATAATTCCAAAATTTAACAGGGCACTCATATAGTTCTATGTTGCCTCTATAAATAAAATCAAGGGGGATGCAGCGTATATCATTTCGCACACAAAGGTGACACGTTCCCTCTCGTAACCACGAGGCTTGTTGAGAGAATCTCCGGTTTTGCAAGAGGCTTATACCAAAACTTGTCCCAATTCAGCCAAAAATTATATGTATGAAAACAGGGTTTAGATTATCCCGAACATCTCACTACCTAGACCAATAATGTACTATGATTTGAATTTAACATAAAATGGATACAGATATTTGAATTGGAGAGCGTATGGTACAGGTAGTTCATAGTGAAATATGATTACTACTATATGCATGTCTTTTTGTTATCAAGATAATATTTAAATTATTGTATAACTTGACAACAATCATATTCAAATAAGGAAAATTGATTCAAATTTAGTCCATATGGTAGACGACAATATATATGTTCACATGGTGGAGTAAAATGTTCATATATGATGGAAGATCAAAATGTATGACTACATCAATTATAAACCGCAAGGTCACCTAATGATATATTCGAATTCAACATAACATGGATACAAAAATTGAAATTCGAGATCATGGCATCTGTAATCATATAAAAAGGGACATTACTCTTTCTTTGGTGGGAATTGATTTGTTTTTTGTTGTTGTTGAGGGAAGTGCAAATCGATTTGGTACTGTGCAGGGTAATCATGTTCTCCCGATTTTTTTTACACTTTTCTTACAATTTTTTCAATGGCATCTATAGCAATATAGTAAAAGGGGACATGACTCTCTTGTGTCTTGTATGATTTTTTTTACACGTTAAGTATGTTCTGCCGAACAAGGAATCCGCACCTTGTTATCCCGAAATTTTCAAGCTCGAGTATCTTTTGTCTCACCTGCTTTAAAACTCCTGCTTCTTCAACCCACGCCGCGCCTTCTTATCTCGAAATTTGGACGTGCGCGAGAACTCCCTTCTCATCCGAAATTGCTCCCGCAGCGCAGACACGCGAAATCCCCCTTCTACCCCTCAGCCGGAAATGAAGCTCCACGTCGCGGTGTCAAAACCGATGGGGGTATGCTGGTAACTTATCCTACATT